>NC_134688.1:57517972-57833972 GCF_050947455.1 Rhinoderma darwinii | reverse complement strand
TCAGTGCACAGTGGCTGATAGAAATTCTCATTCATTGCCATTTGCCAAGCCAGTGTGTGAATACGCTTTTAGAAGGGGCTCATCCCCGGGGTTTTGATTCAACTTGCTGCACTCCAGCAGTGAAATGTCTGGTAAAAAAAAGGTTGTGAAAGGACGGGGTAGAGGAAAAAACACCCATGCCATGTCCTCTTCCAGTCCAAATGTTGGATCTGTTGGTGCATGTCTTGTACCAGCATTTGTGGCACAAGACATGTGCCCAGTTCCACTAGTAGCAGCAGCAGCCATGTGCCCTCTGGTAGTAGTAGCAGTATCAGCAAGCCAGACTTGTCCATCTCCTCCGGTGGGCGGGTTACTTTAGACAATACGGCCATTGTGGACTGGTTGGCTGGCTCGCGGTCATCTCAGCTGGAAGACTCTGACGATCTGGCTTCAAACCAGGTTTCGTTGGATTCCAGATCCTCTACAGTTCCTTGGCACAGTGACAGTAGTAATATGGGTATTTCTAACGTTTCCATTCCATCATCTATGTCTTCACTCCCCCTTCCTAGCGGGAAGCCATCTTTCCTGAGAGTCCTAAGAGACATCTCCTCGGGTGCGAAGGAAGATATTACTGAACAACATATTGATGATGATTTGTTTTCCGCGAGTCAGCCAACGGAGTGTGTTGCGGCGGTGGTGGAGGTGGAAGCGGTGTCTGAGATGCATAGCTGTGGTAGTGGGGGTGTTGGTGGTAGCCGTGGTGGCAGACGCAGTAATGAGGGGGGGCATGGAGCCCGCCATGATGTCACATCACATTCACAACACAGTGACAGAAGTGGCGGGGATGATGAGGAGGGCTATGATGATGTTGTTTTAGACAGGACGTGGGAACCAGGTGACGAGGTTATGACGGCGTCAGAGGAGGAGGGTAGTAGTGGCGGCACTGGCAGTGATAAACAGCCAAGCCGAGATAGGGGCAGAAGTCAATCTGCAAAATGTTGCAGCGGTAGGGTCAGCTCAGGAGCCGGTGACGGCAACAGTGCTGCTACTGGTGTAGGCTCCCGAAAAAAGCCTGCCAGACAAGGGGCAAGCTCGGGTGGTGGTGGTGGTGGTGCTGGTGCTGGTGGTGGTGGACGTGGACGTGGTACTACCTCTTTACGGTACTCTGCCGTGTGGCAATTTTTCTGTACCTTCCCAGAGGACGAAAACATGGCACAGTGCCGTATCTGCAAGCAGAAAGTAAGGCGTGGGCAGGGCAGCAATGTAGGAACTACCGCTCTACGTAAACACATGGAGCGGCATCACAAGGCCATGTGGGACAATCAACATGCCCCACCATCATATACATCTAATGAAGACCCCTCTGCCGCTGCTGCTCCGAGTCCCTGTCATCTAAGTAGTAGCCAGGCCTTATCCACCATCTCATTGTCATCATCATCACTGTCATCTAGTGTTCCTCCTACGTCCCGTCAGTTATCCATTACGGAATCGTTGTCTAATAAGCAACAATATATACCCAGTCATCCACTTGTCGTGCGGCTTAATTCACACCTGGCTAAGTTGTTGGTGGTGCAGTCGCTGCCGTACCACCTGGTCGACTCCGCCGGCTTCAAGCAATTGATGGCGTGCGCTCAGCCTAGGTGGCGAATACCTAGCCGCCATTACTTCTCCAAAACAGCTGTCCCTGCCTTGCACAAGCACGTGGAGGAAAAGGTGGGCCAGTCCTTGCAATTATCCATGTGCAGCAGGGTACATGCCACCGTCGACACGTGGAGCAGCAACTATGGGCAGGGACAGTACATGTCTTTCACGGCCCACTGGGTCAATATTTTGCAGTCCGATGCACCACCGCAGCAATGCCAGGCATTACCACCTCCACGCTTGTATCTTTCTGGTTCAACTCCGGACACCAGGCGCCTACCATCCTCCTCCTCCTTGCCCTCCTCAATGGAGGTCTTCCCGTCACCGACAGGACACAGCATATCTTCCACTCCTCCTCCCTCCTCTTTTCATAGATGCAAGGTGAAGCGCCACAACGCTGTCTTACACCTGCTGAGCTTGGGCGAGAAAAGCCACACGGCAGGAGCTGCTGCTGTGCATCAGGGAGGAAATCGCACGCTGGCTGTCTCCTCTGAAACTCACACTGGGCAATGTTGTCTCAGATAACGGGAAGAACGTTGTGGCTGCACTGCGTCTAGGTCACCTGACACATGCTCCGTGCATGGCACATGTGATCAATCTTTTCATAACACGCTTCTTAAAGTCATATGTTGGTTTGAAGGGTGTGCTGGCCATGTCCAGGAGGGTTTGCGTTCGCTTTAGACATTCGTATGCATTTAAGCACGCAGCGTCAAAACAATCTCCCGGAACACAGCCTGATTTGCGACGTTCCAACACGCTGGAATTCCACCCTGCACATGTTGGACCATCTGTACGAACAGCGGAAAGCTGTGAATGATTTCCTGATGCAGCAGACGGGCAGCGTTTGGAGCCAGTGTAATTTCGAGCTCAGGCACTGGCAGCTGGTTAGAGACGCATGTCGTGTTTTGAGGCCCTTTGAAGAGGCCACACGATTTGTGAGCCGTGACGTTAGCGGAATGAACGATGTTATGCCGCTGATATTCATTATGGAGCAAACGCTCACAGCGATGATTCAGCAAAGGATGGAGGAAGGATCACATCTGGCTATGGATGTTGAGGAGGAGGAGGAAGAGGAGGAGGATGAGGAAACAGGACCTGAAGAGGAGCTGGATTTGGAGATGGAATCACAGGAAGGGATAGGGGACGAGGCAGCCGCACAACATGACAGCAGTGATGTTGATGACGAGTCTGACGACGACCTTGATGATGGACAACCATGGCAGTATGGGGCGGAGATGGAACCAACCGGGCCCTCTGAAACGCTGGCCAGGATGGCGAGCTGTATGCTTCGTTACTTGCGCGCTGACTGTCGTATTGTTAGCATGAAGCAAACAGATGAGTACTGGATAGCCACACTTTTAGACCCTCGGTATAAAGCCAGAATGGGGGAGTTTTTTGCGCCTTCCGAGAGGGAGGCAAAATTGGCTTATTATCGAGAGAAGCTATGCAGCCAGCTTGTCACGGCTTTCAAACGGCAAACACCTGCTGCAAGCATGTCTGACCGGGGGGCCACTCTCCGCTCCCCACTGTCTCATCGTTCCACCGCCTCTGGCAGAGCTACCTCTGCAATAGGCGGCAGCAGCAGCAGCCAATTCAGTTTGGAAAATATGATGACAACATTTTTACATCCAATACCCCGACCTGACACACATCGTAGTCACCAAAGGGATGTTCACCATCACCAGCACCTAACCAACCAGGTTCACTCATACCTGGACTGTGCCCTTTCTCCGTCAGAAATCCTGATCCCAGACCCCATGGACTTCTGGGTCAGCAGATTGGATCATTGGCAAGAACTGGCCCAGTTTGCCATGGGTGTACTGTCTTGTCCACCCTCCAGTGTAGCGTCAGAGAGGGTATTCATCGCGGCAGGGGGCTTCGTCACCCCTAAGCGAACAAGATTGTCCGCCAACAGCTTGGAAAATCTCACGTTTCTGAAAATGAATCAAGCGTGGATCGGTGAGGATTTTAAATCCCCTGTGCCCGATGCCACTGATTAGATCTGACATTTCTGCTGCTGCCGCCTGCTGCTGCCGCCTGCTACTACGGGATTCTGTCCTGTCCACTCTTTTTTTAATGTGCCGCTGTTGTTGCTGCTACTACTTCTACCACCAATCCACCCCCAGTGCCGTCTGCTACAAGCAGGCCTGCCCCACCACAGGGCTTTGTCCTGTGACTGTCCAGTCTGTTAATGTGCTGCTACTACTACTACCACCACTCGTGCTGTCCGTTGGCTACCTCTACTACCACCAATACACCTCCAGTGCCGTCTGCTACAAGCAGGCCTGAGCCTGCCCCACCACAGGGCTTTGTCTGTGACTGTCCAGTCTGTTAATGTGCTGCTACTACTACTACCACCACCCGTGCTGTCCGTTGCCTACCTCTACTACCACCAATACACCTCCACTGCCGTCTGCTGCAACAAGCAGGCCTGCCCCACCACAGGGCCTTGTCCTGTGACTGTCCAGTCTGTTAATGTGCTGCTACTACTACCACCACCACCCTTGCTGTCCGTTGGCTACCTCTACTACCACCAATACACCTCCAGTGCCGTCTGCTACAAGCAGGCCTGCCCCACCACAGGGCTTTGTCCTGTGACTGTCCAGTCTATTTTAATGTGCAGCTACTACTACTACCACCACCCTTGCTGTCCGTTGGCTACCTCTACTACCACCAATACACCTCCAGTGCCGTCTGCTACAAGCAGGCCTGAGGCCTGCCCCACCACAGGGCTTTGTCTGTGACTGTCCAGTCTGTTAATGTGCTGCTACTACTAGTACTACTACCACCACCCGTGCTGTCCGTTGCCTACCTCTACTACCACCAACACACCTCCACTGCCGTCTGCTACAAGCAGGCCTGAGGCCAGCCCCACCACAGGGCTTTGTCCTGTGACTGTCCAGTCTGTTTTAATGTGCTGCTACTACTACTACCACCACCCTTGCTGTCCGTTGGCTACCTCTACTACCAACAATACACCTCCAGTGCCGTCTGCTACAAGCAGGCCTGAGGCCTGCCCCACCACAGGGCTTTGTCTGTGACTGTCCAGTCTGTTAATGTGCTGCTACTACTACTACTACTACTACCACCACCCGTGCTGTCCGTTGGCTACCTCTACTACCACCAATACACCTCCAGTGCCGTCTGCTACAAGCAGGCCTGAGGCCTGCCCCACCACAGGGCTTTGTCTGTGACTAACCAGTCTGTTAATGTGCTGCTACTACTACTACTACTACCACCACCCGTGCTGTCCGTTGCCTACCTCTACTACCACCAATACACCTCCACTGCCGTCTGCTACAAACAGGCCTGAGGCCTGCCCCACCACAGGGCTTTGTCTGTGACTGTCCAGTCTGTTAATGTGCTGCTACTACTACTACTACCACCACCCGTGCTGTCCGTTGCCTACCTCTACTACCACCAATACACCTCCACTGCCGTCTGCTACAAGCAGGCCTGAGGCCTGCCCACCACAGGGCTTTGTCCTGTGACTGTCCAGTCTATTTTAATGTGCTGCTACTACTACTACCACCACCCTTGCTGTCCGTTTGGCTACCTCTACTACCACCAATACACCTCCAGTGCCGTCTGCTACAATCAGGCCTGAGGCCTGCCCCACCACAGGGCTTTGTCCTGTGACTGTCCAGTCTCTTTTAATGTGCTGCTACTACTACTACTACCACCCCCCGTGCTGTCCGTTGGTTACCTCTACTACCACCAATACACCTCCAGTGCCGTCTGCTACAAGCAGGCCTGCCCCACCACAGGGCTTTGTCCTGTGACTGTCCAGTCTGTTAATGTGCTGCTACTACTACTACTACTACCACCACCCGTGCTGTCCATTGCCTACCTCTACTACCACCAATACACCTCCACTGCCGTCTGCTGCAAGCAGGCCTGAGGCCTGCCCCACCACAGGGCTTTGTCCTGTGACTGTCTAGTCTCTTTTAATGTGCTGCTACTACTACTACTACTACTACCACCACCCGTGCTGTCCGTTGGCTACCTCTACTACCACCAATACACCTCCAGTGCCGTCTGCTACAAGCAGGCCTGCCCCACCACAGGGCTTTGTCCTGTGACTGTCCAGTCTGTTAATGTGCTGCTACTACTACCACCACCACCCTTGCTGTCCGTTGGCTACCTCTACTACCACCAATACACCTCCAGTGCCGTCTGCTACAAGCAGGCCTGAGGCCAGCCCCACCACAGGGCTTTGTCCTGTGACTGTCCAGTCTGTTAATGTGCTGCTACTACTACTACCACCAACACCCTTGCTGTCCGTTGGCTACCTCTACTACCACTAATACACCTCCAGTGCCGTCTGCTACCAGCAGGCCTGAGGCCTGCCCCACCACAGGGCTTTGTCTGTGACTGTCCAGTCTCTTTTAATGTGCTGCTACTACTACTACCACCACCATTGCTGTTCGTTGGCTACCTCTACTACCACCAATACACCTCCACTGCCGTCTGCTACAAGCAGGCCTTCCCCACCACAGGGCTTTGTCCTGTCACTGTCCAGTGTCTTTTAATGTGCTGCTACTACTACTACTACTACTACTACTACTACCACCACCCGTGCTGTCCGTTGGCTACCTCTACTACCACCAATACACCTCCAGTGCCGTCTGCTACAAGCAGGCCTGAGGCCTGCCCCACCACAGGGCTTTGTCCTGTGACTGTCCAGTCTCTTTAAATGTGCTGCTACTACTACTACTACCACCACCCGTGCTGTCCGTTGTCTACCTCTACTACCACCAATACACCTCCACTGCCGTCTGCTACAAGCAGGCCTGGAGGGCTTGTGAAAAGCCATTGCTTGTTGCTTTTACATCCATGTATGGATGAACCCCGGCAGGCATCTGCCAATAAAAAGGGTACATTTTTGGAGGGGCTTGTGAAAAGCCATTGCTTGTTGCTTTTACATCCATGTATGGATGAACCCCGGCAGGCATCTGCCACTATAAAGGGTAAATTTTTTGAGGGCTTGTCAAAAGCCATTGCTTCTTCTTTTACCACCTTATATGTATGAACCCTGGCAGGCATTTGCCGCCAAAAATGCTTAATTTTTGTACCTTTTTTAACAATGCATTAAGCATACAACATGCACAAGTGCAGTGGTTTCTGTTAGTTATCACCGTGTCCCATCCGTTTTCCTATAGCCATACATGCTGGCGTAACTTTGACACTAACTTTGCCTTAAAGACAGCTCAAAAGTACTTGGATACACTCATGGGTGACCTAAGAGTGTTATACAGGGCTTCTAGGGCTTTTAAACAGTGTTATACACGATTTTTAGGGGCTTTCTTGAATTACAGGTTCGGTCAGAACTAGTTCGGTCCGAATCGAACTTTTCCGTGAAATTCGGCGAACCAGCCGAACCGAACTTTTCATAAGTTCGCTCAGCTCTAGTTATGAAGACAACACTTTTTCTTCCTCCCAGTTTATTCTGTTTAGTCTTCCAGATAATCTAGAATTTGTTTTAGTTAGGGTATGTGCACATGCTTAACAAAAACGGCTGAAAATACGGTGCTGTTTTCAAGGGAAAACAGCTCCTAATTTTCAGCCATTTTTTAAGCAACTCACGTTTTTTTGCAGTGTTTTTTTACGACAGTTTTTGGAGCTGTTTTTCTATTGAGACAATGAAAAACAGCTCCAAAAACGGCTCAAGAAGTGATATGCACTTTTTTTTACGGGGTGTCTTTTTACGCGCCGTTATTTAAAAAGGAGGCGTAAAATAACACCTAGTTGGAACAGAATGCCGTATTTCCCATTGAAATCAATGGGCAGATGTTTGTAGGCGTTTTGCTTACGAAAAATGTCTGAAAATAGCTCGTGTGAACATACCCTTACTGAGCAATAACGGTAGACTGCTGTCTGTCTAATATATTCTGTCTGGCACGAAAAACTGTAAGTTATTTGTGGTGAACAGTAATTCTAGCAATAAAAGCTCATACAATCACTAAAGCAAATATATAAGATCTTTATGTGAAAAGAAGTTCAATCCATAAACTGAAAGGAATTTCAAATATTACTGAGAATTGGAAGGTAGACACATGTACTGTAGCTGTATATCCCCATGATGCTTTGCCAGTCACTAATTGTATCGTTTTAGCTCTATTCCCAATTAAAGCAAGTGGAATTAACCCCTTAAGGACACAGCCTAGTTTGGGCCTTAAGGCTCAGAGCCCATATTTCAAATCTGACATATTTCACTTTATGTGGTAATAACTTCGGAATGCTTAAACCTATCCAAGCGATTCAGATATTGTTTTCTCGTGAGACATTGGGCTTTATGTTAGTGGTAAAATTTGGTCGATATATTCAGTGTTTGTTTGTGAAAAATTTCAAAATTTAGAAAAAATTGAATTTTTCTGAATTTAAATGCATCTGCTTGTAAAACAGATGGTTATACCACCCAAAATACTTACTAGTTCACATTTCCCATATGTCTACTTTAGATTGGCATCGTTTTTGAACATTCTTTTATTTTTCTAGGATGTTACAAGGCTTAGAACATAAACAGCAATTTCTCATATTTTTAAGAAATTTTCAAAAGCCTTTTTTTTAAGGTACCTGTTCAGTTCTGAAGTGGCTTTGATGGGCATATGTATTAGAAACCCCCATAAACACCCCATTTAAAAAACTAGACCCCTCAAAGTATTCAAAACAGCATTTAGAAAGGTTTTTTTTAACCCTTTAGGCATTTCACAGGAATTAAAGCAAAGTGGAGGTGACATTTAAAAATTTCATTTTTCTTTCTGAATTTCAATTTTATTCCATTTTTTTCTGTAACACAGAAGGTATTACCAGAGTAACACTACTAAATATGTATTGTCCAGATTCTGCAGTTCTCAGTTTTTAGAAATGTCCCACATGTGGCTCTAGTGGGCTCGTGGACTAAAACACAAACCCCAGAAGCAAAGAAGGACCTAAGTGCATTTTAGGGCCTCTTTTTTATTAGAATATATTTTAGGCAGCATGCCAGGTTTGATTAGGTGTTGAGGTGCCAAAACAGTAGGAATCCCCCAAAAGTGACCCCATTTTGGAAACTACACCCCTCAAGGAATTCGTTTATGGTGGTTGTTACCATTTTGACCCCACAGTTTTTTCACAGCACGTATTTGAATTGGGCTGAGAAATTAAAAAAATTAATTTTTTTCCAATGAGATGTCATTTTTCATCAAAATTTCAGATTTTCACAATGACTAAAATACCCCATTTTGTTGCCCAATTTCTCCTGAGTGCAGCAATACCCTATTTGTGGCGATAAACTGCTGTTTGGGCCCATGGGAGGCCTCAGAAGGGAAGGAGCGCTGTGTGTTCTTTGGAGTCCAGATTTTGCTGGATTAGTTTTCGGGTGCCATGTCACATTTGCAGAGCCCCAGAGGTATCAAAGCAATGGAAACCCACCAGAAGTGACCCCATTTTGGAAACCACACCCCTCAAGGAATTCATTTATGGATGTTGTGACCATTTAGACCCCACAGTTTTTTCACAGAATTTATTTGAATTGGGCTGTGAACTCAATTTTTTTACATTTTTTCCAATAAGATGTCGTTTTGGCTCAAAATTTCTTATTTTCACAAAAAATAAAATACTCAGTTTTTTTGGCCAATTTGTCCTGAGTGCGGCAATACACCATTTGTGGTGATAAACTTCCGTTTGGGCCCGTGGGAGGGCTCAGAAGGAAAGGACCACTATTTGGCCTACTGGGGATTTTCTGGTGCGAAGTCATGTATGCAGAAGCCCCTGAGGTAGCAGTACAGTTGAAACCCCCTAGAAGTGACCCCGTTTTAAAAACTGCACCCCTTAAGGCATTCATCTAGAGGTGTAGTGAGCATTTTGATCCGAGACATACACTCCATAAACTGTAATGTGGGTTCTCCCGGGTATGGCAATACCCTCAATGTGGCAGTTATCAGCTGCCTGAGCACACAGCAGGGCTCAGAAAGGAAAGATGAGGGGAATAAGCTGTGCGGAGTGCATCAGGGTAAGTAAAACTGGCGTAGATTAAAAATCAAGGGATGTATGATAAATTTTAAAACAATCTTTCATACAGAGCCCTGTTTTTTTGGGACACGTGTCACATTGATATATTGTGTCCTCCCTTATCCCCCTCTTATAGAAGACTTTGCACCTCTTTTGAATTTTTCCCTTCTTGCCAGTTTGGTGAACTTCTCCTGGAAAGTGTTGCCCTTCTACGAAGCATGTGGCCTCGCTTCCAGAAGTACTGGGTGCCCCCCCCTTCTTGGTCCCTAAAGATTAGTTTCTTGATAACCACCTCTTGAAATTCCAGGAAAGTTCCCCTCTGGCCTGCACATCGATGCAGCATGTACGCATTGTATGATGCCATCTGTATGATGTGCACGGCCAGCTTCTTATACCACACCGCATGGTGCTGTAGGGCTTCAGGACTTGATCTGACAAGTCCACCCCCCCCATGTACCTATTGTAGTCCAGGATGCAGTCTGGTTTGGGGGTCTCTGTACTGGTATCTCGTACAGGTACATGGGTACTGGTGTAACGTCTCTCTTTTCCTTGTACATACATAGTTACATAGTTAGTACGGCTGAAAAAAGACACATGTCCATCAAGTTCAACCAAGGGACGGGAAAAGGGAAGGAAAAATTTCTACACATAGGAGCTAATATTTTTTTGTTCTAGGAAATTATCTAACCCTTTTTTAAAGCCATCTACTGTCCCTGCTGTGACCAGCTCCTGCGGTAGGCTATTCCATAGATTCACAGTTCTCACGGTAAAGAAGCCTTGTCGCCTCAGCAGCTTGAACCTTTTTTTCTCCAGACGGAGGGAGTGCCCCCTTGTTTTTTGAGGGGGTTTTTCAAGGAACAGGATTTCACCATATTTTTTGTATGTGCCATTAATATATTTATATAAGTTAATCATGTCCCCCCTTAGTCGTCTTTTTTCAAGGCTAAATAGGTTTAATTCTTTCAATCTTTCCTCATAACTTAAATTCTCCATGCCCCTAATTAGCTTCGTTGCTCTTCTTTGTATTTTTTCCAACTCCAGGGCATCCTTTCTATGAACTGGAGCCCAGAACTGAACTGCATATTCTAGATGAGGCCTCACTAATGCTTTGTAAAGTGGTAATATTACATCCCTGTCCCGTGAGTCCATGCCTCTTTTAATACACGACAATATCCTGCTGGCCTTTGAAGCAGCTGATTGACACTGCATGCTGTTATTGAGTTTATGATTTACAAGTACCCCCAGATTCTTCTCAACAAGTGAATCCGCCAGTGTAGCTCCCCCTAGGACATATGATGCATGCAGGTTGTTGGTACCCAAATGCATAACTTTACATTTATCTACATTAAACTTCATCTGCCAAGTGGACGCCCAAACACTTAGTTTGTTTAAATCTGCCTGCAATTCATGAACATCTTCCATAGACTGAACTATATTACATAGCTTGGTGTCATCTGCAAAAATAGAAATAGTGCTATTAATACCATTCTCTATATCATTAATAAATAAGTTGAATAATAGTGGTCCCAGCACTGAACCCTGGGGTACACCACTTATAACTGGGGGCCATTCAGAGTAGGAATCATTGACCACAACCCTCTGGATACGGTCCTTGAGCCAATTCTCAATCCAATTACAAACTATATTTTCTAAACCTATAGTCCTTAATTTACCCATTAGGCGTCTATGGGGGACAGTGTCAAATGCCTTTGCAAAGTCCAAAAACACTATATCCACAGCGGCCCCTCTGTCTAGACTTCTGCTCACCTCTTCATAAAAACAGATTAGGTTAGTTTGACAACTTCTGTCCTTAGTAAAACCGTGCTGGCTGTCACTTATAATACTATTTATTGTCACATAATCCTGTATATAGTCCCTCAATAGCCCCTCAAACATTTTCCCCACGATGGATGTTAAGCTTACTGGTCTATAATTACCCGGGGAAGACCTAGAGCCCTTTTTGAAAATAGGCACCACATTTGCCCTGCGCCAGTCCCTTGGCACTATACCAGTCACTAGAGATTCTCTGAATATTATGAAAAGGGGGACAGAAATAACTGAACTAAGCTCTTTAAGAATTCTAGTGTGTAACCCATCTGGTCCCGGGGCCTTGTGCACATTTATTTTATTTAATTTAGCTTGGACCATATCTACTTGATACACAATATATTGCTGCTAGATTGTGCCCTGCTCTCACCCCTTCTGAGTGTTTGCCCAAGCAGTGTCTTAGGGAGGCTTCTCAGATTTCTTCTAGCAGTGCCGCATGCTGCAGTACTTCTGGAAGCGAGGCAGTTGAAGAGTGGGAAGCTGGTATAAAAATTATCCAGATAGAGGTGGTAACCCTGGTCCAGCAGTGGGTGCACCAAATCCCACACAATTTTTGCATTAACTCCCAGTAAAGGGGGGGCATTCTGGGGGCTGAATACTGGTGTCCTTCCCTTCATATATCCTAAATTTATATGTATACCCTGATGCACTCTTGCACAGCTTATATATCTTCACGCCATACCTTGCCCTCCTACCCGGCAGGTACTGGCGGAATTGAAGCCTCCCTTTAAAATGTACCAAGGACTCATCAATAGAAATACACTTCTCGGGGGTGCATGCTTGGGAAACCCGGGCACTGAAATGCTTGAATAGGGGTCTCTGTTTATACAAACGGTCAAAACTGGGGTAATCTCGGGGTGGGCACGGCTCATTATCAGTATAATGTAAGATGCGAAGTATTGCCTCATTTTTTTATTTATTTTTTAGGCTCCAGTTCAGTTCTGAAGTTGCTTTGAGGGGCCCATATATTAGAAAGCCCTATCAACCACCCCATTTTAGAAACTAGACCCCTCAAGGTATTCACAACAGCATTTAGTATGGTTATTAACCCTTTAGGTGTTTCACTGGAATTTAGAGCAAAGTAGAGGTGAAATTTACATATTTATTTTTTTTTGTCAGAAAATCCTTTTTTATACCTTTTTTTTCTGTAAAACAGAAGGTTTTACCAGGGAAACGCAACTCAATATGTATTGCTCAGATTCTTCAGTTTTGAGAAATATCCCACATGTGGCCATAGTGCGGTAATGGACTGAAGCACCGGCCTCCGAAGCAAAGGAGCACCTACAGGATTATGAGGCCTCCTTTTTATTAGACACCATGTCCGGTTTGAAGAGGTCTTGTGGTGCCAAAACAGTGGAAACCCCCCAAAAGTGACACTATTTTGGAAACTAGACCCCATGAGGAATTCATTGTAGTTTTCATGGGGTGCATGCGACTTTTTGATCAGTTTTATTCTATATTTTACGAGGCGTGGTGATTGAAAAACAACAATTCTACTATTGTTTTTTTATTCTATTTATTTATTTATTTATTTTTTTACAGCGTTCACCGTTCACTATACATGACATATTCACTTTATTCTGCGGGGCGATACGATTACGGTAATACCATATGTTTATAGTTTTTTTTTATGTCTTATGGCGTTTGCACAATACAATACTTTTTGTAAAAAATCTTTTACTTTTTGTGTTGCCTTATTCTAAGTGCCAGAACTTTTTTATTTTTCTATCAAGAAAGCCGTGCGAGGACTTGTTTTTTGCGTAACGAACTGTAGTTTCGATCAGAACCATTTTATTCCATTTTTTGGGTGGTGAAGTGACTAAACAATTGTGATTCTGGTACGGTTTATTATTATTTTCTTTTATGTCATTCACCGCGCGGGATAAATAACAAAATAATTTTGTCGTTCAGACCGTTACGGACGCCGCGATACCAATTATGTATAGTTTTATTTGTTTATTTTTATTAATAATAAAGGACTGTAAAGGGAAAAAGGGGGATTTTTACTTTTAAAACTTTTTTCTTATTTTTAACCTTATTACTTTGTCCCACTTGAGGGCAGGAGGCCCTGATCGCAATTCTAATACACTGCACTACATGCGTAGTGCAGTATATTAGAGCTGTCAGGACTTGTCAGGACCCACTAGGCTTCCGTAGATGATATAGCCGGACGCCATTGTTAGGTGTCCGGTTGCCATAGCAACCATTGCTGCCCGCTATCATGTAGCGGGCCGTCGATGGTGGTTTAACCCCTAAGAAGCCGCGATCACTATTGAACACAGCTTTTAAGAGGTTAATCAGCGGGGACGCTGCTAGCGCGAACGCTATGGTTACCATGACGGAATGGGACGTCACTGAGCGCGAAGGGGTTAAAGTGTAAGCTTTCAACAGATTTAATAGGGATGTCCAGGCGTAAATTGAAGCTCCTAGGCACCAGTCTAAGATCTGTAACATGGACCTTCCATGTGCTGTTTATAATACGGGAGTCTTCTTATTTAGAAGAGGGGCCGTTAGAGTTGTGACTTCTATCTCTGCACCCCCTATAGTCATGGCCAGCTTCAGCACTTTGTGAACCCGGGCAAGTGCCAGGGCCCACTGTTCTTGGTGGGCCCTGATGCAATTTAACTTTACATGGCGGCGGGCGTGGCAGTGGACTGGCCCACTGAAGTACTGGAGGATACTCCAGTGGCCCCAGGTACCGAACTGCATCAGTAAGCTTTGCTTACTAATGCAGAGCAGAAAGCCACAGATGCAATGGACATCATATAAGAATTATGTGTGATCATACTTATATTTTCTTCTGTACTATGTCCTCAGCGACCGTGACAAAGGCCAAGGTTTGGCCGAAACGTCTCTATGTAAAGTTGCTTTATCTTCTACTTTGTGACATGAAACTAATGTTTTAATAAAAACGACTTTGCATGAAGATTTTCTAGGTGTTAATCTAGAGTGCTGGGGTTTCCTATACATGAACTTTCAAATGGGGGCATAACGGGGGCCTATCTTCTGTATTGGGGCATAAATGGGGCCTAACTTCTATATGGCGGCACAAACTGTGCCTAACTTCTATATGTCGGCATAACTTCTGCATGGGGGCATAAAGGCGGCCTAACTTCTATATGGGGGCATAAGGGGGGTCTAAGTTCACTATGGGGGCCTAAAGGGGGCATTACTAATATATGTGGCACAAAGGAGAACTAACTAATACATAGAGGCACAAATGGGGTCTAACTTTTCATATTCGGTGTCTAACTTCTGCCGTTTTACTGCTACCGCATGAGTTGCTCCGTAAAGGGGCCCACTAAGGCTCTGTCGCTCAAGGGCACCTATAGGGTGCCTATAGCTACTCTACTGTACATATTCTAAGCACACAGTAACACTTATGTTCTTTTTCCTCTTAAAAATAATTGGTACTTGCTATTTTATGATCTGGGCACTAATAAGCTGCATGCACTGTATGTGCTGGGGGTTAAAACAAAGAGGCTTAAGGTACTTTTACACTGGCCCATTTTGGCCGGTGCAACTAGTGCAACTTTCACAAGGAGCTATGTATGGGGATGAGCGCTCGTTACTTCGATCCCCATACATTTGTATCATGTTGGCAGCACATCTCCCTGTTTACACAGGGAGATGTGCTGCCGACAACCATAATAGTTTACATTTAGAACAATACGATCAGCAGATGAACGAGCCAGTGGCGTAACTACTGCTACAGGGCCCGCAACATGAGTGGGCCCGTGCAGTCCGCCGGCACGACCCCCCCCCCCCATGGCCGGAGGCTCCGCTAGCAGCCGCTATGGCTGCTACAGCTCGACGCCACTGAAGGGATTGTTCCTACAAAAGACATGTATCCCCTATCCACAGGCTGAATGGCGGCTGAATGGCGTTACCTATAGGGGGGTTAGGGCTGTATGGCGTTATCTCAAGAGGGGGGTTTGAGGCTGTATGGCGTTATCTACAGGGGGGGCTGTATGGCGTTATCTACCGGGGGGGGCTGTCTGGCGTTATCTACAGGGGGAGGGCTGTATGGCGTTATCTACAGGGGGAGGGCTGTATGGCGTTATCTACAGGGGGAGGGCTTTATGCCGTTATCTACAGTGGGGCTGTATGGTGCTATCTATAGGGGGTGCTGTGTGGCGGAATCTATAGGGAGGCACTATATACAAGGGGGGGTTGTGTGATACCCATGGGAGGGGGGGCCCCAGTCAAAAGTTTGCTATGGGGCCCAGTCTTTCCTAGTTACGCTCCTGGAACGAGCGTTTGTTGATAGCTGCCCTGTTTCCACAGGGCAATTATCAGGAACGAGCATTCTTTGACCGCTCGTTTGCCCTATAATTTGCCAGCGTCGACTGCGCTATTGGTTCTGTCATAACAACGGAACCCTGACACAACGGTGACCAACGGAAACCATTAACAACGTTTCCGTCACCATTGAGATCAATGGTGAGGGAAACGGAAGCTAAGGTCTGTTTGCCTTTCTGTTGAGGGGTTAACCCGACGGAAACCACAGACGGAACCCCTCAACAGAAGGGCAACGCTGATGTGAACAGACCCTTAGTCAAAAGGCTGTAATCTGAGTAGTATGCATGAGATAAGTATAAAATGCAGAGTATCTTTTTATTGCTTAGCTTTTATGGTGAATTATAGATATGGATGTGCATTGCTAATTGGTCTGGTCTTATAGGTATGTAAGAAAAATGCCACGGATCCTATTTCAAGTCCTAGTTTATTGTTATATTCTAAAACTTTGTGAAATTATTTTATTTACACCTAGAGATTGGTATATTTTTCTCCCTCAGTGAGACATATCTATGTATAACCATGTGTAACTTTAAATAGATGTTTTAATGTGTTTAAAGAGCTTTGCTAGAAGATCCCATTGGGAATCTTTGTACCACTGATGGTTTCGTATGTCTCACTAATGAGCCCCAAGCCATTTTGATACTGATCAGGTACCTCTATAATTCAGAATCTCGAAGAGAATGATAATATAGGGGGCTAGGTTTTCTTGCATTGATAGTATATCGCTGACCACCCGAAAAAATGAGCCGTGGTGCTAGAAAAGTGTTGGGATGCTTAGTCCGAGAGCACAGTTGGCTGAACCCCCAGCAATGGTATCTTCACAATAACATGTCAGAAAATCTTGATGTGTGTGTGAAACCCCTTTAAATAGGTTGTCTCATCAAGACAAACGGTTCTCTAAAAGCAGCCATCTCCGCCATCACCCCAGGATGCTGTAGGGCTGGTGGAGCTGCAAGCTGAGCGAGCCTGAGGTGTCACAGAGAGGAGCAGTCAGGTAAGTATATTTCTTTTTTATTTTATGTTCGATGTGGAAGGGGAATGGATGGTGCACGACCAGTGGAAAGATGCATCAGATTTATTAAGAGGCGGGCACGTTTTAATAAATCTGTCGCATCTTAGTCCAGCGGAGCAGAAAGCCAAGACTGGTGTATGAAATGCCAGTGTTAGTAAATCTATGATTCTCTGTAGCTTCTGTAGAAAGTTAAGACCATAAACATAATAAAAACCTGACAGATTTATTATGTGCACAGTGCAGTGTGTTCAGTCAGGTATATTATGGTGTTATCATATTATACATACACGAGCCGTATATAGTCTCATCAACCTATATTTACTGGATGAGGATAAATTAACTGACCAAACAAGGCAAAAGAAATCAACAGCAGAGTGAAACATGGACTACGATACTAAATCCATCCATGGCCTAATTTTTTAGAATGCCAATACAATATGTAAGCAAGACATTATCTGATACGTATCTAAGGACGCTTATACACGGGCAGATTTCCTGCTCGCAACGAGCACAGATCGACGATACAGCAAGTCGATTGAAGCTCGATTTACGTAAAATCCTGTATGTGACCGAATGATCGTTTGTGCGATTATTCGGACTCATACAGTTACATTGTCGGCAGCACATCCCTGTTTACACGGGGAGATGTGCTACCGACAAGTGATGACCAATGGTTTTTATCCCCGCACAAAAGATACTACCAGCCGACAATCGGGCTCATTTGTCAGATGATTGCTGGGCATGTAACCATGGGCCGATGATCAGGAATGAAAGTGCCCTCCTTCACCCGATTATCGGCCTGTGTAAAACTGATTTCACACATAACACACAGTATAAAACCAAGATATTAAGCTTCTGTAAACCTTCAGGTCAGCTATGCAGTAAGATTTCCCGGAGGATCTGACCCTACCTGGTCATAGATGGCTTACGCTTTAAAAAGCCATATGACAACACTGAATCTCATAGAATGAACTAATTATACCCCTTGTCACATTTTTTGGACACAACTTTTACCATGTGTATTTTTTCCTACAAATAATACGAGCCATGGACAGATAGCATGAGGTAAAGATGGGAGGAGTACTATTGAAGACACATTTACAACATCATGCATCATACTACAATCTTGCTTTTTTCCTAGAATTGACATTGATGGAGGCATTTTAATACTGATCCGTGAAGAGGGTCCCAATTTTAGCTGCCCAATTTTTGTGTTATAATATGTCATTGTTAGTTATAGTTCTTGTGCTGCATTGTGTCCTATGCTCAGGAACTTTGGCAGGTATTTTATACAAGGGTTTTCCTCTTCTAATGTTTCAACGTGATCTCCATCTCCAGATTTAGCATTGTGCCAGAGGTTCCAAGTTACAAAAGTTACTCACAACTGCCAACGATTTCTTGGCACCATATAAAGAACTGCAGGTTATTTGTTTCCAAGACACTTATGACCCTGTGCTCCTCTAGTCTTGGCTATGTCTTGCAAAGACCTATATACCTTAAGTTCATGAAAACCCCCACATACTGAGGTGTGTTGGACATAGAATTTATATTCATAGATGAGTGACATTTATCAATATATGGGCCCATGTACACAGCCCTGCTGTGTGCACGGACCCTGTACAATGACACATGGAGTCCTAGTAGACTTCTGTGAGGCTCCGTACTTTGACATTGAAAAGCAATGTCTGTGAAATATGGCATGTGATGAAGAACACCATGCATTTTTACTCCTGGATTCTCAAAGTGCCTCCAATTAAAATGACAGTTTGGGACCATAAAAGACTATGGGTGCTGTATAAGGACTTGTCCATACGTAATGGAATTGCTGCAGAAAATTATTGCAGCGATTCCGTTGAAAGTAGTAGACTTTCCGCTGCATTTCTGACTGCAGAAAATGGTGCGCGTTTTGCTGCGTTTTTCACAATGCTGGAGATGGTGACATCTCCTCTGAAAAACGCAGCAATTCAGTCCACTTTCCACAGCAGGAATTGACATTCTGCAGTACGAAAAATACGCACTGCCGGTGAATTTCTGCTCGGAATTTTTACACAGCGTGTGGATGAGATTTGTTAAATCTCACCCACTTTGCTGCTACTGTATTCTGCTGCGTATTTTCCGTCTGCAATTCCATTACGTGTGGACGAGCCCTGACAGATCTATACAAGGCTTAAAGCCTCATGCACACAGCTGTATATGAAGTCTAGTACTATATGATACCGATGTGCAAATTGCACCACTGAAATTCTGTTTATATTTTACATAAATTTGCCGTTAATGCACCGGTAGTTTAGGGTCAAAATATGGCACTTAACTTCCTTACATCATTGCCACCCACACGCATAACAATGAAGTCAGGAGCAGAATACAAATAGCTTATGTTAGGGATCACATCTAGCAAACCTTCCTAGTGCAAGCTTCTTGCTCCCGCCCTGAAGATTCGAACAGCAACTTGCGACTTGGAAAGATTTCCACTGTAGTATCTTTCTTCGTCTTTTTCCCAGTGAATGAATGTAGAAATTATCCATGAGCCATATGGTGTTACCTGTAAAAGCTAGCAGAAAAAAACACAAAAAACCACACGTTTTAACAAACCGATAATTTAGGTCTAATTTAAAGTTTATAGCGGCTATGCGACCACCTGCCCACTTTCTTAATAGTTTAAACACTCAAATCTGCCTTTGCTGCTAACATTGCAGACCCAATCTGAGAATGAGAGGATAAACAATACTCAGCGCCACCAAGATTCCTTAAAGAGGCTCTGTCACCACATTATAAGTGTCCTGTCTCCTACATAAGGAGATGGGCGCTGTAATGTAGGTGACAGTAATGCTTTTTATTTAAAAAAACGATCTTTTTTCACAACGTTAGGAGCGATTTTGGTTTATGCTAATGAGCTTTCTTAATGCCCAAGTGGGCGTACTTTTACTTTCGACCAAGTGGGCCTTGTACAGAGGAGTGCATGACGCTGACCAATCGGCATCATGCACTCCTCTCCATTCATTTACACTGCACTAGCGATATAGATATATCGCTATGTGCAGCCTCATACACAAACCCTAACATTACTACAGTGTCCTGATAATGAATACACATGAAATCCAGCCTGGACGTCATGTGTACTCAGAATCCTGACACTTCTGACTCTTTTTTTGTGAGATTCCGGCAAGTGAAACCAAATCTCGCGAGATCACGGAGCTAAACGAGATTTGGTTTCACTTGCCGGAATCTCACAAAAAAAGAGTCAGAAGTGTCAGGATTCTGAGTACACATGATTTCCAGGCTGGATGGTCATGTGTATTCATTATCAGGACACTGTAGTAATGTTAGAGCTTGTGTATGAGGCTGCACATAGTGATATATCTATATCGCTAGTGCAGTGTAAATGAATGGAGAGGAGTGCATGATGCTGATAGGTCAGCGTCATTCACTCCTCTGTACAACGCCCACTTGGTCGAAAGTAAAAGTACGCCCACTTGGGCATTAAGAAAGCTCATTAGCATAAACTAAAATCGTTCCTAACGTTGTGAAAAAAGATCGTTTTTTAAAATAAAAAGCATTACTGTCACCTACATTACAGCGCCCATCTCAGGGGCGTAGCTAGAGGCTCATGGCCCCCGATGCAAAAATTCTTACTGGGCCCCCCCCCCCCGCAAACTTCTCATGGCCGACGGTCCGCTTTCAGCTGCATCGCTGGGTCTCCTAAGTGACCCAACAATGCAGCACTAGCAGCCGGGGCGTCACTAAGGCTGGGTTCACACACACACTATTTACGGACGTAATTCGGGCGTTTTAGCATTGAATTACGTCCGAAAATGCGGCTCAAAAGCGTCGGCAAACATCTGCCCATTCATTTGAATGGGTCTTACGATGTTCTGTGCCGACGGTCATTTTTTTTTACGCGTCGCTGTCAAAAGGCGGCGCGTAAAAAAGTGCCTGTCACTTCTTCAGACGTAAATGGAGCCGTTTTCCATGGACTCCATGGAAAACCAGCTTCAATTACTTCCGTAATGGACGCAGCAAAAGACGCCTGCACATGCCATTACGGCTGAAATTACGGTGCTATTTTCTCCTGAAAACAGCACAGTAATTTCAGCCGTAACGGACGCTGCCGTGTGTGAACATACCCTCAGGGCTAAAAATGTCCGGGAAATAGCCCCAATACATATGTGTCCGCCCCCCAAAAAAGTGTGTATATGAGACAGCATAGAATATCTATAGCACTACGACCCTATAAACTATGGATAGGATTAGATACAGTGGCTGAGCAGACAGTATCACACATGATAGGATTAGATACAGTGGCTCAGAAGGAAGTATCACACATGATAGGATTAGATACACAGCTCAGCAGACAGTATCACACATGATAGGATTAGATACAGTGGCCCAGCAGACAGTATCACACATGATAGGATTAGATACAGTGGCTCAGCAGACAGTACCACACATGATAGGATTAGATACAGTGGCTCAGCAGACAGTACCACACATGATAGGATTAGATACAGTGGCTCAGCAGACAGTATCACACATGATAGGATTAGATACAGTGGCTCAGCAGACAGTACCACACATGATAGGATTAGATACAGTGGCTCAGCAGACAGTATCACGCATGATAGGATTAGATACAGGGCTCAGCAGACAGTATCACACATGATAGGATTAGATACACAGCTCAGCAGACAGTATCACACATGATAGGATTAGATACAGTGGCTCAGCAGACAGTATCACACATGATCGGATTAGATATAGGGCCCAGCAGACAGTATCATACATCATTGGATTAGATACACAGCTCAGCAGACTGTATCACACATGATAGGATTAGATACAGGGCCCCGCTCGCTGACATTGCGGCTCCAGCGCTGGACCCAGGATAGGTAAGAATAATAATTTTGCTTCTTTATGTGTTACTGATTATTTTTGTGTTTGTGTTTTTTTTACAGGTTCGGTTGTTGGACTTCGGATTCGAGGACTTCAATGACGGCGTTTTTTTTATTCTCAATAAAATGGTTAATGAGGGTTGTGTTTTTTCTATGTGCTTGTATCTTTTTAAACTTTATTATCACCGCCTTAGTAATGGCCGCTGGCTGATTGACAACCTCCATTACTAAGGCGAGGCTTAATGTTAGCCGATGCAGAGGCTACACTAACCCCCATTATTACACCGGTACCCACCGCCACCAGGGGTACTGGGAAGAGCCGGGTACAAACCAGTACCCGACCATCTGTAGTGACGGGCAGGCACCGGGGTGGCCGCAGGCTGGTAGTATTAGGCTGGGGAAGGCCAAAACCAGTGGCACCTACCACCCTGGTAATGCTGCCTGCTGCTGCTGTGTTGTATCTGGCTGGTTATGAAAATTGGGGGGGACCCGACATCGTTCTTTCCAATTATTTTTTTAAATGACGTGGGGTCCCCCCCATTTTCATAACCAGCCAGATACAATAAAGCAGCAGCAGGCAGCATTACCAGGATGGGAAGGGCCACTGTTTTTGGCCTTTCCCCTCCTGATAATACCAGCCTGCGGCCACCCCAGTGGCCGACCATCACTACAGATGGTCAGGTACTGGATCGTACCCGGCTCTTCCCAGCACCCCTGGTGGCGGTGGGTACCGGGGTAATAAAGGGGGTTAGTGTTAGCCTCTGCATCCGCTAACACTAAGCCCCGCCTTAGCAATGGATGCTGTCAATCAGCCGGCGGCCATTACTAAGGCGGTAGTAATATAGTTTAAAAAAAAAACACAAAGACATAGAAAAAATATTTTATTGAAATAAAAAAAAAACCCACACAACCCTCATTAACCATTTTATTAATAAAAAAAAAAAGCTGTCATCGAAGTAGTCCTGGAATCCGCCGTAGTCCAACGACCGAACCTGTAAGAAAACACACAAAAAATGATTAGTAACACATGTGTAAGGGTATGTGCACACACACTAATTACGTCCGTAATTGACGGACGTATTTCGGCCGCAAGTACCGGACCGAACACAGTGCAGGGAGCCGGGCTCCTAGCATCATACTTATGTACGACGCTAGGAGTCCCTGCCTCGCTGCCGGACAACTGTCCCGTATTGAAAACATGTTTACAGTATGGGACAGTTGTCCTGCAGCGAGCCAGGGACTCCTAGCATCGTACATAACTATAATGCTAGGAGTCCGGCTCCCTGCACTGTGTTCGGTCCGGTACTTGCGGCCGAAATACGTCCGTCAATTACGGACGTAATTAGTGTCTGTGCACATACCCTAAGGCTTAGATACAGGGCCCATGTGTGATACTGTCTGTGGGACCCTGTATCTAAGCCTACCACAAGGTAGGCTTAGATACAGGGTCCAGCAGACAGTAATCTTATACAGTATAAGATTACTGTGTGCTGGGGCCCTGTATCTAAACCTACAGTGTGGTAGGCTTAGATACAGGGCCCAGCAGACAGGATCACGCATGGGCCATGTATCTAAGCCTACCATGTGATTGGCTTAGATACAGGGCCCAGCAGACAGGATCACACAATCTGTGATCCTGTCTCATGGGCCCCCTAAGCCTGATACATCGTAGGCTTAGGGGTTGTGCAGTCCCTAAACATTGATGGCCTACCCACAGGATAGGCCATCAATAGCTGATGTGTCGCCCGGGACCCGCAAATCAGCTGTTTTGAAGGGGCCGCAGCACTCGTACGAGAGCTGCTTCCCCTTCATTTCACTACTCGCCCATACTGTGAATCGCCGACACCGATTCACAGTGTGACCGGAATGAAGTGACAGGAATGAAGGGGAGCAGCTCTCGTACGAGTGCTGCGGCCCCTTCAAAACAGCTGATTGGCGGGTCCCGGGAGACGGACCCCGCCAGTCAGGGCTAACCTTACCTTCCTCTTCGGCCGCGGCGGGAGTTCTGTAGTCTCGATGCTGTGCGCGGCGGCATAGCGCTGTGACGTCATGCGCTGCGCACAGCGCCTGACGTCAGGACCTCCGCTGCGATCCGGAACCAGGAAGGTAAGTAAAGTATGTTACTATAGTAACAGGGGCCCGCGGCCCGAGTTACTATAGAAAGTTTTTATTGATGTGGTGCGGGGGGCCGTGGGCCCCCCTGGCTTCGGGGCCCGGTCGCAATTGCGACCGCTGCGACCCCTATAGCTACGCCAGTGGCCCATCTCCTTATGTAGGAGACAGGGCACTTATAATGTGGTGACAGAGTCTCTTTAAGCATTTGGCAATATTGCCCTAAATTTTATTTGGGTCAATATAGACCAACCTTAACCCTTTCAAGACCGAGCTAATTTTGACCTTGATGACCAGCCCCATTTTCTCAAATCTGACATGTGACAATTTATGTGTTAATAACTCTGGAATGCTTTTGCCTATCCAAGCGATTCTGAGATTGTTTTCTCGTGACATATTGTACTTTATGTTAGTGGAAAAATTTGGTCAATAAATTCATTGCTTATTTGTAAAAAACACCAAAATGTAGAGAAAATTTGCAAAAATTATGATTTTTCTCATTTTAAATGTATCTGCTTGTAAAACTGATAGTAATACCACACAAAATAGTTACTATTTTATATATTCCATATGTCTACTTTATATTTGCATAGTTTTTTGAACATTATTTTATTTTTCTAGGACGTTACAACGTTTAGAACTTTAGCAGCAATTTCTCACATTTTCAAGAAAATTTAAAAAGGCTATTTTTACAGGGACCAGTTCAGTTCTGAAGTGGCTTTGAGGGCCTTATGTACTAGATAGACCCCATAAATCACCCCATATTAAAAACTGCACCCCTCAAAGTATTCAAAATAGCATTCAGTTTCTTAACCCTTTAGGCGCTTCACAGGAATTAAAGCAAAGTAGAGGTGAAATGTACAAATTTTATTTTTTTTGCTGAAATTCATTTGTAATATATTTTTTTCTGTAACACAGAAGGTTTTACCCGAGAAATGCAACTCAATATTTATTGCCCAGATTCTGCAGTTTTTAGAAATATCCCACATGTGGTCCTAGTCTGCTTATGGACTGAAACACTGGCCTCAGAAGCAAAGGTGCACCTAGTGGATTTTGGGGCCTCCTTTTTTTAGAATATATTTTAGGCACCATGTCAGGTTTGAAGAGGTCTTGTGGTGCCAAAACAGTGGAAATCCCCCAAAAGTGAGACAGTTTTGGAAACTACACACCTCAGGGCATTTATCTAGGGGTATAATGAGCATCTTGACCCCACAGGTATTTTGCTATATTTATTGGAGTTTGTCTGTGAAAGTGAAAATCTACTTTTTTTCTGAAAAAATATAAAAAAAAATAATATTTGCAAGGAATAAAGATTAAAAAGCACCCCACAACTTGTAAAGCTACTTCTCCCGATTGCGCCAATACCCCATATGTGGTACTAAACTGCTGTTTGGACCCACGGCAGAGCTCAGAAGGGAAGGAGCGCCATTTGGATTTTGAAGCGCAGATTTTGCTGGATTGTTTTTCAGTGCCATGTCGCGTTTGCAACGCCCTGGAGTAAGCAAAACAGTGGAATCCCCCCAAAACTGACCCCATTTTGAAGACTACACCCCTCAAGGAATTGTTCTAGGGGTATAGTTAGCATTTTGACCCCACAGTTTTTTTGCTGAATTTAGTGGAATTAGGCCGTGAAAATGAAAATCTACTTTTTTCTGAAAAAACATAGAAATGTTTAATTTTTACAATGAATAAAGGAGAAAAATTACCCCAAAATTTGTAAAGCAATTTGTCCTGATTACAGCAATATGCCATATGTGGTAATAAACTGCTGTTTGGACCCACGGCAGGACTCAGGAGGGAAGGAACAATATTTGGCTTTTGGAGCTCAAATATAGCTGGAATGGTTTTTGGGTGTCATGTCGCATATGCAAAGCCCCTGAGGTACCAAAACAGTGGAAACCTCCCAAAAGTCCCTTTAGGGGACTGGAATGAGCGATCATTAGGTCGCTGGTACAATACACTGCAGTACTAATGTATTGCAGTATAATGTCATTTTACAGGCTCCTGTAACAGCGCGATCGCTGTTCCTGTCCTTTAGTCCCGGGTGTCAGCTGTAATACACAGCGGACACCTGCAGAATATGGAGCGGGCGCAGTGCGTGAGCCCGCTCCATATATAACCCCTCGCACCACGACATGCTATTAAGTCGTGGTGCGCGAAGGCGTTAATGCGCAGCGGATGGTGCAAAGTGAAAATTACAATTTTCCACTGATATGCCATTTTAATGCACAATATATTGTGCCCAGTTTGTGCCACTGAAGACAAATACCTCATACAATGTTGAGCGGGTTCTCCCGGATATAAAATGTCATATATGTGGATGTAAGCTGGTGTTTGGGCACGCTGTGGGGCTCAGAAGGGAGGGAACGGCATTTGGCTTTTGGAGCGCAGATTTTGCTTGGTAACTGTTCTGTTTGGCGTTTTGCTGGTATCTCAGTTTATAATGTGGGGGTATGTGTAAACTGGGCAGAGTACATCAGGGCATAATAAGAGGGTATAATAATGGGGTACATAAATAATAATCCGCAGATATGTGGCCGGTGTCGCACTGATAAATGGCGCCCAATCCTATCCGCTTATGGACACTCTGCACATTTTGCATCGCCATATTCTGAGAGCCAGAACTTTTTTATTTTTTCTCCAAAGGAGCTGTGTGAGGGCTTATTTGTTGCGGGACAATCTGTACTTTTCATTAGTACCATTTTAGGGTACATGTGATTTTTTTTTATCACTTTTTATTAGATTTTTTTGGAAGCAAAGTGACAAAGAAACATAAATTCTGACAATGTTTTTTGTATTTTTTTTTTACACTTTTCACCGTGCGGTATAAATGACATTTTACTTTATTCTGCGGGTCGGTACGATTACGGCGATACCATATGTATATAGGTTTTTTATGTTTTGTGGCGATTGCGCAATAAAATCACTTTGATAAAATTATTTATTTTTTGTGTCACCATATTTTGAGAGTCATAATTTTATATTTTTCCCTCAAAAAAGCGGTGTAAGGGCTTGTTTTTTACGGGACGGGTTGTAGTTTTTATTGGTACTATTTTGGGGTACATGCGACTTTTTGATCACTTTTTATTCTATATTTTGGGAGGGTTGATGACCAAAAAAAAGTGATTCTGACATTGTTTTTTAATTATTTTTTTTGCGCTGTTCACTGTGCGGGAAAAATAATATTATAGTTTTATAGTTTGGGTCGTTACGAACGCGGTGATACCAAATATGTGTACTTTTTTTTAACATTTTCATTTTTTTCCTATAATAAAAGACTTATAGGAAAAAAAGCATTATTTTTTTTTGTAACTTTTATAACTTGTTTTTACACTTTTATAAAACTTTTTTATTACTTTATTTTTTACTTTTTACTTGTTTTACTTGAAGCCTGGCAGCACTGATCGCTGCTATAATACATTACACTACCTAGGTAGTGTAATGTATTATAAACTGTCAGTGTGACGCTGAGAGTCACACTGACAGGAAGCTTATGAGAACCAGCATCCGGCTGGTTCTCATAGGCTGCTGTGCATGGCAGACCCGGGGGCTGTTATATGGCCCCCGGTTCTGCCTTATAACCGACTGCAGCACCAGCAATCGGTCCCCGGGAAAGTTTGTTGTAGCAACAAACTTTCCAGTTTGTTATAGCAACAAACTTTCCAGTTCATTGCTACAACACACTTTCCCTGCGATCACATGACCGGGACCTGAACTAATCAGGTCCCGATCATATCTCCGGGACCAGAGGCAGGTGATAACAGCGCTATCCGGGTGTCAGCGCTACTCTGAGACACCTGGATCGCGCTTTTAACACCAACCGTGAATTCACGTCGGCACAGAGCCCAGCAAGTGCCGACGTGAATATACAGTGGGCGGTCGGGAAGCGGTTAATAAATCAAGGGATGAATTTCTCCTAACTGGTTTCATCTTTAGATTTGGTTAGGAAAAACAAGACATAAAATAAATATGAACATGATGAAGAGCCAAACCCGACATTGCTAGTTTATTCCGTGGTAGCAGCTCACCAAAAAACATGCAATAAAACTTCAAAAACATCACAGCAACATTTCAATAACATAAGTTTCTTGGCATAACTGAAACAGCGCATTAGGCGAAATGGGCATCTCCTGTCAGAAAAATTATGTTGTAGTTTGTGACCTTTCAGTATGTTTAATTCAAGAAATAGTCTGTGATGGGCATAACACCAAGAAGCTTCATAAAAAAAGGACAGACCCATTAATAACTTCAGCACAGTGGCATATGCCAGGTGCTCCTTAAAAGGAACCTGTCACCAGCATTTCACCTAATGAACTCTCCTCACCCCTAGCTGGCCGCTGCTGTCAAAAGTTTATTGCCATTATCCCCCCTCCTAATCTCCTCCTCCAACCGTAAATAACGGTCTGCAAACATTTTGCATCTTTTATGGTAATAAATCCGGCAGTCTCGTTCGTTCCTCTTCTTATGCCCGCCCTGAAAACTGGCCCGCCCTGAATGTCAAAATCTCATCTGAGATGGCACGCATGCGTCCATCATGTATGGTCCGACACCCTTCCCTGCGTCTTCTGGGCCTCAAATCTAGTTGCTGTGCATACGCCGCTGTGGTGTCCCGTTGTGCGCAAGCACCAGAACAGGACATTGATGTGCAAGCGTGGGATTTTGTGTGTGCTGGGGGTAGGCCAGGAGCACATGAATCAAAAGTAAGGAAGCGGGTTAACTCTGAAAGGCTTGAGGAATGAAGATATGACTCTTTTATGCTCATTAGCATACGGTGTGGGAACACTAAAAAACTGAATACTATAGGTATAGAGCCTACTTAGAAAATAATTATAGGTTACATAAAAATTATTTTTCACCCACTACCACCAGGTATTGCTGGTTTAATAGGTGAAATGCTGGTGACAGGTTCCCTTTAAACAGTTGCAAGAAAAATGCTAAAGCATATGGCTCCAAACTACAAAAGGGGGATAACCTGAAATAATAGCAAAATTATACCACTTCAACCAGGCAGAAACATAACTGGACCAAGCTGTAGGAGCTACTGACCGTTGCAAGTACTCTATCCCTACGGCCAGATTAAGCCCCAGAGGTGAACTGGGCATTCCTCCTCTTCCTCATCAGCCCATAGTCCCAACTCTCAAAACATCTCAAACTGAAATCGGTAGAATCAGTAATAGAGGTAATTGGTTTGAAGACATGCAATTCACAGTAAGCATCATACCTTTATTGTTAGTATGTAACAGGATATGCTTATTTGTTAAATATTTTCCCCAAAGAATCCACATCTGGAAACAATTCAAGTAACACTTAATTTTTTGTAATATTAATCTCAACTCAGAAGGGATGCCATTTCCACTCACCCCCAGGGCCGCCATCAGGGGGGGACTGGGGGTACTGCAGTGAGGGGCCCGGGCATAAATTAAAAAAAAAGGGGCCCGCACTCTGCCGCTGGAATTAATATACTCACGGCAGTGTGACTCTTACGATTTCATTTCGGTGAAAGGAACAGGTCCCATCACGAAGCAGGGGCCCGTTCATTACATCAGAATAAAACCGTAAGGGCCCGCTGGAGAGTGACATGTGCCTGCCCCTCCTCCTCCGCAACAGTGTGACAGCGTGTGGGGAGGAGACAAGGGGTGGAGACATCACAGCAGCGGGAGTTATGAGCTCAGCCTCGGAGGATACGTCCAGCAGCAGCAGCAGTCGTCGTCTTCTTCTTCAGACACAGTGAGTACTAAGTTATGTCTGTGTCCGGCTGCTGCTGCCCAGAGCCTCCTGAAAAAATCTCCTCCTGCCCCCATAGAAAGTAAATATCTTACCCACCTCTGTATTATGTTAACACTGCAGCATAGGATTGTATCAGCTCTGCGGCTCTTATCTCCCGTCCTGTGTAACATGTGGCAATAAACCTGTCTTCTCCCTCTGTTTACACAGGACAGGAGAAAAGAGCCTTCGTGGAGCTGAGTGATACAATCCTATGCTGCAGTGTGAACTAATACAGACGTGGGGAAGATTTTTGCTTTCTATGGGGATGGGGTAGAGTGAGATGATAATGGGGGCAGGGAGATGATAATGGGGCAGATAGATGATAATGAGGCAGGGAGATGATAATGAGGCAGGGAGATGATAATGGGGGCAGGGAGATGATAATGGGGGCAGGGAGATGATAATGGGGGCAGGGAGATGATAATGGGGGCAGGGAGATGATAATGGGGCAGGGAGATGATAATGGGGGCAGGGAGATGATAATGGGGGCAGGGAGATGATAATGGGGCAGATAGATGATAATGGGGGCAGGGAGATGATAATGGGGGCAGGGAGATGATAATGGGGCAGGGAGATGATAATGGGGCAGGGAGATGATAATGGGGGCAGGGAGATGATAATGGGGCAGTGAGATGATAATGGGGCAGATAGATGATAATGGGGGCAGATAGATGATAATGGGGGCAGGGAGATGATAATGGGGGCAGGGAGATGATAATGGGGCAGTGAGATGATAATGGGGCAGGGAGATGATAATGGGGGCAGGGAGCTGATAATGGGGGCAGGGAGCTGATAATGGGGCAGATAGATGATAATGAGGCAGGGAGATGATAATGAGGCAGGGAGATGATAATGGGGCAGATAGATGATAATGGGGGCAGGGAGATGATAATGGGGGCAGGGAGATGATAATGGGGGCAGATAGATGATAATGGGGGCAGATATATGATAATGGGGGCAGGGAGATGATAATGGGGCAGGGAGATGATAATGGGGGCAGGGAGATGATAATGGGGGCAGGGAGATGATAATGGGGCAGTGAGATGATAATGGGGCAGATAGATGATAATGGGGGCAGATAGATGATAATGGGGGCAGGGAGATGATAATGGGGGTAGAGTTAGATGATAATGGGGGCAGGGAGATGATAATGGGGGCAGGGAGATGATAATGGGGCAGGGAGATGATAATGGGGGCAGGGAGATGATAATGGGGGCAGGGAGATGATAATGGGGGCAGGGAGATGATAATGGGGCAGGGAGATGATAATGGGGGCAGGGAGATGTTAATGGGGGCAGGGAGATGATAATGGGGCAGGGAGATGATAATGGGGGCAGGGAGATGATAATGGGGGCAGGGAGATGATAATGGGGCAGGGAGATGATAATGGGGGCAGGGAGATGATAATGGGGGCAGGGAGATGATAATGGGGGCAGGGAGATGATAATGGGGCAGGGAGATGATAATGGGGGCAGGGAGATGTTAATGGGGGCAGGGAGATGATAATGGGGCAGGGAGATGATAATGGGGGCAGGGAGATGATAATGGGGGCAGGGAGATGATAATGGGGCAGGGAGATGATAATGGGGGCAGGGAGATGATAATGGGGGCAGGGAGATGATAATGGGGGCAGGGAGATGATAATGGGGCAGGGAGATGATAATGGGGGCAGGGAGATGTTAATGGGGGCAGGGAGATGATAATGGGGCAGGGAGATGATAATGGGGGCAGGGAGATGATAATGGGGGCAGGGAGATGATAATGGGGCAGGGAGATGATAATGGGGGCAGATAGATGATAATGGGGGCAGGGAGATGATAATGGGGGCAGGGAGATGATAATGGGGCAGGGAGATGATAATGGGGGCAGGGAGATGATAATGGGGGCAGGGAGATGATAATGGGGCAGTGAGATGATAATGGGGCAGGGAGATGATAATGGGGGCAGGGAGATGATAATGGGGGCAGGGAGATGATAATGGGGGCAGGGAGATGATAATGGGGGCAGGGAGATGATAATGGGGGCAGGGAGATGATAATGGGGGCAGTGAGATGATAATGGGGCAGTGAGATGGCATTGGGTAGGGAGGGAAATGATGCTAGAGTGGGAAGGAGATAATAATGGAGGGCGGATGGCACTTGAGTAGGGATGCACGATGCATCAAAACTTCGATACGGTTTCGATACCGTGCACCCCCAAACGGTTCAATACCGTTATTTCATGTATTTCGATACTAAGCTGTGCGGCCGCACAGCTCAATATTGTAATACATGAATGTATGAGAGCGGAGCTGCGGCTGTGTAACACAGTCACGGCCCTGCTCCGGAGTCCTGACATGTGCGCGCCGCCAGGATTATGTGATGCGGCCAGCGCTGCACTAATGAGCGGCGGCACTGAAAACAGAACATGGCGGGCGCACTACAAAACACCCCCACATCTTCTGTCTTCAGTGCCTGAACCGCCGCTCATTAGTGCAGCGCCGCCCGCATCACCTCGTGCTGACTGCGTGCGGGGCGGGGCAATGGTTGTATTACACAGCCGCAGTCCCACTCTATAAAGGCAGAGATCAAAGAAACCTCTCATCTCTGTCGCTATTCCCCTGAATGCTGCGATCAAAGCTGACTGCAGCATTCAGGGGAAAATAAGAAGGGGGGATGCCCCTTGGATCACGTCACAGGAATCCCTGTGACGCGATTGAGGGACATACCATATATGGGCAGACAGCCCAATGTCCAATGAAGGACCCCAGGGCTGTCTTACCATATTTCCTGTTAGGGCATACTCAGGTCTGTCCTAACAACTGCCTGTGTACTATCCGTATATAGATATATACCAGTACATTAAAGTTTCAAAAAGAAAGTAAAAACATAAAGTAATGTTAAATTTAAAAAAAATACACATACACCTTTTTTACAAAACACATTAAAATAAGTCTCAATACATAAAATACACATATTCAGTATTGGCGCGCCCGTAATAACCTGGACAACAATTTTTTTGCATCATTTATGATGTGTACGTTGTAAAAAATAAAATAAAAACTTCTTTCACTTATTAATGTGAGGCACGAGGTATTATGAATTTTGAACCTCCATATGCCTCACATTAATAGTAATTAACCCCATCATGTACCTTACACATTAACCCTTTATAATTGAGGAACATGATGGGGTTAATTACTATTAATGTGAGGCACATGGAGGTTAAATTTACCATCACACCTCGCGCCTCACATAAGAAATGGAAGAACTGGTTTTTTTTTTTTATTACTGTTGGCAAAGTATCGCTTTGTTATCGAAATCGCAATACTACACAAAGCATCGGTACCGAAGTCCAAATTCTGGTATCGTGACATCCCTCCACTGGAGGAGGCATTATACAATGGGGGGGGGGGGGGTGGGTGGGTAATAATTGGGTGAAAAGTGATGATATCTGAAGGGAGGGGAGAAATTATACATGGGGAGGGGTAGAGGAAGGAGAGAGTATACCTGGGTAGGGGGAGAAAGCTTATACCGGAGGCATAGTTAGCAACAGTCCTGAATTTGCAGGGACTGTCCTGAATCTAAAGAGGCAGTCCCGGCAAATTACTGTCCCAGACGTGTCTCAGCCACTGCCATATTCAATTGTATCTGCGTCCACAGGATGCAGATACAATTGAATACTATGGCAGAGCAGGAAAGTATCAGCTTCCTGCTCTGCCATTCACCCATCCAGGAGCGGAATCCCCGGCCAGAGAGTTGCCGACACTCTGGTCGGGCATTCCTCTCCTAGAGGTAGCCCCTGAGGTCACTGTCCATATATGGACAGTGAGGTCAGGGTCTCCTCCTGGACTGGAATCCCCTGTAGAGAGTGCCACACACTCCCCTGTAGTTAGCGCCGAACATACCCCCTGTAGATAGCGCCACACACACACTCCCCTGTAGATAGTGTCACACACTGCCCCCTGTAGATAGCACCACACAATCCCATGTAGATAGCGCCACACAATCCCATGTAGATAGCGCCACACCCACCCTGTAGATAGCGCCACACACCCCCCCTGTAGATAGCGCCTCACCCACCCCTGCAGATAGCGCCACACACAGCCCCCTGTAGATAGCGCTACACACAGATAACGTGTGTGCAGCGTGTGAAGAGAATGCAAAAGCATCATCCAGACATGCCCGTGGCGGTGGGAGATCTTAGGGACTACATTTTGGTGAGTGACTCTGCTGTGTATAGGGCTTCAGTGCAATGATTTTTGTTTATATTGCCCTCCTACACCCTGACAGATTGTACATACACACACACACACACACACACACACACACACACACATACACACACACTCACTTTCCCTTTTTGCCCCCCACAGAGCCGCTGTCTCTTGTCTCTTCCTTGTCACTCCACAGAGCCCCTGTGAGGTTGCGTCTCCCCCCTGGCTACCACTGCTACCTTCAGTTCTCCCAGCCCTGGCACTTAGTTTCTCCCCTTTGCCCTCCGACACCCACCTCCTGTCTCTGCCCTGCTCCTCCAAAGAGTTTTCTTTTTAATGTGCCCTACCTCCCGCCCCTTTACGATTTCACACCCCCTCCTAATAATGAGGGGGGCGGGGGCCCAGACTCATTGGCAGTATGGGGCCCAGAAATTCCTGATGGCAGCCCTGCTCACCCCAATGCCCTTCCCATAAAGCCTGAATCCATATGACCCTGTAGTTTCAGTAAGTTACTGAAATTGATCTGCTGGTACAAAATCCCCTTGTTAAATAGATCTGCCATTATATTGCTGAAAGAAATCAAGCCATACCCACAAATCCTCTTTAAAGGAGTTTTCCCATGAGAGACATTTATGACGTATCCACAGGGAGGGCCGTATTTAGAGTTTGTGCTGTCCTAGGCACTTTAGGGCTGACGCCCCCGATAACACAGCTTTTCCGCCGCAAAAATCGCAACCTGCTAATTGTGGCAGGTTATACCTCCCCATTGAATTCAATGGGGAAAACCTGCAACAGAAAACCAGCGATTCCACAACTTAAATTGACTTGCTGCGGATTTAAAAAAATGCACCGCAGGTCAATTTATGAAAGTTTTTCGGTGGATTATTTACGCAGCGTGTGGATGAGATTTGTTCAAATATCATCCACTATACTGCTACTGTATTATGCTGCAGATTTTTTGCAATGAAATCCGTTGCGTAGAATCTGCTTTGTTTACGCTACGTGTGGACAGTGGCGGATTAAGTGTACCATGGGCCCTGGGCTGTTGACACAACTTGGGCCCCCTCCTTCCCCCTCACACGCAATTCAACTCCACCAACCTGCTGACACTGTACCCGCAGTGCCACTGACCTGACGGATACAGGTTTTAGCACTAGATACAGCTGCTCTGTATTCAGGATATAAAGCAGCTGTATCTCAAAAAGGACAAATAATGTTTAATAAAAAGTATTTAGAAAGTTGCACCAAACACACTGATATAATTTTTATTTTTTTAATAAAATAGTCTAACACCCCTCTTTAAAGTGTAACTTAACTTTTAACATGTCATAGTGAGATGTCAGAACTTTTAATCGGTGGGGGTTCGAGCACCGAGACCCCCACCAATCCCTAAAGTGAAGCAGCAGAAGCGCACGATTGAATGCTGCGCCGCTTCGCTTCTGATCGGCGTTCCTCGGAGTGGTGTACGTCCATACACTACTTACTCGGCTTTCCGAGAAAAGCAGATCAGAAACGAAGCGGCACAGCGGTCACCTGAGCGCTTCTGCCACTTTGTTTTAGCGATCCATGGGGGTCACAGTGCTCGGACCCCCACTGATCAAAACTTCTGACATTTCACTATGGGAAGTTTAGTTACAGTTTAAAGGGGTTTTCCCGACTTCCGGTTCCGGCGCTGGCGATGCAGGACGCGTGTGACTAAGCTCCCGCTCCTGACTAGCCTGCTTACCTGCAAAAGTCACTTAGGTGGCGAAAAACGGCTGACAGACACCGGCCCTGCACACAGGAACGTACCCGGGGGTGCCTGCATGGAACGGTACCTCCTCCGGAGCGCACACAAGCCAGCCATGGAGGATCTAGCCGTGGGTGTAGACAGGGGAGGTAAGATGGCGGCGCTTCCCGCCACTGCTCCCCCGCTGTATTCACAGGATGAGGAGCTGCTCCGGCCCCAGTCCCAGTCCCCGATTTCAAGCCCAGCAGAGCCCATAGCTTCTTCTTACCCCGCACCTGTGGATTATATAGCACTGGCCCATGAAGTGGCTAAGCGGATAGCCCCTGACCTGCAAAAAGCGCTGGAAAAAACGGTGCAAGCGTCTCTTAACCACATGCATGCGGATCTGGCACAAGTAACTTCCAGGACTAATGAATTAGAGCAACATGTAACGCTGCTGGAGGATGAAAATGAACGCCTGCAGTCCAAGCTTAAAGCGGTGTTGTCTAGTACTATGCAGTTGGGGGACAAGGTGGAGGACCTAGAAAACCGCTCCAGGAGGAGTAACCTGCGAATAGTGGGTCTGAAAGAAGCGGTGGTCCCTTCTGAGTTGCAGCGTATATGCGAGAGATCATTGCCAGCAGCATTGAGTCTTCCATGTCCATGCCGGGTGGAAAGGGCGCACAGGGTGGGACCGGACCCAAGAAATCTTCCACCAGCGGACAACAGCAGCAGTTCGCTTCGCCCCAGACAAGTCATCTTTAAGCTGTTGGATTATAATGACAAGGTGGCATTGATGAAGGCATATCGGAGCAGATCCCGACCCTTGGAGATACTGGCCATGAAAGTGCTACTCTTCGAGGACTATTCTACGGAGGTCGCGAAATGCAGGCGATCCTTCAGCAAGATTTGTACCGAGCTGTTCCAAGCGAAAGTACGTTTTAACCTACAATATCCTGCCATTTTACTGGTGTTTCAAGCGAATGGTCGAACCAAGACATTCGCCACAGCGAAGCATGCGGAGGAAGCGTTGGCAGAGCTATGTGGAAGCCGCCCCCTGCACGAGGAATGATGTAATCCAGACCACAGTCTACGCCGCAAGACAAGAGAAGTCGGAAGAAGTCGCTTGGATATGGAGCGAACTTGGGCAGAAGCTTTATTGCCCACACCCGGAAGAGAACGCGGAGGAAGATCCAGGAACAGAGGAGAACATGCGAAGCCGCAAAGACGACCGCAAGATCGCACCAGGTCCGCGTCCCCGGATTGAAGATTGAAGAGTGAAGTTTTTTTTTAGGACCCTTATACCATATGAGAGGGTCTTTTGGACGCTGTAGATCAATCGCAGGTTCCGATCTTTAGCAGATAAGTTTACAGTTATTGCAGATAATGATAATGCTTGATGATTGCACTTGTCGGTCTTTTATTACTACAGTATTTTAGTCTGTCGTTAACTGTTCTCAGGCCAAAATGTATAATTTGATATACTGTTATACTGATATAAGCATATAATGCCGTATTTACACTGCAGGGGTCTGAGTTCGGGCCGGTTCTAGGTTCTGCATTCTAAGCTCGCTTTTGGGTGGGACTCTCCGATCGAGAATTTTACAAGGCCTGTCTCTCCTATGGGATTGGATAAGGCCGTTGCAGGTCAAATAGGCGGGGGAGTCTTTGCAGGGGTTTCTGGGTCGTTGTTCGGGGAAGCCTTGAAGTGAAACAGTGATCAGGTCTACACGGTACAAGGTAAACTGAGCGGTAGCTGGGGGGGTTGACCCATTGATATAAGACCGGGTACCGGCTGCAAGGGATTGATGGTCGGTGATGGGCTGGTGTAGCTCGGTCACGATAGGTGGTTTGAAATTGCTGCTACGCAGGTTGGGAGGGAGGGGGAGGGAGGGACGTGTTGGTGCACAACAGAAAAAAGTGAAGTCTCTTACGTCAATGTGCACTAGGAGGTTGACTGCCCTTGTCACAGGCGTTTTTTCTATGTTTTTTTAACACGGTCTGAAGGCTTTGAGTTGGAGTTTAGCTTTGTTCGCTAGGCCGTGTTTTGGCCGTGTTTTCAATGTTTATACATGGCGTTTAGGGAAAGATGGATCCGACTCCCCGAACCGATCACGGCTTTTTGACACCTTAGCTCATCTTAGGCATAGCCCAATAACATGAAAATAATTTCATGGAACGTTAAGGGGCTTAGATCCCCACAGAAAAGGACCAAACTCTTGCGACATATGAAGAGATTACATCCAGATGTAGCCCTGTTACAGGAAACCCACCTTACCGAGTCAGAATTTAAATATCTACAAAAGTTCTTGGTGGGCCACGTTTTTGGCTCGGCCGCAAGGGACGGTAAGGCGGGAGTTATAATATTGGTGCACAAAAATTTTGCTTTTACGTTGGTGTCCCAGGAACGTGATGATGAGGGTCGTTGGATCCATCTAGTGTTGGAACATGCAGGGGAAACTATTAGTATCCATAATGTTTATGGGCCAAATGCGGCCAACACAGGGTTTTTTGGTAGATTGGAAACCCAACTCCAGCAGGATCGCACTAAATTATTGGTACTAGGGGGAGACCTTAATACTGTAAGGTCCTCTAGGGAAGATAGAAGTGTAGGGTCCATTTCGCAGAGACAGAGGGATAGGATCTTGCCAGACTTTTTGAGACACACGGCCCTTACAGATGCTTGGAGAAGTTTACACCCAGATGCGAGGGAGTACACACATTTTTCGCATGTACACCAATCGTGGTCGCGTATTGATTACTTACTGGTGAACGACGCTTTCTCCCGCCGGCTGCGTGACGCGGCGATAGAAGATCTGGTCATCTCTGACCACTCCCCAATCACAATTACTTTGGCAGACACAGTAGCTAAGGGACTGGATTTTATATGGAGGTTCCCCTCCTTTCTGGCGACGGATGAGGGCTTTTTACAGAAGCTAAAGGGCTGGTGGACGGAATTTGACGGGGATAATGCGTCACACCGTACGGACCCGTCGTTGTACTGGCGTACAGCTAAAGCGGTAATGCGCGGGAAAATTATACAATTTGTGGCCAATCTTAAACGCAAGACCACCGAAGGGTATAAGACGGCGAGCGAACGATTAAGGCGCGCATACACAGCATTTTTACAATCTCCGTCAGCGTATTTGGGGGAGGCCTGGAGGGAAGCCAAGCGACAGTTTGATCAGTGGCTAGACAAAAGAGAAAGCATTTATCGGTCTCAATTTGATTCTAACCTGATGCGTTTCGGTAATAAAGCGGGAAATTTATTAGCACGCTTGACAAAGGGGAGGTATACACAATCACGCATTTTAACCCTTAAAGACACCAACGGAATTCCTACAGCAGATCCAAAAACAATAAACACTATTCTGCGTACATATTATCAAGCCCTTTATTCAGACACGCCCATCGGCACCCAAAAAGGAAGGGAATTTTTGGAGAAGGTAAAGCTGCCTGAACTCACGCAGGAGCAGAACGATCTGCTGAGCGCAGAGATCACGGTGGAAGAGATAGCGAGTACCATTAGGACCTTATCTAACGGAAAGGCCCCTGGGCCGGATGGGTTCACGGGAGAATTTTTTAAGTCCCTAAGAGAAGAAATCAGCCCCATTTTGATGGATTATTATAATATTTTACTAAAGACCGGTACGTTTCCAGCGGAGGCCAAAATAGCGCATATAAAGGTGCTGCCCAAGAAGGGGAAGGACCCTCTTGACCCGGGGTCATACCGCCCAATATCATTGATAGACCAAGACCAGAAATTACTCACAAAAATCTTAGCTAATCGTCTGGCCATGTATCTACCGACATTGGTGGGTAAATCTCAAGTGGGGATTGTAAAGGGCAGGGCAGCAGTGACAAATCTGCGTAAGGTGTTGACGGTGCTAGAAGCAGTCAGGCACGATCCCCAGCCAGGTACCAGGCCGGCACTCTTAGCGCTAGACGCAGAGAAAGCTTTCGATAACATACAGTGGGAATGGCTGGGGATGGTGCTGGATAAGATGAATGTCCAGGGAGCCTTTCGGATCTTTTTGAAGGGGGTCTATACTAATCCCCAAGCGCGCGTCTACTCTTCAGGATTTCTGTCGGCTCCCTTCCAATTGTATAAAGGGACCCGGCAGGGATGTCCCTTGTCGCCACTTTTATTTAATCTAGCACTTGAACCTATGGCTAGATTTCTGGAAGAGTCTGCAGTGTTCAGAGGTATTCAGGTGGGGTCTTTGGCAGTTAAGTTAGCCTTGTTTGCTGATGATGTTATTCTGTTTATGTCGTATCCTCAAGAGCACTTACTGCCGGTCTTTCACTTTTTACAGGACTTTGGGCAATGCTCGGGATACAAAGTCAATATAGCTAAAAGCGAATTGCTGGAGTTGGGCAAACCGTTACCCGGGGACCTTTTGGCAATCCTTGGGATGCGGGATATCTCCGGTGAAACAATGCATTACTTATCTAGGCATTAAGATAGGGAAGGCGCCTGAAACAGTGTATGGCCTGAATTATCCACCACTGTTTAAAAAAATGCAGGCGGAACTTACCAGATGGTGTCAGCTGCCGATATCCCTTCTGGGGAGGTGCCACTTAATTAAGATGGTTCGTTTCCCCAGACTGCTATATCCCTTTCAAACACTCCCGCTCTTGCTGAAACATGGGGATGTCTCCAAACTGAATTCCGCATTTACAAAATTCATATGGGCAGGAAAGAGGCCTCGCATTGCACTCACCAAGCTCATGAGGGACAAGCATGAGGGGGGGCTGAAGTTTCCTAATATTAGGGGATGCAATGTGGTATGTCTCTTTCGTCATGTAGTGGATTGGCTTCATGAAACGAGCCATTATTCCAATTTAGAGCTGGAAGGGGCGTATGCCTCACCCTGGCACTTAAAAGCCCTGTTACACTGTAGAGTTGCCTCTCTTCCGTGCCGTCTCAAAACCTCCATTGTTCTGAGAGATACAGTCCTAGCCTGGAAAGCGGTTCGTAAAATTTTTGACTTGCCTCACCTGCTCTCCAAGCACATGCCGTTGTGTGGACACCCGGAATTCTTACCGGGAGTAGACAGTGGGGACAGATTTGCCTCTTGGGGGGGATACAGGTATTAGTAACGCAGGGGACCTTATGCATAAAGAGGAAAGGAGATGGTTAACCGGGTCGGAAATCAGAGCTAAACTCAGTCCCTTAGAGGGCAATGCTAATTTTCTACAAGTTCTCCAGGTGCGGTCATTCTGTACCTCTAGGCTCAGAGATCTAAGTAAGGAAGCCAACACTCATACTCTAGATGAGGTCATTGGCCCAACGGCTCTTCGGGCGACTATCTCGAGGTTGTATAGAGCACTCTGGGATTATTTTATCTGCCCACAACCACGGGCAATGTTCAAAGTCTGGGAACGGTGGACTCAAGATCCGGCTATAGGAGAGACCATATTGGGGGGCTGGGAGACGGTACGGAAGGTGATTGTTAACGAGAGCTGGAGGGAAACCTATTTCAAACTAATGCATTCGGCTATATATGGCTTCAATATTTTACCTTCGCAGTCCTTCCCCGATCGCATTACGAGCTGTCCCAAATGCAACACCCCCCTGACTAATTTGTGGCACGGAGTATGGGGCTGTGCTCATACTGAACGATACTGGGCAATGGTTCGCAGCTATATTTTGGATCATTGGAAGGCGAACCTTCCAATGTAGCCTCAAGCGCTGCTGTTCCATCAGGCGCGACCGCCAGAGGAAGAGGATGCTCGAGGGACGAGATCTCCTCCCCCCCTGGTGCACACAATTTTGCTGGTGGCCTTGAGATGCCTTCTATGTAAATGGCTGGAAGCTGATACACCGGGTATTGACATGATCGTGTCTCGATTGAAACAATTATTAACTCTTGAGTGGGTGGAGGTAGAAAGAAGGAAAGAAACGGGAGCCAAAAAGTTATTTGCTAAATGGCAACTATTTATAGAAACGCAATGCACAGCGACTGAGGTGATGGAAATTGTTACGCCTTTCAGACACACAGCGTGGTATCATACGCAGCTTCTGGCTGGCACTTTAGGAGGCTTACAACTTCAGTCTAGTAGTAGATAGGGGATAGATGGGGCGGTGCTACTCTTTAATGACCTAAGTCGTGATCGGGAATAGGGGAAGTCATGTTTTAGTTGCTTAGCAGATTCAGGAAGATATGCCATGATTGTATGTTGTTATTTTGTTTTGGTTATATTCGCAGTTGCGTGCTGTTCATTGATGACGCAATTTTTTCTGTGAAATGTTTGTACGAAAATGTGAAAAATGTTAATAAAAATGATGTTTAAAAAAAAAAAGGGGGTTTTCCCGTGAGGGAAATTTATGACATATCCTGTGGATCCTGTCAGATAGGTGCAGTTTCCAGAGGTGGGACTCGCATCTATCTCTAGAACCGGGCCCCCTAAACCCTGTTCAACCTCTTTCTGCTATCGCTGCCTCTTGGCCACTTCCTGACCATGGACTTTCCGTAACTCATAGTAGTGAATGGCAGTTACAGAAGCAGCGTAGCCCTCCCCTCCTCCCCATTAGTGGCGCTAGCGCGCTTTAAAAGTAGGCCATTGAACGGAGGTTACCTGGGACCACGTGATGTAAACTAACCAATGATAGCTTAGAGCGGTCATTACTTAGTTTACTGTCACAGACCCAGGAAGGTAAGTATAATAATCGTTTTGCTTTTTTAGTTATTAATGTTATTGTGTGGTTTTTTTTGGTGTGTTTTTTTACAGGTTCGGTTGTTGGACTACGTCGGATTCGAGAACTACTTTGACGACAGCATTTTTCTTTTCAATAAAATGGTTAACGAGGGCTGTGTAGGGACTTTTATTTCTATAAAATATTTTTTCTGTGTAGGTGTTTTTTTTGAACTTCATTACTACTTCCTCAGTAGTGGCAGCTGTCTGAAAGACGGCGTCCATTACTAAGGTGGGACTTAGTGTTAGCCAGTGAAGAGGCTAACACTAACCCCTCCATTATTACCCCGGTACACACCGCCACCAGTGGTGCTAGGAAGAGCTGGGTACAATCCAGTACCTGACCATCTGAAGTGATGGTTGGGCACTGGGGCGAATGCAGGCTGGTATTATTAGCCTGGGAAGGCCCAAAAACAATGGCCCTTCCCACCCTGGTAATGCTAGGCTGCAGCTGCTTTATTGTATCTAGCTGATTATGAAAAATAGGGGGACCCAAGTTGTTTTTTCAATTATTTAATTTAAAAAAAATGACGTGGGGTCCCTCCTATTTTTCATAACCAGCCAGATACAACATAGCAGCAGCCTAGCATTACCAGAGTGGGACGGCCCATTGTTTCTGGGCTTTCCCAACCTCGTTATACCAGCCTGCGGCCGCCCCATTCCCGGACCATCACTTCAGATAGTCAGGTACTGGATCGTACCTGGCCCTTCCGGGAATCCCTGGTGGCAGTGGGTACCGGTAACAATGAGGGGGTTAGCATTCGCCTTGGCACCAGCTAACACTAAGCCCCGCCTTAGTAATGCACACTGTCTATCAGACCGCCATCATTAGTAAGGCAGTAGTAATATAGTTTTAAAAAAGACACAACATTTTTTCTTTTTTTTTATTGTAATAAAACCCCCTACACAACCCTCGTTAACCAATTTATTGAAAATAAAAACGCCGTCATCGAAGTAGTCCTCGAATCTGGCGTAGTCCAACGAACGAATCTGTAAAAAAAACAAAGACAAAAAAAATATATTAGTAACAATAATAAGTAAAAAGGCAAAACCATTATCTTACTTGCCTTCCTGGGTCTGTGGCAGTTAACTAAGCAGGAGCAGCTCTTAACTGTCATTGTTCATTTATATCACATGGTCCCAGGTTACCTCCATTCATTGGCCTACTTTTAAAAGTAGGCCAATGAACTTAGGTAACCACCCACCACGAGATGTAAACTAACCAATAACAGCTTGGAGCTGTCACTGACTTTGTTTACTAAGTCTTGTAAGCGACACAGGATCAGCCAAGATGCGCCAGAATTTTGGCGCATCTCGGGTGCGTGTGCCACTATAAACCTAGAGTGGGGACTGCTTCAAATACAAAAGAATCCCCGCACTAGGAGTTACTAGCATCGACAGAGCTCAGCAATACAGATTCCATTGATGCAAGACTGGTCTTTTCTGTTAAGGCCTGCTCCAGCGAAAAGACGGCAGGCGGCGCGATTACGTCATCGCACCGCCTGCACCACAAGAAAGCGTAGAATGATGAGAAGGGGAATTAATGGTTCCCTTGCTCTACCTGCGCTTTCAATTGTATCCACTTCCTAAGGACGCGGATACAATTGAAGACCGTACATTATACTAGGGTTGTCACAATACCAGAATTTGGACTTTGATACATATACTTCATGTAGTATTGCGATTCTCTATACCTAAACGATACTTTGCCAACAATAATAAAAAGTTCTTCCATTTTCTGATGTGAGGCAAGTGATGTGATGAATTCTGAACCTCCGTGTGCCTCACATTAATACTAATCAACCCAATTATGTTTTCTCAGTCATAATGGACAACATTGGGTTAATGTGTGAGGCACATGATGTGGTTAATTACTATTAATGAGAGGCACATGGAGGTATAACATTCATACACCGCGTTCCAAATTATTATGCAAATGTTATTTTTCACTAATTTTCCTAAATAGTCGATGCAAATGACAGTCAGTATAATCTTCAAGCCATCAACCGTTGGAGTATAATGCGAATTTTATTGAACAAATCTCCTAATGATAACAGATTATTTTTTTATAAGTAAAAAACTCAAAATGAACTGTTTCAAATTATTATGCACAACAGAGATCAAAACATTTTAAAGGTTGTAAAGAGAACTAAAATGGTAAATTGTTGAATTTGCAGCATCAGGAGGTCATATTTACAGAAATCAAAAGCTCTTTCAATAAAAAAAAACTTACCAGGCCAAGTTACATGTTAACATAGGACCCCTTCTTTGATATCACCTTCACAATTCTTGCATCCATTGAATTTGTGAGTATTTGGACAGTTTCTGCTTGAATATCTTTGCAGGATGTCAGAATAGCCTCCCAGAGCTTCTGCTTTGATGTGAACTGCCTCCCACCCTCATAGATATTTTGCTTGAGGATGCTCCAAATGTTCTCAATAGGGTTGAGGTCAGGGGAACATGGGGGCCACACCATGAGTTTCTCTCCTTTTATGCCCATAGCAGCCAGTGACACAGAGGTATTCTTTGCAGCATTAGATGGTGCATTGTCATGCATGAAGATAATTTTGCTACGCAAGGCACGGTTCTTTTTGTGCCACGGAAGAAGGTTGTCAGTCATAAACTATACGTACTTTGCAGAGGTCATTTTCACACCGTCGGGGACCCTAAAGGGGCCTACCAGCTCTCTTCCCATGATTCCAGCCCAAAACATGACTCCGCCACCTTCTTGCTGACGTCGCAGCCTTGTTGGGACACGGTGTCCATTCACCAACCATCCACTACTCCATCCATCTGGACCATCCAGGGTTGCATGGCATCAGTAAACAACACTGTTTGAAAATTAGTCTCCATGTATTTCTGAGCCCACTGCAACCGTTTCTGCTTGTGAGCATTTTTTAGGGGTGGCCGAATAATAGCTTTATGCACACTTGCAAACCTCTGGAGGATCCTACACCTTCAGGCTCGCAGGACTCCAGAGGCACCAGCGGCTTCAAATACCTGTTTGCTGCTTTGCAATGGCATTTTAGCAGCTGCTCTCCTAATCCTATAAATTTGTCTGGCAGAAACCTTCCTCATTATGCCTTTATCTGAATGAACCCATCTGTGCTCTGAATCAGCCACAAATCTTTTCACAGAAAACTCTGAGAAAAAGAAGCCATAACGCCACAAATGTTTAGAATATAATTACAAATTTTATTAGGACATATAACATAAAATAACATCTATATAAAATTTAAAGGGATCAAAAGAAACAGTGTGGTTGCTTCAAATTAATTGAGTCCAGAGTATCTTGCATAAAGAGTTTTTCTTAACAGTTGTGTAAGCCTCACAAAGACCAACAGTCGCGTGTCTAAGTCATATATTACGTGCGTACGTATTCTAGTTCCAACAATTTACCCAATATCCGTAGGGTAAGGGGTAACTTGCTGATCGAGGGGTGTCAGACAGCAGGGAGCCACACCGTTTACAAGAACAGGGGTCTCGTACCCCTCATTTAAACCTAGCGTCCGGTCGCTCGTGCGCACAGCCGCTCCGTTCATTCTATGGGAGCGCCGGAGATTGGTGATTACAGCGTTCATCGATTTCCAGAGCTGCCATAGAGAATGATTGGAGCGGCAGTGCGCATGAGCGACCTGCCGCTCGGTTCAAACGAGGGGTACGGCACCCCTGTTCTCATAAACGGTGGGGGTCCTAGCTGTCAGACACCCACCGATCAGCAAGTTACCCCCTACCTTACGAATAGGGGGTAACTTGTTGTAACCGGAATACCCCTTTAATGTACTGGCATATATCTATATGCCAGTACATTAGCCTGTGTACAGATAGTACACAGGCAGTTGTTAGCACATACCTAAGTATGCCCTAACAGGAAATATGGTCAGACAGCCCTGGGGTCCTTCAATGGACCCTGGGCTGTCTGCCCATATATGGTATGTCCCTAAGCGTCACAGGGATTTACTGTGACGCGATCCAAGGGGCATCCCCCTTCTCATTTTCCTCTGAATACTGCAGTCAGCTTTGATCGCAGCATTCAGGGGAATAGCGGCGCAGATGAGAGGTTTCTCTGATCATCGCCGTTTTTGTGGGGCTGCGGCTGTAGAATACAGCCTTTGCCCCGCTCCTGACAATAAGTGCGCACGCGGTCAGCATGAGGTGATTTGACCAGCGCGATACTAATAAGTGGCGGCGCCGGCCCTGAAGAAAGAGAACATGGGGGTTTTTCAGTGCGCCCGTCATGTTTCTGTCTTCAGTGCCGGCAGCATCACCTCATGCTGACCGTGTGCACATGCTTGTCAGGAGCGGGGCAATGACTGTATTATACAGCTGCAGCCCCGCTCACTACATTCATGTATAACAATACTAAGCTGTGCGGCCGCAATACATTAACAGTATTGAACCGTTTGAGGGTGTACGGCATCGAAATAGTATCGATGCATCGTGCAACCCAACACTACACCCCAGTACATTACATTAAACATGTAGCAATACTTACCTGACCTGCTGCGCTGCCGGCCACTCCCCATACAGCGTTTCTTAGACTGAGTCTAAGACACACCCACTGTTCTTGGATTGGCCACAGCTGCTCTGGCCAATCCATTAGCAGTGGGCATGTCTTACAGACTAAGGAGTACTGGTGAAGCGCACCTCCCCCTGCCGAGTGAGTGACCTGGCCGCTGGATGGTCAGGTCATGAGTTAAGTTTTTAATTAAAACTAGCTGGACGCCCTAGGCACGGCCCCCCTCATAAATGTCAGATAGATGCAGGACCCACCTCTGGCATAACTGCCCTCTAAACCCCGTTCAGCCGCACTGTGTTGCGGCTGAATGAGGTGAATTCCGACCGTGAAAAAGGTTATATGGTCATGAGTTACGTAAACAGCGTAGCGGAAAATCCGCAGTATTTATGCTACTTGTGAACTCACCCCTATGGAGACCATCTGAACAGCGGTCTTCAATTGTAGAACTGAAATCCTCAAATCTTCTTTTCTTCTACCGCTTTTGGCATTCTCTATTGCCTTAGGCACGCAGCAAAGCTGTATTATGGAGTAGTGGGAACGCCATGTGCTGCTGCAAAACTTCTAGAATATGTCCTTAATAAGGTTGGGACGAGACATTATTTTTTTTATTGTGTCTTCGTATGACATTGAAGACACAGAATGGTACAGTACGGGCCCATAGATTTATATGAATGCCATTTTTTGTGGATCCATACAACATGGATCTGTGATATGACTCTGTGAATCAGGCCTCCCGGACATGGATTCTCCTCTTTTAACTTTAAATACCCTAATAGGACATGTGAGAAAGGGCTATTTGTTGAAAGAAGCCTATGTACAGCCCCAGCCTAAAGTAAATTTTTCTGATGTGTTCTGTCAATAAGAGAAACTTTGGATTATATGCAATACCTGAGATAATATGCAATGTTTCTGTTATCGGCATTTATTACAGGGGCCATAAATGTTTATGAATTACTGGGTGCAGCTCTGCTAACATTGGGTGGTGACCGCTGCCTCTAGGGTTCCTGTGCTGTTGACTGAGGATCAAAGAACAGATTTACACCCTGAATTTATGACTGCTACGATCAGGTGGATAAGATATTGTCAAATCGCAGAATGACTTCTTACCTTCATAGTGAAGGCATGAACGAGAGATTGTTTTCTTACTGTGTAGTTTTCCACTGTCCTTGTCATAACTTCAGATGACTGTAAAAAACGTCATCATCATCGAAGCCTGAGATACAAGACAAATATATATTTTTAAATAGAATAGAAGAACTAATGTCTTAATAGGAACTCTTTGCTCGCAGGCTCACAGATATGCCATGGCAACGCATTGGCACACTGCGGTTAAAAGGCCGAGCTCAAAGTTATCTCCGTATATTATATTATATAATATCATTTGACATACACATTTCTGCTTGCTGTCAGTAAAAAGGAACATTCTTGTTTGCATTCAGAGATTGAAAACCCATCCTGATCATTTGCTGCTAAGACAGAATTGTATTGGAATTGTAAATTTAAAAAAATTTCAAGAGATTGTTAGTTATCGGCCATTTGCACAAAATGTGACCGATTATTGGCCAGCAATTAGGAGAAACAGTCTAAAGACCCTTATACACAGGCCAATGATCGGGTGAACAAGCATTCGTACAAATGCTCATCAGCGATCAATGCTCTGTGTAAACATGGCAGCGATCAGCCCACAAACGACCAAACGCTAGATTGTGGGCAGCACATCTCCCCGTGTAACAGAGGATGTGCTGCCGACAAGATGCAAATGTATGGGGACTAACAATCATATTAACTGTCGTTCGTCCCCATAAATTCTGGTTATTGTTCCGTTTAAAAGGAGCAAACGAGTGCCAATCGAAATGCTGTATTGTCGCTTGTTTACAAAGCAATTTCATCAGACTTTTCATTTCTAGGGACAACGTTTGGTATATTAGGTAAAACATGGGTAAGAGTCTGGTAGCCAGGGATCCCACTAATACCCTGAATGTTATCAGCATTAAATAAATGACAGAACCTATTTGTCTATGATGCATTTCTATTATTTCCACAGAAACCCGCTGACGGAATGAGGGGTCTGACCAATTAGTGGATGGTGGAAACCCCCTTTTTTAAGCAATTTAGTGGAGATGCAATCTCCATCTCTCCCATCGAAATAATATTGTGATGCCTGACGGGTTTTCAACTAGTAAAGTCTACAGTTTGAGGAAGGGTACCTGTGGTAGTACAGACAGTAGCAATGGCTAGGCTCAGATGGGACCTTGGCTGCAGACACCAGTCGTGGTGTAACACAACACGACTCCAACTCTATTAAGGCACAGGAACATGGTAGCACGGGATACACGTAGCAGGACTGGGAACACTGTGAACAGGAAAACACTAAGGGACCATTTGCTAGACTGACATGGGAAAACACAACATGCTCAGGCAATGAGTGAAGGGGCAGGGCCCTTCTTAAAGTCCAAAGTGATTAGACAATTTAAAAAATGTGTGCGCGCTGGCCCTTTAAGGCCGGGACTGAGCTCGCACGCGCACCCTATTGGTCACTGCAGGCCAGGATGGCCGCATTTGCTGGCATCTCCGGGAGGGAAGGCGTCCGCAGGATGAGAGGAGTCTGCGGCCACGGACGTTACAATTGTCCTATTATATTTGGAACAATGACTATGAGTAAATCCTAGCTTTATCAATAAATGTCTACGAGCTTAACCCACTCCTGGTACAGTCCAAGGGAGGATCTATTTAGACAAGTCTCTTCATGCGGTTCCATACCCTGAATAAAGGGGACCCCTTTCTTATACCTTATGACAGCATTAGTGACCTTCTTGTAGAGTTGTTGCTTTAAGCTCCTGGATCCCAATTCATAATTTATACCAAGACCCACAACCATCATGTTCCATTTATAAAAGATGGGTTTTTGGGCACCTACAAGCACCAGGACCAGACCCATGTGCTACTGCATCATTGGCAATGGCCTATAGATAGACTACGATCTTTTGACTTTACCAGAAGACAGTGCTAGGGGACTTAATATAAGAATGTAGACGAAGTCAAAATCCACAAATAGCTCAAAAACTCAGTCTTTAGGGGAGCAGAGTTTAGTTTAAGTAAGTGTACTTTTACATGGCTAGTATGGGGATGAGAGCTCGTTACTCCAATCGCTCGTCCCCATCAGTTTTTATTATGTCAGCAGCGCATCTCCCTGATTACACAGGGACAGGTGCTGTTGACAACGATAATATTTAAGGCATTTAAAACGATATAATCAACCAATGAACTTGTTTATCGGCTGATCGTTGCCCTGTTTACACAGGGCAATTATCGGGAACGCTCGTTTGCCCGATTAATTTACCGGTGTAAAAGGGCTCTAAGGCAGGTAGATATCAATGAAGAGTCCAGAAAGGTCAAAATCTGCTAATCACAGCAAGATAACATGAACGTGATATAGTTTCCCAGCATGATGACATCAAGGATTCATTTAGACAAGAAATTTCCTTGTTAGGCTAAGGGGTATTGGATCTTGGTATTGGTAGGGGTTTGTAGTGGGAAATACCTTTTTCATTTTTGCTGTTAAAAAACCCCTATTAAATAATAATACTGTTGACAGGTGAAGCTGCGATAACCTCACTGGTTTTCATTATAAAGGCTCTATTCACCATGAACAGATAATGCAGTTTTATGTAAGCCGGTGGATATTCTAGGAATAAGTGGAATTGCACAAGTAAGCCAAGGACAATCATGTATCATCACGTAAGTATGTACAGTGCAGTATCGGCATTTAGTATAAATGAAAGTAGCAGTGATAAAGGAAATGTCATTCTTTAGAAATGACTTATAAGATAAATGCTTCTATAATGTAATTTTTGCTTTTGATTAACTAAATAAATTATATATTGTACTAAAAAGGACAGCTATGACTTAAACCCAGTTCATGATGCATTAGGCAGGGCCAAACTTTCCATTGCGCACAGGAAGCATGTGGGCATTCTGCTAAAAGGGTGTGGAATGTGGGCATCACTCTGTCCCAGCAGAAGCTGACACAAACTGTTTTACAGCACATAACATTTCAGAGGAATTATACCTTCATTATGCTCTTCTTGCATCAATATCTGTTTAATGATGCAGGAACAGGAAGCTGGATGTAGCAGACAGTGATAGACTCTTTAAAGGTAGCTTCTTGCTAGCAGAGGGCATATTGTCAATGTCTGGAAGCTGAGTATAAGGGGGATATGGGAGAGACACTGCGAAACGAAAACTGCTGTGACTACTGGGGAAAAGAGTTGAGGTACTGCTGCGATTATTGTGGGAATGCTGGGCCCCTGGAGTGGCAAATCAGGGCAGAGAAGAGCGCTGCTTTGACTACTGGAGGAAAAAGAGAGGCACTGCTGCGACTCCCGGGGACAAGGGGGGGGGGGCTGTGCTGTGACTACTGGGCAAAGGAGTCAACTGTAACTAAGGGGAATATACTTCTGTGTCAATGGGGATAAAGACTCTGACAATAGTAGGTAAAGTGAAGAGGCAATGTTGTGACTACTGATAGAGGGGGAAGGCACTGCTGTGACTTCTGCGGAATTGGAAAAGGGACTGCTGGAGAAGGTGGTTAAAGTACTTCAGTGACCATTGGGGGAAGCACTGCTGTGACAACTAGTAGAGGAAGAAGTCACTGTTGTGACTACAGGAGGAGGTGGGGGAAGGTATGACTGTGACTAGGGAGAATCCAATGTTGTGACTACTGGGGAATGGTAGGAAAGAAATTGCAATGACTACTGGAAAAAAAAGATAAGGCACTGCTGTTACTACTGGGAAAGGGGAGGAGTCACTGCTGGGGGAAAAATGCTAAACGCCCAATTACATCGGGCAATTTTGACTAGTGCAACGAGTGCCTATCAACAAGACACCTCGTTGATCGGCGCTCGTTGGCACTTGTCTCAAGGAGCTATGCATGGGACGAGTGGTCGTTACTCAGATTGCTCGTCCCCATACATTATTATCATGTCTGTAGTGTGTCTCCCCGTTTAGGCAGGGAGATGTGCTGCCGACAATGATAATATTTCCACTTTTTAAAATTATACGATCAGCAGATGAACGAGCGTTTGCTTGTTCATCTGATGATCGCTGCCCTGTTTACACAGGGCAATTATCGGCAACGAGCGTTTTATGAACGCTTGTCTGCACGATAATTGCCCAATGTAAAACCCCCTTTAGTCACTTCTGCAACTTCCTGCGAAAAAAAGGGAGGCAGATCTGTGACTATAGGAAAAGGGGATGAATGGCACTGCTGTGACTATTGGGGTAAATGGGGTCCTGTGAGTTCAGTTGTGGGGCTACTACATTGACTTTTTAGGGGGCAGAATGAGAGGTTAACACTGCTATTCAACTTGGGGGAGAGGGTGAACACTCCTGTGATTACTATTTGAAGTACAGCTGCTTCTTTTATTAAAGGGGTTATCCGTGTTTTTAAATTTGATGGCCTATCCTTACAATAGGCCATCAATATTCGATCAGTGGGAGTCTGACTCTTGGCAACCCCACTGATTAGCTCTTTGGAGGGGCTGCCGAACTTGTACGAACGCCGCAGCCTCTTCATTGTTTACATAGTTCCCCTTCTCGTTCGTACTTTGCACACGCCATTTTACATTTGTAGTGGCTGTGCAAGGTATAAATAGTTAAATAAAGTACTATACAAAAAATAAAAAAATATTAAAGGTTCAAAAAAAAAAACTTTACATTTTTAATCTAAAGTAATGTAAAAAAATATAAAACAAAATTGGTATCGCCGCATCCGTACATTGGAGGGCTGATAAGAGAAAAAATTATAACATACTGACCTCCTTACTGCCCACCAAACTTATCCAAATCATCCAACGGATGATTCTAAGCAGCGTTACCTCAAAGCAAAGTGCCTGATAGACGCTTTCACATTAGCCCATGCCAAACACAGTATAGAACTTACACACAAACAATTACTTTAGATGGGGTGGGGTGGGAAACGGGGAGCAAAACGGCGAGCTTATTGGCCGGATTAATTAGACCACTTCATACCATAAACACAATCCTAAAAATACGCTGCTCTGTTTCCAACCAACTCCATACCTCGACAACTGACATACACCGCATTCATGCACTACTAATCCAGTCTATGTAAGGCATGGCCATATTCCTCTTCAGATACCTGGAACCTCGTCTCCTCCACCAATCCACCCAAATTGACCTCTGAGGAACAAGAGGCCTTTTCAGGCCCTATTCTAGAACAGGAGCTCAACCGTGCCATCGCCTGCCTTCATAATAATGAAACGCCGAACCCAGATGGACTATCAGTGGGGTATTCTAAATTGATTCAGCTCCAGGTCACCCCATTACTTATGTCCTTGCTGAACTCCGTCTATCAGCAGTAATTCTATGTGGGGGTTTTCATGAAGCTCGGACCATACTTCTACTGAAACCAGACAAAGATCTGACTGATGTTGGTGCGTTTCGCCAAATATCCCTCTTACATGTTGATTACAAAATACTGATGAGGATCCTCGCTGTTAGACTCCAAAAGTTCCTCCCTAACCTATTTACTCCTTCCCAATTAGGCTTTGTCAGAGGTAGACACTCCACCAAGGCAGTACGCCCAGCCGTAACACCCACAGAACACGCAGGTCAACTTAAATACCTGCCTTGATGCAGAGAAGTCTTTAGACTCTGTTGTGGCAATTCCTAAACACTTCCCTCCGGTTACGTAACTTTGAGAATTGCTTCTTCCAATTTCTTCAGCTCCTGCAGACACAAGTGAAAACCAGCTTGTCCATTAACGCCCTCAACTCACCACCCATACATCTAGAGAGGGGCGCCAAGCAGGGCTGCCCCCTCTCCTTTTCAACCTTTCTTTGGACCCACTGCTGCGACACCTGCATAATTGGGGGGAGGGGGGCTTCCGGGGGTGTCGTTATTGCCGTGGAAGAATTGCGGCTCACCGCATTTGCGGATGACTTGCTTCTTTTTGTCTCCCACCCATGGGAGGTTCTGGGCCCACTTTTACAGGAAATAGAGTCTAAGGGAGCTATTATGGGCTTTGCAATCAATGTTAATAAATCAGAGTTCCTGCTGCTTCTTTTTTTTCTTTCTCTTGTCCTCGCTACTGCTAACCGCCAGCCTTTAAAGAGGCTCTGTCACCACATTATAAGTGGCCTATTTTGTACATAATGTGATCGGCGCTGTAATGTAGATTACAGCAGTGTTTTTTATTTAGAAAAACTATTATTTTTGACGGAGTTATGACCTATTTTAGCTTTATGCTAATGAGTTTCTTAATGGACAACTGGGCGTGTTTTACTTTTTGACCAAGTGGGCGTTGTGGAGAGAAGTGTATGACGCTGATCAATCAGTGACCAATCAGCGCTACACACTTCTCCCCTCATCTACACAGCACAAATAGCGATATAGCTATATCACTATGTGCAGCCACATACACTAACGTAACTGCAGTTTCCTGACAATGAATATACATTACCTCAAGCCAGGACGTGATGTCTATTCAGAATCCTGACACTTCTGTATCGTCTGTGGGAAATTTAAAGCAAGGCAAGCATAATCTCGTTTTAAATGACAGGTTACATCGTAATCTCGCTTGCCTTGCTGTAAATATCACACAGACGATACAGAAGTGTCAGCTCCCTCTGTCACCCCATCGGCAAAAGAAATCGCGGGTTGCTGTCGGGTTTCCATGGCAGCCGGGGGCCTAACAAAGGAGGCATGGCCTAATAGATTGCCTGTCAGTTTTACACTGACCGGCAATAATGCTTTGATATACGAAGTATACCAAAGCAGATCGCATAGTGAAGTCCCCTTGTGGGACTAAAAAAAAAAAAATGTAAAGAAGTTAAATAAAGTTTGTGAAAAAAAAATAAGTAAAAATAAAATAAAACTACTAAAGTGTTTTTTTTTTAGTAAAAGTGTTTAAAACAAATAACACATACACATATATGGTATCCCCGCGATCGTAACGACTTGAAAAAAAAAATAATGAACACATTAATTAAACCGCCGGATGAACGGCGTCCCAAAAAAACGCTAAAACAACTCTCTTTTCTCCCATTCCCCCATAACAAATTAAACGCTAATCTATAAGTCCTATGTACCGCAAAATAGTACTAATGAAAACTACACCTCGGCCCGCAAAAATCAAGCCCACATACAGCCACATTGACGGAAAAATAAAAGAATTACGGCGATGCAAAAAAGTAATTTTTTTCTAAAAGGGTTTTTATTGTGCAAACGTAGGAAAACATATAAAACCTTTACATATTTGGTATCCCCTTAATCGAGCCGACCCATAGAATAAAATTAACATGTTATTTACGCTGATTAGTAAACGGCGTAAATTTATAACGTGAAAATCAATGCTGGAATAGCTGCTTATTTTCAATTCTCTCCTAAAATAAAGTTAATAAAAGTTAATCGATATATTATAAGCATCTAAAAATGAAGCAAATACAAAATACAACTCGTCCCGCAAAAAACAAGCTCTTATACGGCTATGTTGATGGAATAAAAAAAAAGTTCCGACTCATGGAATGCGACCGTGAAAAAATAAAAAATGATCCTTGGTCATTAACGCGCAAAATGGCTTGGTCATTAAGGGGTTAAGAAACGAAAGCTAAAATAGGTCATAACTCCGTCAAAAATGATCAATTTTCGAAATAAAAAACACTGCTGTAATCTACATTATGTACAGCGCCGATCACATTATGTACAAGATAGGCCACTTACACCGTGTTCCAAATTATTATGCACATTGGATTTAAGTGTCATAAACATTTGATTATTAGTTTTTCAATTAAACTCATGGATGGTATTGTGTCTTAGGGTATGTTCACACGGCCAAATTTCAGACGTATACGAGGCGTATTTTGCCTCGTTTTACGTCTGGAAATACGTCTCAAATACGTCGTCAAACATCTGCCCATTACTTTCTATGGGTATAACGCTGTATCGTCCACACGACGCGTAATTTTACGCGTCGTACGGCAATTACGACGCGTAAAATTACGCCTCGTAAAAAGAAGTGCAGGACACTTCTTTGGACGTTTTTGGAGCTGTTTTCTTATAGACTCCAATGAAAACAGCTCCAAAAACGGACATAAAAAACGCCGCGAAAACGGCGTGAAAACGCCGCGAAAAATGCGAGTTGGTAAAAAAACGTCTGAAAAGCAGGGTCTGTTTTCCCTTGAAAACAGCTCTGGATTTTCAGACGTTTTTGTTGACTACGTGTGAACATACCCTTAGGGTATGTTCACACGCTGAGCCAAAAACGTCTGAAAATACGGAGCTGTTTTCAAGGGAAAACGGCACCTGATTTTCAGACGTTTTTTGAGCAACTCACGTTTTTCGCTGCGTTTTTAGTGCCGTTTTCGCGGCGTTTTCGAGCCGTTTTTTCGCCCGTTTTTGGAGCTGTTTTCAATAGAGTCTATGAGAAAATGGCTCCAAAAACGTCCCAAGAAGTGTCCTGCACTTCTTTTGACGAGGCTGTAATTTTACGCGTCGTCTTTTGACAGCTGTCAAACGACGACGCGTAAATTACAGGTCGTCGGCACAGTACGTCGGCAAATACATTCAAATGAATGGGCAGATGTTTGCCAACGTATTGGAGCCGTATTTTCAGGCGTAAATCGAGGCATAATACGCCTCGTTTACGCCTGAAAATAGGTCGTGTGAACCCAGCCTTAGGGCTCTTTGGATCATTGTAATCAATCTCAGACACCTGTGATAATTAGTTTGCCAGGTGTGCCCAATCAAAGGAAAACTACTTAAGAAGGACGTTCCACATTATTAAGCAGGCCACAGGTTTCAAGCAATATGGGAAAGAAAAAGGATCTCTCTGCTGCTGAAAAGCGTGAAATAGTGCAATACCTTGGACAAGGTATGAAAACATTGGATATTTCAAGAAAACTTAAGCGTGATCATCGTACTGTGAAAAGATTTGTGGCTGATTCAGAGCACAGATGGGTTAGTTCAGATAAAGGCATAATGAGGAAGGTTTCTGCCAGACAAATTTATAGGATTAGGAGAGCAGCTGCTAAAATGCCATTGCAAAGCAGCAAACAGGTATTTGAAGCCGCTGGTGCCTCTGGAGTCCCGCGAACCTCAAGGTGTAGGATCCTCCAGAGGTTTGCAAGTGTGCATAAAGCTATTATTCGGCCACCCCTAAATAACGCTCACAAGCCCTAGAAGAAGCCAGAATTCTGGCGAAACGCGCGTCGGGTGCTTAGCAACAATTTTAACAAATCCTCTGGTGCACCCCTTGGCCCCAGCTGTCTAGGCTCCATACTTACTTTACGATCCTCTTATTGCGCTCACGGCTGCTAGCTGCTTGCTGGTGTCCGTGCTCGTGGCTGCAGTGCGCCCTGCTGTTATTCCCTATCAGCTGGGTGTCTGCACTCCGTCTGGCTCTGTGCCGGCTCCCCTGGTGACTCACATTCACTTGCGGGTACTGAGAGCAGCCCCGCCGCACACACACAGTCGCTCCTGGGGTGAGGTTCGGTCTCGAACCTTAACCCTTGCCGTTCTGCTCTTGCCCAGGTTGCCATACAGGCACACCTTGCTACAATATATTGGCAATGTGCAGGCTGACAATTTGATACTGTCTCTCGGCTGACGGCTTAGTACGGCCATCACTGTTCACGGCCGTTTTATAGCAGAGTCACTCCTGTGAATGACTCCTTTACATTCCTATTCTCACACACGACTGTTCCCCACGCTGCTGCTCTGATCTCCAGGGACACCAGCGTGAGGGTGCAGTTAAGTGACTGTTCACTCGTTACACCAACATTAACGCAAGGGAGTGAGGTTTGTGGGGTCTCACCTCGCTCATTTCAACAACATCACAATTTTCCTTCTCAATAAGCAGCAGGGCATACCTACACTGGCCCAGCTGCGCTTATTGCTGCATAGTGCAATAAACATAACCTCAACCTAAGTAACACAGCCTGTATTAATTCAAGACAGAGTGATCGGCAAATTTATAGCTCAATAGCTTCATTTATTTGCAATACAATTTGTGGCAGTTACAGTCTAATTACCAAGTATTGCTAACGGAGCACACTGACAGCAACATTACATATTACCTTATCAATTAATTTATGGCCAAGGGTATGTGAATTGAGGGGTCACTCACACATACCAATTGCACCACTGGACCTTTTAACCATTTGTTCCTTTTAATGTAAAAACAATAAAAGTTATTTATTAATTTACTCACAGACCACATGCTTCTCCCCTTTTCCTTTCCTGATCTAACTCAGCTTAACCTGGTGGTGTACACCAATGTGGTCTCTTTGACACGATACAATATTGTGTAACAGGTGATCTTCACCAATCTTAGTTCAGATAAAGGCATAATGAGGAAGGTTTCTGCCAGACAAATTTATAGGATTAGGAGAGCAGCTGCTAAAATGCCATTGCAAAGCAGCAAACAGGTATTTGAAGCCGCTGGTGCCTCTGGAGTCCCGCGAACCTCAAGGTGTAGGATCCTCCAGAGGTTTGCAAGTGTGCATAAAGCTATTATTCGGCCACCCCTAAATAATGCTCACAAGCAGAAACGGTTGCAGTGGGCTCAGAAATACATGAAGACTAATTTTCAAACCAAGTTGTTTACTGATGAGTGCCGTGCAACCCTGGATTTTCCAGATGGATGGAGTAGTGGATGGTTGGTGAATGGCCACCATGTCCCAACAAGGCTGCGACGTCAGCAAGGAGGTGGCGGAATCATGTTTTGGGCTAGAATCATGGGGAGAGAGCTGGTAGGCCCCTTTAGGGTCCCTGACGGTGTCAAAAATGACCTCTGCAAAGTACGTAGAGTTTATGACTGACCACTTTCTTCAAAAAGAAGAACTGTGCCTTCCGTAGCAAAATTATCTTCATGCATGACAATGCACCATCTCATGCTGCAAAGAATACCTCTGTGCCATTGGTTTCTATGGCATAAAAGGAGAGAAACTCCTGGTGTAGCCCCCATGTTCCCCTGACCTCAACCCTATTGAGAACCTTTGGAGCTTCCTCAAGCAAAATATCTATGAGGGTGGGAGGCAGTTCACATCAAAACAGAAGCTCTGGGAGGCTATTCTGACATCCTGCAAAGATATACAAGCAGAAACTGTCCAAATACTCACAAATTCAATGGATACAAGAATTGTGAAGGTGATATCAAAGAAGGGGTCCTATGTTAACATGTAACCTCCTGATGCTGCAAATTCAACAAATTACCATTTTAGTTCTCTTTACAACCTTTAAAATGTTTTGATCTCTGCTGTGCATAATAATGTGAAACAGTGCATTTTGAGTTTTTTATTTCTAAAAAAAAATCTGTTATCATTAGGAGATTTGTTCAATAAAATTTGCATTATACTACAACAGTTGATGGCTTGAAGATTATACTGACAGTCATTTGCATCGACTATTTAGGAAAATCAGAGAAAAATAACATTTGCATAATAATTTGGAATGCGGTGTATAATGTGGTGACAGAGCCTCTTTAACCCCTTCCCGACATTTGACGTATCCATACGCCAAAGTCGGGTAGGGGAAGTATGGAGCGGGCTCACGCAGTGAGCTCGCTTTATACGATGACGGTGTCGGCTGTATGTTACAGCCGACACTTCAGAGTAACTAGCGGCATTTAAATCTTTAGAAAGAGGGGGGTGACCCCCTCTGACAGCTCATCGCGCCCCCCGCAACGCAATCGCGGGGGGGGCGATGGTTGCTATGGCTGCCTGGGGGCTTAATGAACGCCCCCAGGTCCGCCATCTTTGTACACCTATTAAGCCCTGCCTCTGGCAGGGCTTAATAGATGAATGTCAGAATCATGATAGACTGCAATACATTAGTATTGCAGTATATCGTTCAAGCGATCTGACGATCGCTGGTTGAAGTCCCCTAGGGGGACTAATAAAAAAAGTAAAAATGAGTTAAATAAAGTTTTTTTTGGTGTAAAAAAAAACAAAAACAAATTAAAAGTTCAAAAAACCCCCCTTTTCCCATTTTCCCCCTAGAGCATAGTAAAAAAACTAATAAATACAGATAATTGGTATCGCTGCATCCGCAAAAGTCTGAACTATCACAATATATCATTATTTAACCCGCACGGTGAATGCCGTAAAAAAAAAAATTGTAATCGCCAGAATCTCTATTTTTTGGTCACTTCATCTCCCACAAAAAATGAAATAAAGAGTGATCAAACCGTCGCATGTACACCAAAATGGTATTATTAAAAACGACAGCTTATGCCACAAAAAAGAAGCCCTCATACCACTCAATCGACGGAAAAATAAAAAAGTTGTGGCTCTCAGAATTTGGCGACACAGAATAAATTTTCTTTTTTACACTTAGGTTTTTACATGTAAAAGTAGTAAAATATAGAAAAAACTATATATATTTGGTATCGTATTGATCCACAGAATAAAGTTAACATGTTGTTTTATTTGCACAGTGAATTCCGTAAAAACGGCGCGCAAAAAACCATGGAGCAATCGCTGTTTTCTTTCATCTTCTACCTCACAAATAAATTTTTTCCCGTTTCCTAGTACATTATACGGCAAAATAAATGGTGCTACAAAAAACTACTACTCGTCCCGCAAAAATCAAGCCCTCATAGTACTATATTGACGGAAAAATAAAGACGCTATGGCTTCTGGAATGTGGAGAGGAAAAAACGAAAATGAAAATCTGAAAGTTGTTTACGACGGGAAGGGGTTAATATACAACTGCAGCTGCAGTCCAGTAGTCTGGAATTCTGTAAATTGAGAGTAAGTGGACACGACCCCCTCCTGTATCTCTGCAAGCGCCTAATTTGGACTCACCCTGCTCCAGATCCCCTACTAGTCAGACTGACACCACTTCAGCCGAAACTCAGTTTTTTATAGAAGAAACCTTCTCGCCGGAAACTGCTGCTGGCCAATCAGGGTGATCCACAGCTTGCCTCGTGCAGATACCAAAATAATCCAGTGTTCTTCCCAGTAACAACCTAGGCCAATAAACTCAAGAGAAAAGGTAAGTACCAAGAAACCCCCATAAAGGGGGAGGAAGGGTTAAGGGGTAAACACAGGAGCAAACCACTTAAAGAGGCTCTGTCACCACATTATAAGTGCCCTATATCCTATATAAGAAAATCGGCGCTGTAATGTAGGTGACCGTAATGCTTTTTATTTAGAAAAACTATCTATTTTAAACCACTTTATGAACGATTTTTAGCTTTATGCTAATGAGTTTCTTAATGCCCAAGTGGGCGTGTTTTACTTTAGACCAAGTGGGCGTTGTACAGAGGAGTGTATGACGCTGACCAATCAGCGTCATGCACTTCTCTTCATTCATTTACACTGCACTAGCGATATAGTTATATCGCTATGTGCAGCCACATACACAAACACTAACATTACTGCAGTGTAGTGATAATGAATATACATCACTACCAGCCTGGACGTGATGTTTATTCAGGATCCTGACACTTCTGAATCTTTTCTGTGAGATTCCAGCAAGGCAAGCGGAATCTCGTTTGAAATGACAAGTTACATCGTAATCTCGCGAGATTAAGCTTGCCTTGCTGGAATCTCACAGAAAAGATTCAGAAGTGTCAGGATTCTGAATACACATCACGTCCTGGCTGGAGGTAATGTATATTCATTGTCAAGACACTGCAGTAATGTTAGTGTTTATGTATGTAGCTGCACATAGCGATATAACTATATCGCTAGTGCAGTGTAAATGAATGGAGAGAAGTGTATGACGCTGATTGGTCAGCGTCATACACTCCTCTGTACAATGCCCACTTGGTCTAAAGTAAAACGCGCCCACTTGGGCATTAAGAAACTCATTAGCATAAAGCTAAAAATCGCTCATAAAGTGGTTTAAAATAGATAGTTTTTCAAAATAAAAAGCATTACTGTCACCAACATTACAGCGCCGATCTCCTTATATAGGAGATAGGGCACTTATAATGTGGTGACAGAGCCTCTTTAAATAATAAGGGCGCCATGATCCCATGTGGCCCCCAAGCTTAAAGCCTTCTTGCCTAACACTCATCGGAACATATCCCTCAATGACCTAGAGACTTTTCCCTTGCTGAACTCTTTAACCCCTTAAGGACGCAGCCTAGTTTTGGCCTTAAGGCTCAGCCCATTTTTCAAATATGACATATTTCACTTTATGTGGTAATAATGTCGGAATGCTTAAACCTACCCAAGCGATTCTGAGATTGTTTTCTCGTGACACATTGGGCTTCATGTTCGTGGTAAAATTTGGTCGATATATTCAGTGTTTATTGGTGAAAAACTGCAAAATTTAGAGAAAATTTCGAAAAAATAGCATTTTTCAGAATTTAAATGCATCTGCTTGTAAAACAGACGGTTATACCACCCAAAATAGTTACTAGTTCACATTTCCCATATGTCTACTTTAGATTGGCATCATTTTTTGAACAGTCTTTTATTTTTCTTGGACGTTACAAGGCTTAGAACATAAACAGCAATTTCTCATACTTTTAAGAAAATTTCAAAAGCCTTTTTTTTAAGGTACCTCTTGAGTTCTGAAGTGGCTTTGAGGGACCTATGTATTAGAAACCGTGATAAAACACCCCATTTTAAAAACTAGACCCGTCAAAGTATTCAAAACAGCATTTAGAAAGTTTTTTAACCCTTCAGGCATTTCACAGGAATTAAAGCAAAGTGGAGGTGAAATTTGCAAATTTCATTTTTCTTGCTGAATTTCAATTTTATTCATTTTTTTTTCTGTAACACAGAACGTTTTACCAGAGAAACATTACTAAATATGTATTGTCCAGATTCTGCAGTTTTTAGAAATGTCCCACATGTGGCTCTACTGCGCTCATGGACTAAAACACAAGCCCTAGAAGCAAAGAAGCACCTAGTGCATTTTGAGTCCTCTTTTTTATTAGAATATATTTTAGGCAGCATGCCAGGTTTGAAGAGGTGTTGAGGTGCCAAAACAGTAGGAATCCCCCAATAGTGACCCCATTTTGGAAACTACACCCCTCAAGGAATTCATTTATGGTTGTTGTTACCATTTTGACCGCACATTTTTTTCACACCACGTATTTGAATTGGGCTGTGAAATGAAAAAAATGTCATTTTTTCCAATAAAATGTCATTTGTGATCAAAATTTCTTATTTTCACAAGGAACAAAATACCCCATTTTGTTGCCCAATTTGTCCTTAGTGTGGCAATACCCCATTTGTGGTGATAAACTGCCGTTTGGGCCCATGGGAGGGCTCAGAAGGAAAGGAGCGCTATATGTTTGTTGGAGTCCAGATTTTGCTGGATTGGTTTTCGGGTGCCATGTCGCATTTACAGAGCCTCAGAGGTATCAAAGCAATGGAAACCCACCAAAAGTGACCCCATTTTGGAAACTACACCCCTCAAGGAATTCATTTATGGTTGTTGTTAGCATTTTGACCACACAGTTTTTTCACAGCACCTATTTCAATTGGACTGTGACATTAAAAAAATGACATTTTTCCAATAAGATGTAATTTTTTATCAAAATTTCTTTTTTTCACAGGGAACAAAATACTCAATTTTGTTGCCCAATTTCTCCTGAGTGCAGCAATACCCCATTTATGACAATAAACTGCCGTTTGGGCCCATGGGAGGCCTCAGAAGGGAAGGAGCGCTGTGTGTTCTTTGGAGTACAGATTTTGCTGGTTTGGTTTTCGGGTGCCATGTGGCATTTGCAGAGCCCCAGAGGTATCAAAGCAATGGAAACCCACCAGAAGTGACCCCATTTTGGAAACTACACCCCTCAAGGAATTCATTTATGGGTAATGTGACCATTTAGACCCCATAGTTTCTTCACAGAACTTATTTGAATTGGGCTGGGAATTAAAAAAAATATATATTTTTTCCACTAATATGTCATTTTAGCTCAAAAATTCTTATTTTCACAAGAAATAAAATACTCCATTTTGTTGCCCAATTTGTCCTGAGTGCGGCAATACCCCATTTGTGGTGATAAACTGCCGTTTGGGCCCATGGGAGGGCTCAAAAGGAAAGGAGCGCTGTGTGTTCTTTGGAGTCCAGATTTTGCTGGATTGGTTTTCGGGTGCCATGTCGCATTTGCAGAGCCCCAGAGGTATCAAAGCAATAGAAACCAACCACAAATGACCCCATTTTGGAAACTACACCCCTCAAGGAATTCATCTATGGGTGTTGTGACCATTTTGACCCCATAGTTTTTTCACAGAACTTATTTGAATTGGGCTAGGAATGAAAACAAAATTATTTTTTTCAAATAATATGTAGTTTTGGCTGAAACTTTCTTATTTTCACAAGAAACAAAATACCCCATTCTGTTGCGCAATTTGTTCTGAGTGCCGCAATACCCCATTTGTTGTAATAAACTGCCGTTTGGGCCCATGGGAGGGCTCAGAAGGAAAGGACCACCATTTGGCCTACTGGGGATTTTCTAGTGCGAAGTCATGTATGCAGAAGCACCTGAGGTACCAGTACAGTTGAAACCCGCAAGAAGTGACCCCGTTTTAAAAACTACACCCTTAAGGCATTCATCTAGAGGTGTAGTGAGCATTTTGACCGGACACCTACACCCCATAAACTGTAATGTGGGTTCTCCCGGGTATGGCAATACCCTACATGTGGCTGTTATCAGCTGCCTGGGCACACAGCAGGGCTCAGAGGGGAAAGGCGAGGGGGGATAAGCTGTGCGGAGTGCATCAGGGTAAGTAAAATTGGAGTAAATTATAAACCAAGGGATGTATGATAAATTTTAAAACACTCTTTCATACAGAGCTCTGGTTATTCGGGACACGTGTCACATTGATATATTGTGTCATCCCTTATAGCCCTCTTATAGCAGACTTTGCACCTCTTTTGACTTTTTCCCTTCTTGCCAGTTTGGGGAACTTCTCCTGGAAAGTGTTGCCGCCCTGGTACGATGCGTGTGGCCCCCCTTCTTGGTCCCTAAAGATTAGGTTCTTGATAATCACCTCTTGAAATTCCAGGAAAGTTCCCGTTTGGCCTGCACATCGACGTAGTACGTACGCATTGTACAAAGCCATCTGTATGATGTGCCCGGCCAGCTTCTTATACCACACCGCATGGCGCTGTAGGGCTTCAGGACTTGATCTTACAAGTCCACCCCTCCCATGTACCTATTGTAGTCCAGGATGCAGTCTGGTTTGGGGGTGGCCTTTCCTTCATATATCCTAAATCTGTAGGTATACCCTAATGCACTCTCGCAGCTTATACATCTTCATGCCATAACTTGCCCTCTTACCCGGCAGATACTCGCAGAATTGAACCCTCCCTTTAAAATGTACCAGGGACTCATCAATAGAAATACACTTCTCGGGGGTGTATGCTTGGGAAAACCGGGCACTGAAACGGTCTAATATGGGTCTCCGTTTATACAAACGGTCAAAACTGGGGTCATCTCGGGGTGGGCACGGCTCATTATCAGTATAATGTAAGAAGCGAAGTATTGCCTCATTTATTTATTTTTTTAGGTTCCAGTTCAGTTCTGAAGTTGCTTTGAGGGGCCCATATATTAGAAACCCCTATCAAATACCCCATTTTAGAAACTAGACCCCTCAAAGTATTCACAACAGCATTTAGAAAGTTTATGAACCCTTTAGGTGTTTCACAGAAATTTAGAGCAAAGTAGAGGTGAAATTTACATATTTTTTTTTGTCTGAAAATCCTCTTTATACCATTTTTTTTATAACACAAAAGGATTTATCACAGAAACGCAACTTAATACGTATTGCCCAGATTCTGCAATTTTGAGAAATATCCCACATGTGGCCCTCGGGCGGTAATGGACTGAAGCACCGGCCTCCGAAGCAAAGGAGCAACTAGTGGATTTTGAGGCCTCTTTTTTATTAGGCACCATGTCCGGTTTGAAGAGGTCTTGTGGTGCCAAAACATTGGGAACCCCCCAAAAGTGACCCCAATTTGGAAACTAGACCCCTTGTGGAATCCATTGTAGTTTTCTTGGGGTGCATGCGGCTTTTTGATCAGTTTTTATTCTATTTTTAGGTGGCGTGGTGACTAAAAAACAGCAATTCTACTATTGTTTTTTTATTCTTTTTATTTTTACAGCATTCACCATGCGCTATAAATGACATATTCACTTTATTCTGCGGGGCGATACGATTACGTCGATACCAGATGTTTATAGTTTTTTTTATGTCTTATGGCGTTTGCACAATAAAATACGTTTTGTAAACAATCATTCACTTTTTGTGTTACCTTATTCTAAGAGCCATAACGTTTTTATTTTTCAATCAATAAAGCCGTGCGAGGACTTATTTTTTGCGTAACGAACTGTAGTTTCGATCAGTACCATTTTTCGGTACATGCGACTTTTTGATCTCTTTTTATTCCATTTTTTGAGAGGTGAAGTGACCAAAGAATTGTGATTGTGGTACGGTTTATTATTATTTTCTTTTACGGCGTTCACCGTGCGCGATAAATAACGAAATAATTTTGTAGTTCAGGCCCTTACGGACGCGGCGATACCAATTATGTATAGTTTATTTGTTTGTTTATATATTTTTATTAATAATAAATGACTGATCAGGTAAAAAGGGGGATTTTTACTTTTAATACTTTTAAAACTTTTATTTTCTTATTTTTACACATCTTTTTTTAACTTGTTTTTTACTTTATTACTTTGTCCCACTAGGAGACTTGAGGGCAGGAGGCCCTGATCGCAATTCTAATACACTGCACTACATGCGTAGTGCAGTGTATTAGAACTGTCAGCTACTCACTGACAGCAAGCATAGTGGGTCCTGACGTTGTCAGGACCCACTAGGCTTCCGTCTATGGCATAGCCGGACGCCATTGTTTGGTGTCCGGTTGCCATAGTCACCATCGCCGGCCGCTATCGCGTAGCAGGCCGGCGATGGCAGCTTAACCCCTAAAAAGCCGCGATCTCTATAGAACGCGGCTTTTAAGGGGTTAATCAGCGGGGACACAGCGATCGGTCCCCGCTGTAGGAGCTGTGACAGCTGCTGAACAAGACAGCAGCTGTCACAGCTCCTGTATGTGTCGGGAGGACGGCCGAAACGGCCGTTACTCCCGAGACGCACTATTAGGTCATGGAGCGCGAACGATACAGCTGCCATGACCTAATAGTACGTCCAGGAGCGGGAAGGGGTTAATCCTCCCCACATCTTTCTTTGTTTTTTTTGCCCTCCCTTCCCCTCCTGTTTCTGTTTGCGGTGGATTTCCATGGCTGGTTGTAAAATGTTATAAAATACTTACAATAAAATCATGTGGTAAAAAAGAAACTACTACTTCTCCCGCAAAAAGTAAGCCTTCACCCCACTCCATTGGCTGAAAAATAAAAAAATTATGGCTCTTGGAAGGCGGGGAGTGAAAAACAAAAACGAGAAAACTTAAAATGCTGTGGCGAAAAGAGTTAAATGCCACAAGGATATGGACATGGATACATGGCTGCTGTTAGGGATCTGCCAGGTACTTCATCTAGCTACACTCCTGGGATTAATCAATCCACACCTGAGGCCAGACCTGTTCGACTGACACCTTCTCCCACCAACCAGGGTGGCAGGCTCAGGAGTGGGAGAGCCTATCGCGGCCTGGTCTCTCGGAGTTAGCTCCGCCCCCTGCCCTTTATTACCTGCCCTGTGCTCTCCCTCAGTGCTTGTAATTCTTTTGGATTCCTGGCCCCACTGCTGCTTGCTCCAGCCTGCTTCTGCCGTGCTTCTGCCTTGCTGCAGTTCTGCTTGATCTGCTTTGCTTGCCCTGGCTTGCTTCTGTCTCCGTGTCCGCTCGGGTGTACTCACTTCGTCCTGGTCCTGACTGTTCGTTCGCCGCCCCGTTTCCTCGTGGCGTTCCGTGGCTACTGCCCCTTCCCTTGCGTGTTCCCTGTTTGTCTTCCTGTGCACTTAGCCAGCGTAGGGACCGCCGCCCAGTTGTACCTCGTCGCCTAGAGCGGGTCGTTGCAAGTAGGCAGGGACAGGGCGGTGGGTAGATTAGGGCTCACTTTCCCTTCACCTCCTTCCTGCCATTACATAATTACAAGCCCTTACCTAGTCTACCATTTCTCCTACGCTGACGCTATCATGGACCCCCTTGAGACCCTGACCCAGCAGATGCAGGGCCTCTCCCTACAGGTCCAGGCCCTGGCCCAAAGGGTCAATCAGGGTGACGCTGCTTTAGTAGTACCCCTCACCTCACCTCTAGAACCCGACCTCAAGTTACCTGACCGGTTTTCAGGGGACCGTAAGACGTTTCTCTCCTTCCGGGAGAGTTGCAGACTGTATTTCCGCCTAAAGCCCCACTCCTCAGGTTCCGAGAACCAGCGGGTGGGTATCATCATATCCCGACTCCAGGAAGGGCCCCAAGAGTGGGCCTTCTCCTTGGCTCCTGACACCCCTGAACTTTCCTCTGTTGATCGTTTTTTCTCTGCCCTCGGACTCATTTACGACGAGACTGACAGGACTGCTTTAGCCGAGAGTCAGCTGGTGACCTTACGTCAGGGTAGAAGACCGGTTGAGGAATACTGTTCTGATTTTAGGAAGTGGTGCGTAGCTTCTCAGTGGAACGATCCGGCCCTAAGGTGCCAGTTTAGGTTAGGATTATCTGACGCCCTGAAGGATCTGCTGGTTAGCTACCCCTCGCCTGACTCCCTTGACCAGGTTATGGCCCTAGCAGTACGACTTGACCGACGTCTCAGGGAACGTCAGCTAGAACGCTTCAGTGTGCTCCCCTCTGACTTTTCTGCGATTCCCCCCGAGGTCCCGTCTCCTCGCCCCTCCACGGAGGACTCGGAGGTACCTATGCAACTCGGGGCCTCCATGTCCCCTCGACAACGTAGGGAGTTTCGCAGAATGAATGGTCTCTGCTTCTACTGTGGGGACGACAAGCATCTACTGAACACCTGTCCCAGGCGGAAGAATAAGAAGCCGGAAAACTTCCGCGCCTAAGTGATCATCGGGGAGGTCACTTGGGCGCACAGGTATTTCCCGTTAATGTGAAACGCAATAAAATTTTGCTTCCCTTTCAGGTCTCGTTTGCTGGCCGGTCTGCCACGAGCAGTGCTTTCGTGGATTCTGGCTCATCTGCTAATATCATGTCTGTGGAATTTGCTATGTCTCTAAAGATGCCTTGTATTGATTTACCTTATCCTATCCCTGTAGTAGGAATCGACTCAACACCCCTTGCTAATAGTTATTTTACTCAGCATACTCCTGTTTTTGAACTCCTGGTTGGCTCCATGCATTTGGAGCAGTGCTCTGTACTGGTGATGCAGGGATTATCGTCTGATCTGGTTTTAGGCCTTCCCTGGTTGCAGTTGCATAATCCCACATTTGATTGGAATACTGGGGATCTCACCAAATGGGGTAATGAATGTCTGATGTCATGTCTTTCTGTTAACTCTATTTCTCCCCGGGAGGAGGTAAACACACTTCCTGAGTTTGTTCAGGACTTCGCCGATGTGTTTTCTAAGGAGGCCTCCGAGGTGTTGCCCCCCCATAGAGATTACGATTGCGCTATCGATTTGGTGCCTAGTGCCAAGCTTCCTAAGGGTAGGATATTTAATCTTTCATGTCCTGAACGTGAAGCGATGAGGGTGTATATCCAAGAATGCCTGGCCAAGGGTTTCATTCGCCCCTCGACTTCTCCTGTAGGTGCTGGCTTCTTCTTCGTGGGGAAGAAGGATGGTGGTCTTAGGCCGTGCATTGATTATCGTAACCTGAATAAGGTCACCGTAAGGAACCAGTACCCACTTCCTTTGATTCCGGATCTTTTTAATCAGGTTCAGGGAGCCCAATGGTTTTCTAAGTTCGATCTACGGGGGGCATATAACCTTATCCGCATCAAAGAGGGGGATGAGTGGAAAACTGCGTTCAACACACCCGAGGGTCATTTCGAATACCTGGTCATGCCCTTTGGGTTGTGTAATGCCCCTGCTGTCTTCCAGAATTTTATTAATGAAATCCTGAGAGAGTACCTGGGTAATTTTCTTGTTGTGTACCTTGATGACATACTGGTGTTTTCCAAGGACTGGTCCTCCCACGTGGAGCATGTCAGGAAGGTGCTCCAGGTCCTTCGGGAGAATAATCTGTTTGCTAAGACTGAAAAATGTGTCTTTGGGGTACAGGAGATACCATTTTTAGGGCAAATCCTCACTCCTCATGAATTCCGCATGGACCCTGCCAAGGTTCAAGCTGTGGCGGAATGGGTCCAACCTGCCTCCCTTAAGGCGTTACAGTGTTTTTTAGGGTTCGCCAACTATTACAGGAGATTTATTGCCAACTTCTCGGTCGTCGCTAAGCCTCTTACGGACCTTACCCGCAAGGGTGCCGATGTCCTCCATTGGCCCCCTGAGGCCGTCCAGGCCTTTGAGACTCTCAAGAAGTGCTTTATCTCGGCCCCCGTGCTGATTCAGCCCAACCAAGAGGAGCCATTTATTGTGGAGGTTGACGCTTCCGAGGTGGGAGTGGGGGCCGTCCTGTCCCAGGGTACCAGCTCCCTCACCCATCTCCGCCCCTGTGCTTACTTCTCTAGGAAGTTTTCGCCCACGGAGAGTAACTATGATATTGGCAACCGCGAACTTCTAGCCATTAAATGGGCTTTTGAGGAGTGGCGGCACTTCCTGGAGGGGGCCAGACACCAGGTAACGGTCCTTACGGATCACAAGAATCTGGTTTTCCTAGAATCGGCCCGGAGGCTTAATCCTAGACAAGCTCGGTGGGCACTATTCTTTACCAGATTTAATTTCTTGGTTACCTATAGGGCTGGGTCCAAGAATATTAAGGCTGACGCTCTGTCACGTAGTTTCATGGCCAATCCTCCTTCCGAGAAGGATCCCGCTTGTATTTTACCCCCTGGTATAATCGTCTCTGCCACGGATTCTGATTTAGCTTCTGATATCGCGGCTGATCAGGGTGCAGCTCCCGGGAACGTCCCTGGGGACAAACTGTTTGTTCCCCTGCAATACCGGCTGAGGGTACTCAGGGAAAACCATGACTCCGCTCTATCCGGTCATCCTGGCATCTTGGGCACCAAACACCTCATTACCAGAAACTATTGGTGGCCTGGGTTGCCTAAAGATGTTAGGGCTTACGTCGCCGCTTGTGAGGTTTGCGCTAGGTCCAAAACCCCTAGGTCCCGACCTGCGGGCCTACTACGTTCCTTGCCCATTCCCCAGAGACCTTGGACCCATATCTCCATGGATTTTATCACCGATTTGCCTCCATCTCAGGGCAAGTCGGTGGTGTGGGTGGTAGTCGACCGCTTCAGCAAGATGTGCCACTTTGTGCCCCTTAAGAAGCTACCTAACGCCAAGACGTTAGCTTCTTTGTTTGTGAAACACATCCTGCGTCTCCATGGGGCCCCAGTCAATATCGTTTCTGACAGAGGGGTACAATTTGTTTCCTTATTTTGGAGAGCTTTTTGTAAAAAGTTGGAGATTGATCTGTCCTTCTCCTCCGCCTTCCATCCCGAAACCAATGGCCAAACGGAAAGGACCAACCAATCCCTGGAACAATATTTAAGGTGTTTCATCTCTGACTGTCAATTCGATTGGGTCTCATTCCTTCCCCTTGCTGAATTTTCCCTGAATAACCGGGTCAGTAACTCGTCAGGGGTCTCCCCGTTTTTCTGTAATTTCGGGTTTAACCCTAGGTTCTCCTCCGTCTCCCCTGGTTGTTCCAATAATCCTGAGGTAGAGGAGGTTCATCGGGAACTGTGCACTGTCTGGGCCCAGGTTCAGAAGAACCTAGAGGCGTCCCAGAGCGCACAAAAGATTCAGGCGGATAGTAGACGTTCTGCTATCCCCCGGTTTGTCGTCGGGGATTTGGTCTGGTTGTCGTCCAGGAACTTGCGCCTTAAGGTCCCGTCCAGGAAGTTTGCTCCCCGATTTATTGGACCTTATAAGATCATTGAAGTCCTCAACCCTGTATCCTTCCGTCTGGAGCTCCCCCCATCCTTTCGCATACATGACGTCTTCCATGCCTCCCTCCTTAAACGCTGCTCCCCGTCCTGGTCCCCCTCGAGGATACCTCCTGTTCCCGTTCTCACCCCTGAGGGGGTGGAATTCGAGGTGGCCAAGATTATGGACAGTAGGATGGTCCAGGGCTCCCTCCAGTACCTGGTCCATTGGAGAGGATACGGGCCGGAGGAGAGGACTTGGGTACCTGCCCGTGATGTTCACGCTGGGGTATTGATCAGGAGGTTCCACCTCCTCTTCCCCACTAAACCGGGTCCCCTTAGTAAGGGTCCGGTGGCCCCTCATAAAAGGGGGAGTACTGTTAGGGATCTGCCAGGTACTTCATCTAGCTACACTCCTGGGATTAATCAATCCACACCTGAGGCCAGACCTGTTCGACTGACACCTTCTCCCACCAACCAGGGTGGCAGGCTCAGGAGTGGGAGAGCCTATCGCGGCCTGGTCTCTCGGAGTTAGCTCCGCCCCCTGCCCTTTATTACCTGCCCTGTGCTCTCCCTCAGTGCTTGTAATTCTTTTGGATTCCTGGCCCCACTGCTGCTTGCTCCAGCCTGCTTCTGCCGTGCTTCTGCCTTGCTGCAGTTCTGCTTGACCTGCTTTGCTTGCCCTGGCTTGCTTCTGTCTCCGTGTCCGCTCGGGTGTACTCACTTCGTCCTGGTCCTGACTGTTCGTTCGCCGCCCCGTTTCCTCGTGGCGTTCCGTGGCTACTGCCCCTTCCCTTGCGTGTTCCCTGTTTGTCTTCCTGTGCACTTAGCCAGCGTAGGGACCGCCGCCCAGTTGTACCTCGTCGCCTAGGGCGGGTCGTTGCAAGTAGGCAGGGACAGGGCGGTGGGTAGATTAGGGCTCACTTTCCCTTCACCTCCTTCCTGCCATTACAGCTGCACTTAGATTTTATTTGTTAGTCCTTAAATGAGTCTTTGTTCCAGGTTGGGTGAGGGGAAATGATAAAACCCCCGCAGGAATGGCCCAGAAAAAGATGAAATGAAGCAGAAAGTTAACATATCAAGTTTAGCTTTTACTTTCATTTTAACATATGTACAGTTCGTTGCTGATGGCGCATTCGGTTACAAATGATACATTCTTCTCTGTGTGGAAAGTACAACACGTAGTTACAACTATATACAGGTAGAGCAGGCTGGCAAGATAGCTGGCTTGTTGTTCTGTGTGACCAGCAGAATTAGAGCCAAGGGCACCCCTCCCTTGATGCAAGGGGAAGTCTCCCTAGGCAAGTTAGGCCTTATAGACCTATTGTTTGAGACCCGGCAATATCCTAAGTAGGGATGTCACGATACCAGAATTTGGACTTCGATACCGATACTTCGTTTAGTATTGCGATTTTGATACCAATTTGATTCTTTGCCAAAAGTAATAATAAAAAAAAAGTTCTTCCATTTTCTGATGTGAGGCACGAGGTGCGATGCTGAATTTAACCTCCACATGCCTCGCATTAATAGTAATTAACCCCATCATGTTTCCCAGTCATAATGGGTTAATGTGTAAGGTACATGATGGGGTTAATTACTATTAATGTGAGGCACATGGAGGTTAAATTCATCACCCCTCGTGCCCCACAATAAGTGATAGAAAGCAGTTTTTATTTTATTTTTTTACAGCGTACACATCATAAATGATGCAGAAAAACTGTTGTACATGTTATTACGGCCGCGCCAATACTGAATATGTGTATGTTTTATGTATTGGGACTTATTTTAATGTTTATTGTAAAAAAGATGTATGTGTATTTTTTTTAAATTTAACATCACTTTATGTTTTTACTTTATTTTTTAAACTTTAATGTACTGGCATATATCTATATTACAGTACATTAGCCTGTTTACTGATAGTACACAGGCAGTTGTTAGGACATACCTAAGTATGCCCTAACAGGAAATATTGTAAGGCAGCCCTGGGGTCACTCAATGGACCCTGGGCTGTCTGCCCATATATGGTTTGTCCCTCAATCGCGTCACAGGAATTCCCTGTGACGCGATCCAAGGGGCATCCCCCCCTTCTCATTTTCCCCTGAATGCTGCAGTCCCCTGAATGCTGCAATGATCGCAGCATTCACAGGAATAACGGCGGAGATGAGAGGTTTCTCTGATCTCCGATAGCGGGGCTGCAGCTGTGTAATACAGTCATTGCCCCGCTCCTGACAGGAAGTGCGTGCGCAGTCAGCATGAGGTGATGCGGCCGGCGCTGCAGTAATGAGCGGCGGTGCAGGCACTGAAGACAGAACATGGAGGTGTTTTGCAGTGCGCCCGCCATGTTCTGTCTTCAGTGCCGCCTCTCATTAGTGCAGCACCGGCCGCATCGCATTATCCTGACCCGGCGCACTTGTCAGGACTCCGGAGCGGGGCAATGACTGTATTACACAGCCGCAGCCCCACTCTCATACATTCATGTGTTACAAATACTGAGCTGTGCGGCCACACAGCTCAGTATCGAAATACATGAAATACATGAAATAACGGTATCGAACCGTTTGGGGTTGCACAGTATCGAAACAGTATCGAAGTTTCGATGCATCGTGCATCCCTAATCCTAAGTAGTTTCTTTACTGCTGGGCACTGCAGGCTCACTCTTGTCTTTGACTATCCTGAACGTCTCCTTTACATTCTTCTGTTAACCACCTAGCTAGCTCTCTTCACAGTGTTAGCTACCTCCCCAACCACTGCTTGCTCTCCCGGGTCCTGCTGCAGTTACAGTCCCTACCTGTCCTCATATGACGGTTCAGTTTTAGTACTTTTCTTAGACTCCTTCAAAAAGCCACGCTCCTCTCCTATCTTCACAGCGTGCACTTCAGGTCACTCCAAACTCTCTCCCAACGCTCAGGGCCGCACTTACCATGAGGCAAGTTGAGCCTCTGGCTTCAGGCGGCACACTGCAGGGTCTTAGAGGGGGCGGCATTACAGAGCTGCTGGCCGACGTTTCCATCACTTATTTGCAGCTGCAAGATGTGTTGCCTCCTTAAGAGAATATCGCTCCTGTGCCACCAAATATTCTGTGCTGCTGTGAACTCTGCTCTTACCATTACGTAGCTCTCAGTCTGTTACCTCTCCTCCACTCCTGTCCTCAATAACACCTTCACATGATTGGCAAGTCACCACCCCGCACAAGATCCGCACGCTCCTCTCCTGAAATATTCTGTGCTGCTGTGAACTCTGCTCTTACCATTACGTAGCTCTCAGTCTGTTACCTCTCCTCCACTCCTGTCCTCAATAACACCTTCACATGATTGGCAAGTCACCACCCCGCACAAGATCCGCACGCTCATCTCCTGAAATACTCTGTGCTGCCTTAAACTCTGTGGACAGGTCAGGATCCTGTTTCTTTTAAATGCTGCTGGGGAACCCGCTCGATCCACTATATAAGGCTGCGCCTCCATCCTCTTCTGCCCCAGTCACTTATTCCCAAGCACTGTAAACTTTCAGATTGGTTGCGCTGTGAATATTCGGAGAACGTGATTGGTTTATGTGCAGGGTAATGAACATACAGACAAGCAGTAGAAGACTGAATTCAATTAAATGCTCAGCCCTTAGTCAGTCTTCTACTGCTTGTCTGTATGTTCATTACCCTGCACATAAACCAATCACGTTCTCCGAATATTCACAGCGCAACCAATCTGAAAGTTTACAGTGCTTGGGAATAAGTGACTGGGGCAGAAGAGGATGGAGGCGCAGACTTATATAGTGGATCGAGCGGGTTCCCCAGCAGCATTTAAAAAAAACAGGATCCTGACCTGTCCACAGAGTTTAAGGCAGCACAGAGTATTTCAGGAGATGAGCGTGCAGATCTTGTGCGGGGTGGTGACTTGCCAATCATGTGAAGGTGTTATTGAGGACAGGAGTGGAGGAGAGGTAACAGACTGAGAGCTATGTAATGGTAAGAGCAGAGTTCACAGCAGCACAGAATATTTCAGGAGAGGAGTGTGCCGATCTTGTGCGGGGTGGTGACTTGCCAATCATGTGAAGGTGTTATTGAGGACAGGAGTGGAGGAGAGGTAACAGACTGAGAGCTACGTAATGGTAAGAGCAGAGTTCACAGCAGCACAGAATATTTCAGGAGAGGAGCGTGCAGATGTTGAGGAGTGTATGATGCTGACTGGTCACTGATTGGTCAGCGTCATACACATAAACACGGCCAGTTAAAAACACAATACACGCCCAGTTGGACATAACGGAAAAAAAACGCCCAGTTGTCCATTTCAAAGCTCATTTGCATATATATAAAATAGCTCATAACTTGGCCAAAAATGAACGTTTTTAAAAAAAAACAAAACATTACTGTTCTCTACATTGCAGCGCCGATCACATGCAATAGGAGATAGGGATTTGAGAATCTGGTGACAGAGCCTCTTTAATGTTCCCTAATATAACTGTATTTATTCATATGTTTGTACTAATAAAGAAGGGGGCAGCCATCTTTATTAGCATCTGTATATGTGTTTCTGCATGACACATACACAAGTGATATATGGTGCACTCAGGGCTAGGGATGCACGATGCATCGAAACTTCATTACTGCTTCGATACTCTGCATCCCCAAACTGTTCGATACCGTTATTTCATGTATTTCGATACTGAGCTGTGTGGCTGCACAGCTCAGTATAGTAACACATGAATGTATGATAGCGGAGCTGCGGCCGTGTGATAGTCATTGCCGCACTCCTGAGTCCTGACAACAAGTGCGCGGGGTCAGGATGATGCGATGCGGCCGGCACTGCACTAATGAGCAGCGGCACAGAAGACAGAACATGGCGGGCGCGCTGCAAAACACACCCATGTTCTGTGTTCAGTGCCTGAACCGCCGCTCATTAGTGCAGCGCCGGCTGCATCACCTCATGCTGACCGCGCGCGCACTTCCTGTCAGGAGCGGGGCAATGGCTGTATTACACAGCCGCAGCCCCGCTGGCGGAGATCAGTGAAGCCTCTCATCTCCGCTGTTATTCCCGTGAATGCTGCGATCACAACGGACTGCAGCATTCAGGGAAAAATGAGAAGGGGGGATGTCCCTTGGATGTGTCACAGGGAATTCCTGTGACGCGATTGAGGGACATACCATATATGGGCAGACAGCCCAGGGTCCATTGAAGGACCCCAGGCCTGTCCTACCATATTTCCTGTTGCTAGGGCATACTTAGGTATGTCCTAACAACTGCCTATATACTATAGATATATGCCAGTACATTAAAGGGGTATTCCGGTTACAACAAGTTACCCCCTATTCGTAGGGTAGGGGGTAACTTGCTGATCGGTGGGTGTCTGACAGCTAGGACCCCCACCGTTTATGAGAACATTAAAGTTTAAAAAATGTGTCAAATGTGTCAGAATAATTAATAACGATTAACATTTCTGCCGGATCTCTAGGTCCCGGGTGCCACAATAGGAAGTACAGTTCATTGACCTCTAGTTTCTATTGCAGCGCAGGGGAGGAGACAGAAGACAGAAGACTGCAGTAGGTGAGTAGAAGTATTATTATTTTTCATACTGGTTATGTTTTGTTTTGCAGGTTCCGCTGGACCATTTGGACAACGTCGTGGTTTCGTTGGATTACTTTGATGATCTACATTTTTTTAAATAAAATGGTCAGAGGGTTATGTGAGGGAGTTTTTATTTCAATTAAAAAAATATGTATTTTTTTTATACTTTATTACCGTCTTCGTAATAGCCGCTGTCTTTCAGCATCCATTACTAAGGCTGGGGCTTAGTGTTAACCAGTAAGAAGGCTAGCACCAACCTCCCATTATGACCCCAGTACCCAACGCCGCCAGGGGTACCAGGAGGAGCCAGGTACGATCCAAGACCCGACCATCTGAAGGAATGACGGTGCCCGGCCGTCGCTTCATATGTTCAGGTATTGGATTGTACCCGGCTCTTCCCGGTACCCCTGGCGGTGTTGGGTACCGGGGTAATAATGGGAGGTTGGTGCTAGCCTTTTTACTGGTTAACAGTAAGCCCCAGCCTTAGTAATGGATGCTGTCAATCAGATAGCGGCCATTACACTGGCAGTAATAATGTATTAAAAAAACACATGGACATAAGAAACATTTTTTAATTTAAATAAAAACTCCCTCACACAACCCGCTTTCACCATTTTAATTAAAAAAAACAAAAAAACATAGATCATCAAAGTAGTCAAATAAATCTACGGCGTAGTCCAAACGGTCCATTGGAACCAACCGGGAAAAGTATGAAAAATAAAAAAATATACACTTTCCTTCTCCCCTGCAATGCACTAGAGTCTAGAGGTAAAAAAAAATAATAATTCCCCTTCAGACTCTGCTACCTGTCAACTGAAAAGTCTTTCGCCAGAGGGAACATTTTTTCCACATGGCAGAGTACCAGGTCCCAGGCTCGGGTGAAGCTTTCTTTTACTCCACCATTGGGAAACATTTTTTCCTCCAGTGGAAGATTTTTCCATTGACATGTAGCAGTTCTATAGTGGTGGTGTTAGGGAGGACAAACTCAGCAATTGCACAATGCCCCCAAAATGGGCCGCTACTCCTGGTAAAGTGCTGTGTGCTTGCCTCCAGGCTAAAATGTGCCAGACAGCCCTGGGCTGTTGACTCCCTGCCCCACCGTTTTCTCTCGTAGACCACAGCCTGGTTTAGGCCTGCGGTCTACAACAGTCCAAGAGCACGCTATTGACGTCAGCGGCCTAGCGCGATTACGTCACTGCATCATGCCATCCGCGCTGGGCTGCTGAACTCAGCAGAAAGTCAGAACGTCCGGCAGTGGTTACTTGAATAGATTTGGGGGGGGGGGGGCGCCTTTCTATAGTTCGCCTCAGGCAGCAAAGGGGCTAGGTTCACCCCTGAGCAACGCTGAACCCAGTTTGACTGGCTCACCCCTATTTTATAGACCTAGCCGCCCTTCCCAGGTGTGATGATGCACGCATGTACACACATGTTACAGAGCCTAGCAAACGCATCCCAAGATGGAGGAGAATGAGTCAGAGCAATATCGAGAGTTTTGGCTGTTTCCTCTGTAAGAAAAAGGTGGATTCTAGAGATGTTTGTGAGGTGCAGGCCATATGAGCATGCAAGTGATTAAAAATAAAGAGTAAAGGAAAGATTGGAGTCAAACATAACTTTAAGACAGTGTGTGTGCTGCCTAAGGGTATGTTCACACGAGGACATTATGTCCGTACTTGACGGACGTATTTCGGCCGCAAGTAACGGACCGAACACAGTGCAGGGAGCCGGGCTCCTAGCATCATAGTTATGTACGACGCTAGGAGTCCCTGCCTCGCTGCCGGACAACTGTCTCGTACTGAAAACATGATTACAGTAATGATGACGTAATGACCTCGTCTGAACATACCCTAAGAGTTATAGTAATACCACACACTGAGATGGAGACAACAGGTTTAGGTAGAGTAGTAGATGGTGGGAACATTCAGTTTTAGATAGAGGACATGATGTTAGAGACAGTGGACAGACAATCACTGGTGTTCTGTATTAAAACGGGTGATTTCATGGGAAGAGGCATATAATTGGGTGTCATCATGGCCGGCCTTAGCTATTTCCCCAGGGCTCAGCTCCAGCAGCATCAGTGGGCACAGTACACTGCTTGTAAGAAACCCAGAAGGTCAGTCAGACAGTGGGCTTTGGTTGTATGGGGGCACTGAAGGGGGTCTAAAAAGGGCAAAAATGGCAAATGGGCAGAGGATTCAGTGCCACCTTGGTGCCCATTTGCCACTTATTGCCCCTTTAGTGTCGTCCTGTTCAGTGCCTCTTCGATGCCCATTTGCCATTTATCGCCCATTTATTGTTCTTCTGTCACAAAGGGTGCTAAAGGGGCAGTAAATGGCAAATCGGCATCATGGGGGCACTGAACATGAGGACAGTAAAGGGGAAACAAGTGGCAAATGGGCACCAAGGTGGCACGAGAGCCATAACTTTTTTTTAGATTCTCGTCTATAAAGCGGTGTGGGGGCTTATTTTTTGCGTGACAAGCTGCAGCTTTTATTGGTACATTATTTTGGTATACAACTTTTTGATCACCTATTCAATTTTCTTAGAGCTAATGTGAACAAAAAACAGCGATTTTAGCGATTTTTACTTATTTTTATATAAATGGACAGACAGGACGTAATCTGAAAACAGCTTTAACAAAACATAGGCCTTGTTCACACGGTGCTAAAAAACAACAATGTGTAAACGTGTTAAAAACAATAGCGTTTTTGTAAAGCGCTTTTTAAACTACAGCCGTTTTTGGTGCATTTTCGGCGCGTTTTATGTGCCAAAGAATTGACCTGACACTTCTTTTTTTTACGCGACGCGGTTTTAAACAAAATGCGTCGTATGCACTAACGGCGCGCTATCCCATTGAGGTCAAGCATTTTTGCCACGTTTTTCAGCATGACAAATACACGCCATGTGAACAAGGCCTTACAGTACAAACAAAAGCACCAAATGCCCACGATATATAACAATGATAAATGGCGTGGGGGGTGCACCAAAGAGCCATTCCGCACAGGGCACACTGTAGCCTAAGGCTGGCCCTTGCTGTCATCAGTGTAGAGATGGTACTGGAATCCAAATCTGCAGATGGTTTGTCCAATAGGGGCTGTGTAGAGAAAAGAGGAGCGGATCAAGGACTGATCCCTGAGTAACCCCGATAGCAAGAAGGAGTGGAGAAAAAGAAGTAGAACCAGCAAATGACACACTGAACGAGTGGTCAGAGTGATAGGAAGAAATCCAAGAGAGAACAGTGTCCTTGAGACCAATACAGTGGAGTATACGGAATAGGAGTTGGTGGTCTACAGTGTCAAGGGCTGCAGAGAGATCCAGAAGAATCAATGGAGAGTAGTTTCCATTAGATTTAGCCCTCAGGAGATCATTTGAGACTTTAGTAAGGGCAGTTTCTGTCGAGTGTAGAGTGCGGAAACCAGATTGTAAGAGGTCAAGAAGAGAGTAGAGCGTGTTAAATGTTGATCTATCTTACTCACCAAATAGATAAATGTCTCCAATGTTAAATATTAATTGTGGTTCCTTCAATATTCTTGATCTGTATATAATAGGAGAAATGCGAAACGTATACAATTTTTTTTTTAGTTTAATTAAATGCAGTAATATTGTAATAAATATACGTTAAGAAATACAGGAAGAGATATACAGGACAATATAGAATAGTTTTAAGTTACATGGGAAAGGTAAATGATCTTACATAATCATTGTATGGTACACTTGTCATCTCCATCTCTCTTGACCCTTGGTGTGTCCCTCCGTCAGAATCAGTGTATGTCTTGGGTGTCTCAAGGGGTGACGCACCCCATGTCTATCTCTGGCTATCATAAATACCCAAAAATATAAGCTTGTCTTAACATTTAGATGGCTTTTCTGTCTACATTTGGAAGACTTATATATGTCATTAATCATGCATCCCTTTTGGGTTCAATGATAGCTGATATATGTTTTGCTCAACTGTCAATTTCAGCATATTATATCTTTAGTTGCTATTGAATAGCATTTATATCTAACATTAATATTTAACAGAGAGATAACCGATTAGAAGGGAGTAGACCAAGCGTTCCAGGAATTTAGAGATGAAGCGGAGATAAGAGATAGGTCGGTAGTTAGCAGAGCAAGACGGGTCAAGATATGTTTTTTTCAGTAATGGGTTGGTTATAACAGCATGTGGAGGAAAAGATCTCAGAAGAAAGAGGTTAAATATATATTTTTTCCAATATTACATTTTTATTACATTTTTTGTTGCAATACAAAATACAATCAATGATAAATGAAACATTTCCATAGCAATAAAAAGTTGCAGTTACCACATTAATGTTGAGTCAACAGTATAGTAAATGTGACATACATACATACATACATACATACATACATTTTACAAGTATGTGACATACTTTACAAGTATGTGGTCGTTGTACAATATAGGACCAAGCAATGGGTTAGTCCAGAAAACAAGACCCAATGAAAAAGTAAAATAAGAAAAAATAAATAAAATAGAAAGAAAAAACAGAACCAAACATGTCCGCCCAGAACATTACCTATCATGTTGTCTTCCTTGAGACATCTGTAGTAACTTTAAATATTAGCAGGTTACAATCGACTTTTGCACTTGATGCTTGATATATCAGGAAAAATTAAAACAAATCGAATCAGATCAAGAGACTACTACCCCTACAAGTTTACAGCAACGGCAACATTAATTTCTGAAGGGCAAAAATAGGGAATGTAAATGGCTTGAGTCTGGTAACCAGTACAAAAGTAATTGTATACTATCTATGCACACATATTTAAAAGAGAGATACTGAAGAAGGTTGTGAGACACCCCCTGGTGTTTTGGAGGCAAGGTATTGGGTCCAGGGTTCCCAAATAGAAAGAATTTTAGAAAAATTATTGGATCTCAGAGCCAACATTCGTTCCATTGTAAAATAAATATTTACGAGATTGATAACCTCGGGGATAAAAATGGTAACATTATTTTTCATGACCTTGCAATAAGTAGGTGTGCTGCAATTATAATATGACTGTCCACCACTTGGAAAGGCACCGGGATCGTCTCCATTTTCAAAAAGCATAGAGCCAATGCTGGATCCGGATGAATTATGCATGAGGAAGTAATAGAAATGAGGCTAAATATTTTACTCCAGAAGGAATGTACCCCTGGACAACACATGTGCATATATGAGCCCTTATACCCACATACCCGCCAGCACACCTCCGAGTAAGTCGGGCTAGATTTTGCAATTTGTGAAGGAGTTTGATACCATCTCAATAATAATTTTTGGGAAGATTCCCGATGTTGAGCCCCCTTAGAAACCTTTCTAGTCCAAGACAAGGAATTTCCCAAATCCTCCAAAGAGAATACGGATTGAAATTCTTTTTCCCAATTTCTGCGATAAGGAGGCTTGCTGAGGGAGAGGTAGGAGACCAGGTCAGTATAGAAACCCAAAATACCCTTACTCTTACATGTGGGGTCAAAGAGAAATCTCTGAGCAAAGGAGGGGAACATGGGCATTCTAGTATAACTGGAGGTAAGTAGGTGGCGAATACATAAGTACTTATAGAAGTCTTTATTGGGAATAGAGTATTGAGCAGTTAGCTCCGAGAATGAGTTTAGGGAATGATCATTAAATAGCATATGGATGTGGGAGATCCCCCAGATATCCAATTATCCTGAGAAATATCCGTCAATTCAGATAGCAAATATTGCAAGGGCAGCTTCCCCAACGGAATTAGGGCGGATGTAGGACGTTGGGAGGCATAATTTTTCCAAGTTTCACATTAAGGGACATTGAAGATGAACTTGGGATTCAATTTCGCAGGACCACACTAAATAGAGACATCAATGGGCGACCAACCATGGTTTGCTCAATTTGAATCCACCTTTTCGAGTTTGAGGAAACACTCCAAGACCTCATTTGGTCCAGTACTGTTGGCCAATAATATTTTTGAATGTCCGGCACCCCCATGCCTCCATTTCTCCAATGTCTGAACAATGTGTTCATCCTTACCCTTGGTTTTTTCTGCATCCATATAAAGTTGTTAACAATTCTTTGAAGATTTTTCAAAAATGATCCGAGGAGGGGGATTACAACTGTGTAGAAGAGATATAATATAGTGCGCAGTATCATAATTTTGATGTACAGGCATGGGAGTATAATTTTAAGGTTTGAGGGATACTTTGCAGGAGGAGGGACTAATTATGCTTAAAGAGGAGAGGGAAAGAGTTAGTGAGAGAGATACCCAAATACGATATTTTATGAGTATTCCATTTGAAAGGAAATGAGTGACCTATAGTAGATTGAATACCTTGGGGGAGACCCACATCCAACAAATGAGATTTAGCACAGTTAACTTTATAATAGGACAATTTCCCAAATAAATCTAGAACGGAGTGCACTTCTGTGAGGGAAGACATTGTATCCGATAAGGATAGTATCACATCATCCACATAAAGACCAATTTTATGCTGGGTATTTCCCACTTGAATACCATGTATTAAGGAATTTTGTCGTATAGACACCGCCAATTTCTCCATAACCACGGCAAAAATTAGGGGTGATAAGGGGCAACCTTGGCAAGTGCCATTAGTAATCGGGAATGAGTTTGATATGTAGCCGGAGGCCATAACCTTAGCAGAAGGAAGAGTATAAAGCCATGATTGCAGATTTAATAAAACCTATAAACCCAAACATAGTTAGGACCGCACCAAGATAGCCCCAATGGACCCGATCGAATGCCTTCTCTGCATCCAGGACAAGGAGCACGGAAGGCACTCGATGGGTCCTAGCCCAATGTACAAGGTTAGTAAAGCATCTGGTACCATCTGGTGCTTGCCTAACAGAGACCAAACCCATTTGATCTTCATGTATCAGATCAGGGAGCAAGGCAACCAATCTATTGTATATTATCTTGGCATACAGTTTTATATTCGTGTTTAGCAGGGAAATTGGCCAGAAGTTGGCAGGACAATCAGGTGTCTTACCCGGTTTAGGGAGGGTGATTACTGTAGCCGACAACATCTCAGCAGGGAAGGAACCCACAGCTGCTGCCTTGTTATAGACCTCAACTAATTTGGGGGATAACATTTCTCAATATTTTTTGTAATAAAGGGCGGTGAAGCAGTCAGGTCTTGGGGCTTTCCCCAATTTTAGCCCTGAAATAGCCGTAAACACTTCTGTCACCCCCGGATGAAGGCATTCCGCCGAAACGCGCATCGGGTCTGACGTCTCTCTCCTTGCAGAGTGAGTGGCATAGGTATGTTTTTTGTATACATCTTTGTTCATGCAGGTCCATTTATATGTTTCTCCTCATACTATGGATTATCCTACTATGTGATCAGTCACACACTATACTTGCATTTTTGTTAACTGTGCAGTCATTACATCTGGGGATTTATATGGACTTCAGGACACATGCACTTTATATTTTGTGTTTACCCTATCTGCATACCTCATGCCCATGTTTTGCATTGCTGTTTGTACATGCTCCCTGCATTGAGGGACGTCTTGTCCTGCTTTGCATGACTCATCTTTTAATCATTTTGTATCTTGAATAAAGTTTGTATTTTTCATATATATTACTGTGTGTTAATTGTACCCCACACTCTGTAGGTTTTACACTTCTGTGATAGTAAAGGGTGTACCAAGGAACGACTGTTTCTCTTCCGAAAGGGAGGGGGACCCAGGCCGCCCAAGAAATTGTCAATTTCTATTAAGCAAGGCTGATATACTGTGTTATCCTCTTTAACAGGTTCCCGACCGCTGGCCGTAAATATACGGCCAGCGGTCAGGGTCTCTAAAGTCCGGCGTATAGGGCTCTGGGCACTGGGCAGAGTATCAGGGACCAATCTGATGGTCCCTGAACATGTGATCGCTGTGAAAACCTATCACAGCGACCACGTTTGTTTTATTTTGACTTTTCTGGCAGTAAATCTCCTGCCTCTTTTCTTCTCCTCAAACATTGTTTCAGTTTGAGGAGAAGAAGAGACTCGGGAGAATTGCTGCAGAAGAATACAGTTACAGTTACAAAAAAATACAGTTACACTCTAAAACATTCTCTGTATAGATAGATTTCTATCTATCTATACAATCTATCTATCCATCTATCTTTTTTTCTATCTATCTACCTTTCTTTCTTTTATTCTATTAGAATAGGCAGGTAGGGAGTATATAATTATATATATATCCACATATATATAATATATATAGCAATAGCGGTTTATTTTTTTGTTAGCGGTAGTGTAGATATATATAGCAGTTAGCTTGTGTGTTTTATAAAAAAAAAAAAAAAAAAATAAAAAAATTTGTTTAGTTAGTGTTAGTGTTATTTACGTTATGGCGAGGAAGTTGTTTAGCGCCGAGGAGGCATACGCCATGCTGTGGTCTGAGTCGGAGACCGCATCAGAGATGGCGTCCGAGATGGAACCTGTTTTAGGTAGTGACGATGACAGCGTCACTTCAGGTTCATCTTCAGGGGACGTTGTCCCTGATGCAGTCGAAACTGCAGAACATGAAAGCGCAGGGCCAAGTAGCGCTGTAGCACGGGACAGCCTGGTCCCTCCAGTCCAGGCTCTTGTATGGGCACCTGCCCCATCTTTTGGGCCTAGAATCCACGGATTTACGGCCACTCCTGGCATAACCGTGGACAATACAAATTTTGTCCAAATGGATTACTTCCATTTATTTATAACGGACGACATCCTAAATCAGATTGTCCACGAAACAAATTTATATGCCACGCAATATATAAGGCAGAAACCTTCATCCACCCATGCCAGAGATTGGACGCCCACCAATTTGCAGGAATTAAAAAATGTTTTGGGGCTCACCCTAAATATGGGTATTGTCAAAAAGCCCTCCATTAGGTCTTACTGGTCAACAAGACCCGCCCAAGCCACCCCAGTATATTCTGCAGTAATGCCCAGGTCTCGTTATGAGACAATAATGAGGTTCCTCCACTTCAATGACAACGCACAGGCCCCCCCAAGTACCGATGCAAACCGGGATCGGTTGTTCAAAATAAGACCGCTAATAAATTCCCTGAATAATTTATTTCTGCAACTCTACACCCCTGAGCAGAATGTAAGTGTGGACGAATCCCTCCTCAACTTTCATGGCAGACTTAGCTTTCGCCAATATCTACCTTCCAAAAGGGCAAGATATGGCGTTAAGCTCTACAAATTGTGTGAAAGCGGGTCAGGATATACCACCGCCTTCAGGATTTATGAAGGGCGGGACCGCACAATAAATGTTCCTGGATGCCCCCCTGATCTTTCCACCAGCAGTAAGATCGTGTGGGAGATAATGCAGCCTCTACTTCACAAGGGGTACCACCTGTACTGTGATAATTTTTATTCGAGTGTGCCCCTGTTTAGGCATTTGCATGCTGCAAGGACTGGGGCATGTGGTACCATGCGCAAAAACAGAATTGGTTTTCCACAGCAATTAGTGGGGAAGCGCATGGTAAAGGGGGACTCCTGTGCTTATGCATCTGAAGAATTGCTGGCGGTCAAGTTCAGGGATCGCAAAGACGTGTATGTGCTAAGCACGATTCATACCGCAGGAACAGTGGCAGTGAGGGAAAGAGGGGCAACATCGGACAAGCACAAACCAGTGAGCGTGTCCGAATATAACAAGTACATGGGGGGGGGTGGACTTAAGCGACCAGGTTTTACAGCCCTATTTAGTAAAACGCAAAACTAAAACCTGGTACAAAAAGGTGGCCATTTATTTGTTACAGGTGGCAATCCACAATTCATTTGTGCTCTACAAAAAAAACAGAGGCAGAGACACATACCTGGATTTCCAGGAAAAAATTATTGAAGGCCTCATTTTTGATGTTCAGGACACCCGAGAATGCCCCCAGTCTGAGGATGTCACGCGACTGACTGAAAGACACTTCATCAGTCGGATTCCCCCAACAGCAACCAGAAGCAACCCCCAGAAAAAGTGCCGCGTCTGCAGAAAAGACGGGCACCGCAAAGATTCCCGATATTTCTGTCCCTCATGTCCCTCGCAACCAGGCCTGTGCATTGAGCCATGTTTTAAAAAATACCACACTGTTCTGAATTATTAGATTTTAGTTAATTTGTTGAAAATATATTTGCCCTACATTACGTTTTTATTTTTCCCATGATTTTACTCCAAGGGTGAGGGAGGGAATGGGTGGGTGGGGGGTGGATGTCATGTTTGCATATTCTCTAAAGTTCATCTGCTGGAGAGTCCATTTGCATTAACCTGCAATTTCTTATTTTAGAAAACCCCAAAAAATAAATTCCCATTATACCCCTAGATGAATATTTTGGGATTTCTGCTTCAAGAGCAGATATTTTGGAACTGTTATAGAAACTCTGTTGAGTTTTGTAAAACCAGCTTTGAAAAAAAGCGATATGTGAAATAATCTTCTTCTATCCTCCGCCCTCCTACATCTCTATGTGATAAATAAGGCCACATATTTGGTATCCCCGTGCACGGGAGAAGTGGCAGAATGTGAACGGAGATTAATTTTGACCGTGGTCTATACCGTGTGTGAAAAATGCTGGTATAAACTGACGCATTTGCTAAAAAATTGCTAATTTTATTTTGATCCATCTTATTCAAGAAACTTTCAGAAGAAAACTGGACTGTCTAAAAATATGATAAACCCCTTGAAGGAAACCTTGTGGGGTCTACTTGTGTGAATGAAGTCATTTATGGGGTGTTTCTAATGTTTCAGCAGCATTAGGCCCCCCAGAAAACAGTATGCGGCTATAAAATCAAATGCAAAATTCCTGGACCGAAAAGGCCAAAAAGCCTCCTTTTATGCCAAGCCCTGGCACATGCCCGCACAGTGAATAAGGCACACATATTTGGTATCCCCATGCACGGGAGAAGTGGAAGAACGTGAAAGGAGATGAATTTTGGCCGTGGTCTATACCGTGTGTGAAAAATACTAGCCTAAACTGACGCATTTGCTAAAAAAGTGCTGATTTTATTTTGTTCCATCTTATTCAAGAAACTTTCAGAAGAAAACTGGACTTGCTAAAAATATGATAAACCCCTTGAAGGAAACCTTGTGGGGTCTACTTGTGCGAATGAAGTCATTTATGGGGTGTTTCTAATGTTTCAGCAGCATTAGGCCCCCCAGAAAACAGTATGCGGCTCTAAAATCAAATGCAAAATTCCTGGACCGAAAAGGCCAAAAAGCCTCCTTTTATGCCAAGCCCTGGCACATGCCCGCACAGTGAATAAGGCACACATATTTGGTATCCCCATGCACGGGAGAAGTGGAAGAACGTGAAAGGAGATGAATTTTGGCCGTGGTCTATACCGTGTGTGAAAAATACTAGCCTAAACTGACGCATTTGCTAAAAAAGTGCTGATTTTATTTTGTTCCATCTTATTCAAGAAACTTTCAGAAGAAAACTGGACTGTCTAAAAATATGATAAACCCCTTGAAGAAAACCTTGTGGGGTCTACTTGTGTGAATGAAGTCATTTATGGGGTGTTTCTAATGTTTCAGCAGCATTAGGCCCCCCAGAAAACAGTATGCGGCTATAAAATCAAATGCAAAATTCCTGGACCGAAAAGGCCAAAAAGCCTCCTTTTATGCCAAGCCCTGGCACATGCCCGCACAGTGAATAAGGCACACATATTTGGTATCCCCATGCACGGGAGAAGTGGAAGAACGTGAAAGGAGATGAATTTTGGCCGTGGTCTATACCGTGTGTGAAAAATACTAGCCTAAACTGACGCATTTGCTAAAAAAGTGCTGATTTTATTTTGTTCCATCTTATTCAAGAAACTTTCAGAAGAAAACTTGACTGTTTAAAAATATGATAAACCCCTTGAAGAAAACCTTGTGGGGTCTACTTGTGTGAATGAAGTCATTTATGGGGTGTTTCTAATGTTTCAGCAGCATTAGGCCCCCCAGAAAACAGTATGCGGCTCTAAAATCAAATGCAAAATTCCTGGACCGAAAAGGCCAAAAAGCCTCCTTTTATGCCAAGCCCTGGCACATGCCCGCACAGTGAATAAGGCACACATATTTGGTATCCCCATGCACGGGAGAAGTGGAAGAACGTGAAAGGAGATGAATTTTGGCCGTGGTCTATACCGTGTGTGAAAAATACTAGCCTAAACTGACGCATTTGCTAAAAAAGTGCTGATTTTATTTTGTTCCATCTTATTCCAGAAACTTTCAGAAGAAAACTGGACTGTCTAAAAATATGATAAACCCCTTGAAGAAAACCTTGTGGGGTCTACTTGTGTGAATGAAGTCATTTATGGGGTGTTTCTAATGTTTCAGCAGCATTAGGCCCCCCAGAAAACAGTATGCGGCTCTAAAATCAAATGCAAAATTCCTGGACCGAAAAGGCCAAAAAGCCTCCTTTTATGCCAAGCCCTGGCACATGCCCACACAGCGAATAAGGCACACATATTTGGTATCCCCATGCACGGGAGAAGAGGAAGAATGTGAAAGGAGATGAATTTTGTCCGTGGACTATACCGTGTGTGAAAAATGCTAGCCTAAACTGACGCATTTGCTAAATATCTTGAATTTTTTTCCAATTTTGCCCACTTTAGAGAAAAAAATAAAAATGATATATACTGACAAATGCCACTAAAACAAAGCCCTATCTGTCCTTTAAAAAGAGTGTAAAATTCAAAGATGAACTTTATTCACCTGCAGCGTTATAGTCATCTAAAGAAGCGCATAGCAAAATTGTGAAATTTGCTCTGGTCATTTAGCTGTAAAACAGCCTAGTCCTTAACCGGTTAAAGAGGCTCTGTCACCAGATTATAAGTGCACTATCTCCTACATAATCTGATCGTCGCTGTAATGTAGATAACTACAGTGGTTTTTAATTTGAAAAACGATAAATTTTGAGCAAGTTATGAACAATTTTAGATTTATGCTAATTAGTTTCTTAATAGACAACTGGGCGTTTTTTAACTTTTGACCAAGTGGGCGTTGTAAAGAGAAGTGTATGATGCTGACCAATGAGCGTCATACACTTCTCTCCATTCATGTCCATCTGTATTCACAGCACAGCGTGATCTGGCGAGATCACGCTGTGCTGTCACATACACCCACATTAACTTTACCGAAATGTCTTGAGAGTGAATAGACATTGCCTCCAGCCAGGATGCGATGTCTATTCTCAACTCCCGACACTTCGGTAAAGTTTCTGTGGGACTTACTCGCGAGATCACGCTGTGCTGTGATTAAGTCCTTCAGAAACTTTACCGAAGTGTCGGGAGTGTGAATAGACATCGGTGACAGCACAGCGTGATCTCTCGAGATCACACTGTGCTGTGAATACAGATGGACATGAAAGGAGAGAAGTGTATGATACTGATTGGTCAGCGTCATACACTTCTCTTTACAATGCCCAGTTGGTAAAAAGTAAAAAAATTCCCAGTTGTCTATTAAGAAACTAATTAGCATAAATGTAAAATTGTTCATAACTTGCTCAAAATTTATCGTTTTTCAAAATAAAAAACACTTAACTACATTACAGCGCCGATCCGATTATGTAGGGGATAGGGCACTTATAATCTGGTGACAGAGCCTCTTTAAGATGATACATTTTATGATAATAGTTGAAAAATTGTTTGCTTATATCTTGAGGATGAGTTATACGGTGACCCCTTTCATCTACAATAAACGCGGTTCTTTTACTTGGCAGATTTTTTCTTAATTATTCTAGCCAGCAGGGCACCAGGTTTATTGCCCTGTAGATAAAAAACAAACTGCATTTTTTTAAAATATTGCCGTGTGTCTAGACATAAGAGCGGTAGCTGATCCCTAACTGCCTTAATCTGAAATGAGACAGAATGGGTTACTTGCTTTTTGTTAAGGAATTCTAAAGATTGTAGTTGAGCCAGGATGTCATTTTATATTTTTTTCAACCTAGAAGCAGTCTGAATTCCGATCCCTCTCATATACGCTTTATGTGCATTCCATAAGGAGAAACAATGCGTAGAAGACGGTGAATTCAAATGAAAATACGTTTGCAAATGGGTATCCATAAAATCTTTAGTGTGGGGATGGTTCAACACCAATTCATTCAACTTCCATAGTGAGAAGGGAGGCGAGGGGGACTGATCCAATATTACCAGAGAAATTGGAGCGTGGTCGGACCATGTTATAGTTCCAATAGATGAGGTAGAAACGTATACAAGGCCAAGCCTGCTAATCAGAAACATGTCAATCCTGGAATATACTTTATGTGTAGCAGAGAAGAATGTAAAATCCTGCTCGCTGCCATGTTGGCATCGCCAAACATCATATGGTTCCTCCATTAGAGCTGTTTGTTACAGACTAGATCTGGGACTATGGATGTTAGAGGAGTCGATTGAAGGGTGCATGACATCATTAAAATCTCCCCCAATCACCAATCTTACTTTTACAATCTTCTGTGTTTTGCGGAGATTTTTATGAAAAAATCTAAGTTGATGGGAATTAGGGAGATACAAAATGACCAAAGTGTATGTGATATTATTGATGTCACACACAAAAATGAGAAATCTACCCAGAGGATCAGAGATGACCTCTTTTTTATGGAAAACAACAGAGTCCTTAATTGCGATTAGTACACCCTTAGATTTGTGGGGGCTAGATGCAAAGAACACATGGGGGAATTTAGAGTGAGTACATTTTGGGGGTTTGTGTGCCTAAAAATGTGTCGCTTGTGCAAAGAAAACATCACTATGAAGGGCCATAGCCTCCTTCCACATCAAGTGTCGCTTGTATGGGCTGTTAAGCCCCTTAACATTTAAGGAGGATAATGTAAAAGGCATCTAAAACAATGAGGTTGAAATGCAAGCAAATGTAGGTGCCTCTAGCCTTGCCACACCATACATAATTCAATAAGGTATAGTCTAGGTAGACAGAACAATAAGGTCATACACACAAAAACTAGAAACAACAACAAAAAATGTAAAAAGAAATGGCGCCTAGTCTGCGCCGCACAGGCCTCCATGGGGGAGAGGAGAAAAGTTTAGAATAAAAGCATGTAGCAAAACGTGTAAGTTAGACAGTCAAGAATATACTCAAGTGTTAGAGTGTCCTTGCTCAATTTCCCATTCAGGGTGAAGTTGTCTTGGAGGTTTGCTTGCAGAGAAAGCTTCCTTTCCAAGCACAGGGATGTTCCATTGTCGCAGTAAGGCAAGTCCTTCAGAAGTAGAGGTGATAACGTGTAAAGACCCATTTCTGGAGACGATGATCTTTACCGGGAAGCCCCATTTATATTTAACATTGTGCTCTCTGAGTGCAAGAGTAATCTGTTGGAATTGTCTTCGTAACATCAGGGTAGAGGCAGATAAATCCGGGTATATGGAAATATGAGCGTAGGGATCTGGCCATTTTCACAATTTCCTTGTTTCTTGTAAAATCCGATCCTTGACTTGATAAAAATGCACTCTGGACAGAACATCCCTGGGAGCGTTATCAGGAGCTGAATGGGGTTTTGGAATCCTGTGTGACCTATCAAGTGTCAAATACAGAGGAACAAATATAGGAACCAGAGCCTTGAACAAAACTTGGAGGTAGTTGGAAAGTTCAGAAGGTGCTATGGCCTCAGGATTACCACGTATTTTGAGGTTATTCCTTCTTGACCTATCTTCCTGGTACATAAGTTTTTCCTTGAGCCATTTGACCTCCTCTTTAAGCTCATTATGAGCATCAATGAGCTAGTTGCTAGTTGTACAGACAGAAACACCAATGTGAACAGAGCCAAATCCACATGGGTTTTTATGCTAAATCATTTTGCCATCATTTGTTGGATAAAAGATTGTTTCCCTATTTTCATGATGTTTTCTGCCTTCATTTACCTTATATTATATAAATCCGATCAAATATGGGTGTAAATTCCTATTTAAATAAGAATCTGCATGTTTTTACATGGAAATTTCTGCAGTGAATGACATTAGCTCTGTATTCAGGACCTTCCAAATATGAAACGTATGTGAATGAGGCTGTAGACAGCTGCCTATTTGATTTATGTGATTTATATATTTCTACAGTACATATATATATTATATAAAATATCTATAATGTCCAGAATGATTTAATATTTTGGATAGATAATAGCGCCATTTTCCACAATGCTTCCCAATGAGGTGCAGCAGGGCACATCTCCGGCTGCTGAGAGACATTGTGTAGCTCAAGTCTCTCTTTCAGAAAGGGTCTTAAAGGGGTTGTCCATCAGGATAACCCTTTCCCATTTGCATAAGGACTTCACAGTGTGGTGGGTCCCTCACCGAGGACACCCTTCTATTTTCTAGAGTAGAGATCTGTTTCAAAGTGCATCTCCTGCTTGGAGGAATTAACACAACCATGTATTACATGGTCGCCCATTTTTTTGAATTGGTGAAATGTATGGCCACCCACAGTGTCAAGTGCTGGACCGTCTGCAGGGTTTTAGCAGCTCTGCTCCCAGCTGATCGTCTGCAGGTTTCCTTTTATAAAGGGGTTTTCCCTTATGGGATAATCGCTTTAATGCAAATTGACGACTAAAAAGCAATACAAATAATACATTAAAAAAAATACAAACAGTTCAGTAATTTATTTTTTTCATTTAATGGTGCTCATTCATGACAATGAAAAAAAAAAGATTTTTTATAATAAATGTGTGTAATATATGCGGGAGACTGTGAGAAGGTAGACAAGGACTAGAGCTTCGTACTGTATGTTGCTTCTATGTAATGAAATACTTTTATTATAGTAATTAGGATGTGACCAATTACCAGCATAATGAGCTTTTTTAAAACATTATCAACAGAAGATTATAGTAAATGAAATTAACTCCAAAAGTGAGTGCAATAAACAGTTTACAGTGCAGTAAAGCAGATATTGGGTGGATTGTCTATTCTACCACTTGACCGGTTCCTTTATCGCCAATATAGCTATAATCTGACACTTGTAGAGGTATGAAGATTGTAAAGTGTATATACACTTGTAAAACATACGACTGGCAGATTAGGATCATTTTAGTAGCAGACAATTAAATTGACTGATGGGTCTATAATCCTTTCTCTCTTGTGTCTGAGGTTTTATAGTATCATTACTTCTAATCGGATATTAATCTCTTCAGTTCAACAAATGAAATGGTGTTTGCTCTGTTCTTAGTTCATAGGCCGTCTAATCTGAATATTGTCTTTTCTATAAATCACTTCTTGTCAGCATCTACTGTATATAAAATGCAGATACAACTATAGTATATTTTCTCCAGAATCACTGTAACATTACAGAGCAGTAAAATATAAATCCGAACAGAACAAATAAGGGGAGAAAAAAAGAAATGGTAGGGGATTCCGCTTAATGATGATCTAGAAAGATAATCAGTAAAATACAGATAAAGGTATCTTTTTATGTTTCTATATCAAGCAATATTTTCTAGACCAATATTTAGATATAAGTCAACAGATTTTTGCTATATCTTGAGAAATTTATCATAGTTTCTACCTCTCAGGCCCCATGCACACAAACTTAAAAACGCCTGTAATCACGGGCCCATAGACTTCTATTGGCCACGGGTACCTCCCCGTATGCTTACGGGAAGGTGCCCAGGCCGTTGAAAAATACAGAACATGTCCTATTTTAGGCCGTAATTACGGCACGGGCAGGCCCATAGAAGTCTATGGGGCTCCCGTAATTACGGGTGACTACGCGTGTGCACCCGTAATTATGGGAGCGTTGCTAGGCGACGTCAGTGGATAGTCACTGTCCAGGGTGCTGAAAGAGTTAAACGATCGGCAGTAACTCTTTCAGCACCCTGGACAGTGGCTACCGATCACAATATAGATCAACGTGTAAAAAAAAAAGACGTTCATACTTACCCAGAACTCCCTGCTTCTTCCTCCAGTCCGGCCTCCTGGGATGACGTTACAGCCCATGTGACCGCTGCAGCCAATCACAGGCTGCAGCGGTCACATGGACTGCCGCGTCATCCAGGGAGGTCGGGCTGGATGTCGAAAGAGGGACGCGTCACCAAGACAACGGCCGGGTAAGTATGAATTTCTTTTACTTTTACTACGGAAAGGGCTGTCCCTTCTCTCTATCCTGCACTGATAGAGAGAGGGGCTGCCGATTAGCAGTGCAATTTTGCATCGAAAACGTGCCCGTAAGTACGGGTGTAATACTAGTGACACCGGACCCGTATTTACGGGCACGGGTCCGTAAATACTGGTGCAATACGGGTCGAATACGTGTGACCAAGGACCCGTATTTACGGAAGGAAAAAAATATGTTTGTGTGCATGAGGCCTAACCCAACGTCTTTTTTCAAAGTTATAAATACAAGTTTCCGTGTAACAATCTTTTATTGAGGGAGTAGATTTTTCCATCCATAGGCGAGGAATAAGCAGTTTTGCAGAATTTAATAAATGTAATGTGAGTTCAGTGTTGATGTCACAATTTTGAGCGTCAAAGAAGTTCATGAGAATAAGATTAGGTGTAAATTTTATAGATGCTGAGTAAATGGTATTTAGAATTTTTTTTGACTGACTAAGACTAAGCCACTTCTTAGTAATGGACGTTCTCAATCAGACAGCTGCCATTACTAAGGTGGTAATGAAGTATTAAAAAAACAGACATAAAAAAAATGTATTTTATTGAAATAACTCTTCCACACAATCCACTTTAACCATTTTATAAAAAAAAATTAAAAAAGCTTAAATCAGCGAAGTAGTCCAACGAATCTACAATGTAGTCCAAATGGTCCAGCGGATACTGCTAAACAAAAATTAGCAGTATGAAAAATAAAAATAAAGATGGCTGACCCCACAGAAGTACAAACATATGAATAAATAGTTACTTTAGGGAACATATTAAAATAATTAGAAAAAATAGGCCATTAAGTAAAACATATCAAATAAAAAAAACAAAAAAACAACACCTTTCCTTTAAAGAGAACCTTTCACCTCCCCATAAACGTGCAGCTGAGTGCAGCATGTAAGGCCTGATTCACACGAACATGTTAAAATTCCGTGGGACGACCGTTGAAACAGCGGCCGTCCCACGGACCTATGTAATTCAATGTGGCCGTTCACACAGCCGTTGTTTCAACGGACCGTGTGAAGGGTCCATGAGAAAATAGGACATGTCCGTTCTTATCAGGCATCACGCATCCCTCCATAGACTCTCAACTATGGGGGATGCGAGACATCGCGTCCCGCAGCGCTGAGCACGGATGCACTTCGGACGTGAAAAACTGCAGTTTTTCATGTCTGAGAGGCGCAGCGCTCGTGTGAATCAGGCCTAATGGGCAGGACTGCACAAACTCTGGGGCATTTTACATTTTTTTTCTAGCCTCCTTTGCTATTTATATATCGGTGCCGTAATATTTGTGACCGATATTTAAATAACCCCCTGAACTGTCAATGCGGAGGTAATTGGCAAGGGGCGTGTAACATCGCCGTGAAACTGTCCAATCAGCTACGGACAGTGTCACAGCAAGAGCTGGAGAGAGGAGAGCGCGAGTGCACAGCTCCGCCACCACTACGGAACAGAAGAGTAGAAAAGTGTGAACTCTTCTTCTTCTGTTCCATGTTATCAAAGCTGTGCGCGTACGCACGCTCTCACTCTTTAGCTCTCGACAGACAAAGACAAGACTGATCTCTCGCGAGAGATCACACGGTCTTGTACGTGCCTGCCGAGAGCTGAAGAGTGAGAGCGTGCGCGCGCACACGCTCTCCTCTCTCCAGCTCTTGCTGTTGACACTGTCCATAGCTGATTGGACAGTGTCACAGCGATGTTACATGCCCCCTTGCCAATTACCGCCCCATTCACAGTTCAGGGGGTTCTTCACATATGGGACGCCAAATATTACAGCACCGATATCTAATTAAGGAAGGAGGGTAGGAAAAAAATGTAAAGTGCCCCAGAGTTTGTGCAGCCCTGACCATTACATGCTGCATTCAAATGCACATCTTTGGGCAGGTAAAAGGATCTCTTTAAAGTGTAACAACTTTTTAAAAAACTTATGACATGTCAGAAGTTTTGATCAGTGGGGTCCAAGCACTGAGACCCCCCCACTAGTCGCTAAAACGAAAAAAAGTCGATTCTGTTTGGCTCTCCTTGGAGCAGTGTACAGGCTCAATAGAACGTCTATGAGTCCGTACACCGCTGACGCGGCTGAAAGTCGATCATAAATGAAGCGGCACTGCGCTCACCCGAGCACTTCTGCTGTTTCGTTTTAGCGATCGGTGCTCGGTCCCCCACCGATGAAAACTCCTGACATGCCAGTATGACATGATAAAAGTTTAGTTACAGTTTAAAGGCTATGTACACCTTTAAAAACGTGTGTGTGTGTGTGTATATATATATATATATATATATATATATATATATATATATAAAAATAGATGTCTATCTAATGTGATTGGTGCAAGTTTTGATTACTTTTTATTGAAAATTATCGTTACTTTTTGAGATACAGCTGCTTTGTATCCTATAAACAGAGCAGCTGTATATAGCGCTAAGACCTGTATCCATTAGGTCACCTATTTTCGATCACATCTTAGTTATGAACTTAGATGTGATCGGTAACGGCTCGATCCTGCAGGACCCGCTGACCTGACGCATACAGGATTCAGCGCTATATAAAGCTGCTCTGTATACAGGATACAAAGCAGCTGTATCTCAGAAAGTAAAATAATTTTTAATAAAAGTAATTAGAAAGTTACACCAATCACACTGAACCCCCCCCCCCTGCAGTGTAGTAACTACTGAGGGTACTGTGGGGGATTATACTGCAAGAAGGGTACTGACTCTGACTGCTGTGGGGGAGCTATACTGCACTCCGCTTCCTGCCCCACTAATTTAAAAGGGGGGTCCGGGAGAATATTGCAAGGGGGGTCTGGGCGTTTTACTGACAGCAGAGGGCTCTATAGGAGGGAATTATCCCCCCCATAGAGCCCTGACTAGTTACTATACTGCAAGGATAGGGGGGTCTGAGCATCTGACTGCTCTAAGAACCCCCCCTATAGAGCTCTCTGCAGTAAGACGCTCAGACCCCCCCCCCCCCCAATCCTTCAATTATAGTGATGTGTGGGCTCTATGGGGTGGATTACTCCAGCTCCATAGACCCCTTGGGTGTTAGTAAAACACCCAGACCCCCCCTTGCAGTATGCTCCCTGTCGACCGAGTTAAGGCAGGAAGGTACCTGGTGCGTCTCGTTACTTCTCCTCTTCGCTCGACCGCTCCTCCTGCAGACCTGCTCCTCTCTGGTGGCTCGTGCAGCGTCAGAGAGGAGGAGGAGTGTTACACACGTGCCTATCATGCAGCATGGCTGCTAAGTCTGCATGCCCCCTACCCCCAGTCCAGTCCGTCCCTGGCCGAAAATGCTGCACCCCATTTTCGGGTAGGTGGCGCTGCCTGAGGCTGTCGGCCCACCTCGCCTCATGGCAGGTGCGGCACTGTTTATATAGGACGGGCGAAGAGTACCATTCATGAGAAGCTTATAATAAATTTAAATGGAGTGTGGAGGGGAGCACTTGTTAACCCCTTCCTGACATTTGACGTATCCATACGTCATAGCCAGGTAGAGGAAGTATGGAACCCGTTAAATGCCGTGGTCATTAACGACTGCGGCATTTAATTAGTTAGAAAGAGGGGGCGACCCCCTCTAGCAGCTCATCGCGACCCCACAATGCAATCGCGGGGTGGCGATGGCTGCGGGTGGCTACCTGGGGGCCCAATGAATGCCCCCAGGTCCACCATCTTTGTGCTCCTACTAAGGCTTAATAGAAGGCTCCTACTAAGGGCTTAGTAGAAGCCTGTCAGAAAGACGATATACTGCAATACATTGGTGTTGCAGTATGTTGTGCAAGCGATCCAATGATCGCTGGTTGAAGTGCCCTTATGGGACTAATAAGAAAAGTAAAAATGAGTAAAATAAAGTTGTTTTTTTATGTAAAAAAAAATGTTTTCATTAAAAGTTACAAAAAATTTTTTTCCCCCTAGGGCATAGTAAAAAAATGAAATAAAAATAAACATAATTGGTATCGCCGCATCCATAAAAGTCTGAAATATTACACTATATCATTATTTAACCCTTACGGTGTATGGCGTAAAAAAGAAAAATTGTAGACGCCAGAATCGCTATTTTTTTGGTCACATCATCTCGCACAAAAAATCTAATAAAAAGAGATCAAAAGTAGCATGAACCCGAATATGGTATCATTAAAATTCAGCTTATCCTGCAAAAAATAAGCCCTCATACCACTTAATCGACGGAAAAATAAAAAAGTAATGGCTCTCAGAATTTGGCGACACAAAATAAATTACATTTTTTACACTTCGTTTTTTACTTGTAAAATATAGAAAAAACTATATATATTTGGTATCGCCGTAATTGTATTGACCCACAGAATAAAGTTAACATGTTGCTTAAATTGCACAGGGAATTCCGTGAAAACGAAGCGCAAAAAACATTGGAGGAATAGCGTTTTTTTTCATTTTCTACCCCACAAATTTTTTTTTACCGTTTCCTAGTACATTATATGGCACAATAAATGGTGCTACGAAAAACTACAACTCGTCCCGCAAAAATCAAGCCCTCATAGGACTTGATGAAAAAATAAAAAAGTTATGGCTTTTGGAAGGTGGGGAGGAAAAAACGAAACTTAAAATCTGAACGTTGTTTACGACGGGAAGGGGTTAATAGTTGCTCTCTGTATTGCATTATAATAGTAGTCATTCAGAGTACTTATTTCTATGCTATTAAATGCGTTTGTGATAAATTCAAACTCCTTTTCTATTAGGGTATAGTTTGGATGGTTTATATTATGTTCATTTAGTGAGATTAAAGTCCCTTTGGCTTTCATCATTTCAATGGAAAGTGTATGCTTCTTATCAGACAAAGCAATCTTTTTCCTAAGACTTCTATATTTGTTTGGTATTATCGTTATTATAGGATTGTCTTTACTATGTTGCGGTAGAAATTTTAAATTCTTATTAAGATTGTCCTATTTTTAACAATGTAAATGTGCAAGGATTAGATTTTTTTTTTTATAGCAGATTTTGTTGTATTTAGTTTTCCAAATACCATGTATAATATTGCATAGATTTGTCTCTTTCTATCTCTACCCACAATTTCCTGGGAGGGTTTACGAGTCATTCAGTGATCCGACAAACATGCGTCCAATTCCTATAGCTTAGAAAGTCTGGAAGCCCTATACACCTCCCCTTTTGTGTTTGATCAATGTATCATATTTGGTGCGTTGTTTGTTTTTTTTCCAAACAAATTTGTTTATGATTTTTTTTAATTCCTTTAAAGTGACTACTCGGGATATCAACGGAGAGTTTGTAGCAGATATAAGATTTTCGGAAGGGTGCACATTTTAACTAAGTTACATCTCCCAAACCAGGAAAGTGGGAGAGTTTCCCTGCTATTAATATATTTTTCCATCTTTTGTAGAAAGGGAGGATAGTTAAGGTTGAATAGTTTCTTATGATCTGAGCAAATTTTCACTCCCAAGTAAGTAAAGGAGAATTTAGTGATTTTAACCCCCTTAAGGACACGGCCAATTTTGGCCTTGAGGACAGAACAATTTTTTTATATTTCCCTCTTTGCATCCCGACGCTCATAACTTTTTTATTTTTTGTGCGACGTAATTGTATGAGACTTTGTTTTTTGCAGGACGAGTTGTACTTTATGAAGGTACCATTTTTTGATACAAATACATTATCGTTTCATTTATATACATTTTTATTTGGGCAAAAATGCAGAAAAAAAGCAGTTGCTTTGCAGTTTTAATATATTTTTTTTTACACCATACACCGATCATCATAAATAATGTTATACATTTGTTGTTCAGGTTGCTACAGTCGTGGCGTTACCAAATATGTCTGTATTATTTCATGTTTGGGGACTCCTATTGTAAAAAATTTATTTATTGTAAAAAGTTTGTATTTCTGTGTACTTTTTCTTTTTATTTAACATAAAAAAATTGACATTAATTAAACTTTTTTTTAAATCACATAAAGGGATTTTTCATTTTTATTTTTATTTTTTAACTGTAATGTACTGGCATATACAGGGTGGGCCATTTATATGGATACACCTAAATAAAATGGGAATGGTTGGTGATATTAACTTCCTGTTTGTGGCACATTAGTATATGGGAGGGGGGAAACTTTTCAAGCTGGGTGTTGACCATGGCGGCCATTTTGAAGTCGGCCATTTTGTATCCAACTTTAGTTTTTCCAATGGGAAGAGGGTCATGTGACACATCAAACTTATCAAGAATTTCACAAGAAAAACAATGGTGTGCTTGGTTTTAACGTTACTTTATTCTTTCATGAGTTATTTACAAGTTTCTGACCACTTATAAAATGTGTTCAAAGTGCTGTCCATTGTGTTGGATTGTCAATGCAACCCTCTTCTCCCACTCTTCACACACTGATAGCAACACCGCAGAAGAAATGCCTCCTGATCTGACCCCCTTAGACTTTTATCTTTGGGGTCATCTGAAGTCAATTGTCTATGCTGTGAAGATACGAGATGTGCAGCAACCGAAACTACGGATACTGGAAGCCTGTGCTAGCATTTCTTCTGCGGTGTTGCTATCAGTGTGTGAAGAGTGGGAAAAGAGGGTTGCATTGACAATCCAACACAATGGGCAGCCCTTTGAACACATTTTATAAGTGGTCAGAAACTTGTAAATAACTCATGAAAGAATAAAGTAACGTTAAAACCAAGCACACCATTGTTTTTCTTGTGAAATTCTCGATAAGTTTTATGTGTCACATGACACCCTTCCCTTTGAAAAAACTAAAGTTGGATACAAAATGGCCGACTTCAAAATGGCAGCCATGGTCAACACCCAGCTTGAAAAGTTTCCCACCTCCCATATACTAATGTGCCACAAACAGGAAGTTAATATCACCAACCATTCCCATTTTATTTAGGTGTATCCATATAAATGGCCCACCCTGTATATATACCCTAATAACAGGAAATATGTTCAGACAGCTCTGGGTTACTTCAATGGACCCTGGGCTGTCCGGCCATACAAGTTATGGGCTTTGATCGCGTCACAGGGATTTGCTACATTGGTCGCGGCATTCAAGGGGTTAACGGCAGAGAGAAGAGGTTTCTCTTCTCTCCGACGTTAGAGCGGGGCTGTGCAGGAGTGGGATTCATATTTTAGGATCACAGTGTTTTGCGGTGTATCGCGCCATTGAAAATGATTATAATAATAAAATAATTACGATATTCCAAATACCCCCTACATTAAAGTGAACTCTAAATAAAGAAATTCCCTGTCCAGAACGCTTTAGTGTGGATTGCCACACTATGTATATAATTACATAAGCGTACAGACCTACCCACACATTATATTAAACTCACCCATTACGTATAGGCCTATATGCGCACATTCAATATCCAAAGCGTGCTCAGCCAATTTAGTTAGGCTGTGCACATGAGAAAGGTGGAGGACAGTGCGGAGTGCGCAGGAAGCCGTGACAACTCTCCCGGCAAATGCACAGATACGGTGCCAGGAAAAAGCTCAGCACATATATACAGCACCTGTAATGACAGGGATAGGGAAACAGACAAGTGAGCCCTAATCTACCCGCCACTCAGTCCCTGCCTACTTGCAACGACCCGCCCTAGGCGACGGGGTACAACTGGGCGACGGTCCCTACACTCAGTAAGTGCACGACAGACAACCAGACAAGGAAACACAGAACAAAGGGAAACGGGGCAGTTGCCCACGGCAACAACGTGAGCAACAAGAGTAGTAAACAAGCCGAGTCAAACCAGGAGAGTACGAGGTGCCAAACGCAGAGCAGGAGAGTAGTGAACAAGCCGAGTCAAACCAGGAGTGTACGAGGTACCAAACGCAGAGCAGAAGAGTAGTCAGTAAGCCAGGGTCAATACGAAGCAGGGACAAGTAGTTCAAGAAGCTGCAGCAGGGCCAGGAAACCAACAGAGAAGAATCACAAGCAAGGAGGAACAGGAAAGGCAGGTATAAATAGACAGAGGGCGGGAGCTAGCTCCGTCTGGCCAGGCTGTGATAACCTCTCCCACTCCTAAGCCTGCCATCCTGAGTGGTGGAAGATGGAGTCAGTCTCACAGACATAGAAGCAGGTGCAGACTGATTACCTATGGGCGTGGATACAGAAGCTGTGCCTGGCAGATCCTTAACAGTACCGCCCCTTTTATGAGGGGCCACCGGACCCTTTCTAGATGGACCTGGTTTATTAGGGAAACGAAGGTGGAACCTCCTGACCAATACCCCAGCGTGAACATCCCGGGCGGGTACCCAAGTGCTCTCCTCAGGCCCGTATCCTCTCCAATGGACCAGGTACTGGAGGGAGCCTTGGACCATCTTGCTGTCCACAATCTTGGCCACCTCGAATTCTACCCCCTCAGGGGTGAGAACGGGGACAGGAGGTTTCCTCGAGGGAGCCAAGGACGGGGAGCAGCGTTTAAGGAGGGAGGCATGAAACACGTCGTGTACGTGAAAAGATGGGGGCAACTCCAGTCGGAAGAAGACAGGATTGAGGACTTCAATGACCTTGTACGGCCCTATAAACCGGGGAGCAAACTTCTTGGACGGGACTTTAAGGCGCAATTTCTTTGACGATAGCCACACCAGATCCCCGACCATAAACAAGGGGTTAGCAGAACGTCTTCTATCTGCCTGAGTTTTTTGTATGCTCTGGGACGCCTCTAGGTTCTTCTGAACCTGGGCCCAGACTGTGCACAGTTCCCGATGAACGACCTCTACCTCGGGATTGTTGGAACTACCAGGTGAAACGGAGGAGAACCGTGGATTAAACCCAAAATTACAGAAAAAGGGGGAGACCCCTGACGAGTTACTGACCCGGTTATTAAGGGAAAATTCGGCAAGGGGAATAAATGAGACCCAATCATATTGACAGTCAGAGATAAAACACCTTAAATATTGTTCTAGAGACTGATTAGTCCTCTCGGTTTGGCCATTAGTTTCAGGATGGAAGGCAGAGGAGAAGGACAGATCAATCTCCAACTTTTTACAGAAGGCTCTCCAAAACAAAGAAACAAATTGTACCCCTCTGTCAGAAACAATATTGACAGGGACCCCAAGGAGACGCAGGATGTGTTTGACAAACAAGGTAGCTTACGTCTTAGCATTGGGTAGTTTTTTGAGGGGCACAAAGTGGCACATCTTACTGAAGCGGTCTACTACAACCCACACCACCGACTTGCCTTGAGATGGAGTCAGATCGGTGATAAAATCCATGGAGATATGGGTCCAAGGTCTCTGGGGAATGGGCAAAGAACGTAGTAAGCCTGCTGGTCGGGACCTGGGAGTCTTGGACCTAGCACAAACCTCACAAGCGGCGACGTAGGCCTTAACGTCTTTAGGCAACCCAGGCCACCAATAGTTTCTGGCAATGAGGTGCTTGGTACCCAGGATGCCTGGATGACCAGATAGTGCAGAGTCATGATTTTCCCTAAGTACCCTTAGCCGGAATTGCAGGGGAACAAACAGCTTGTTCTCAGGAAGGTTCCCGGGAGCTGAACCTTGTTCAGCAGCAATTTCAGAGACTAAATCAGAATCAATAGAGGAAATGATTATACCTGGAGGCAAAATACAAGCAGGATCTTCCTCCGAAGGAGGGCTGGCCATGAAGTTAGCGACAGTGCATCAGCCTTAATATTTTTAGACCCAGCGCTATAGGTAACCAAAAAATTGAATCTGGTAAAAAATAACGCCCATCGAGCTTGTCTCGGGTTTAGCCTCCGGGCCGATTCTAGGAAAACCAGATTCTTGTGGTTGGTAAGGACCGTTACCTGGTGCCTAGCCCCCTCCAGGAAGTGGCGCTACTCTTCAAATGCCCATTTAATGGCTAAGAGTTCGCGGTTGCCAATATCATAGTTACTCTCAGTGGGCGAAAACTTCCTGGAGAAGTAGGCACAGGGACGGAGATGGGTGAGGGACCTGGTACCCTGGGACAAGACAGCCCCCACTCCCACATCGGACGCGTCAACCTCCACGATAAATGGCTACATTTGGTTGGGCTGAACCAACACCGGGGCCGAGATAAAGCACTTCTTAAGGGCCTCAAAAGCCTGGACAGCCTCAGGAGGCCAGTGGAGGAGATCAGCACCCTTGCGAGTGAGGTCCAAAAGAGGCTTAGCGATGACCGAGAAGTTAGCAATAAATCTCCTGTAATAATTAGCGAACCCCAAGAAGCACTGTAACGCCTTCAGGGAGGCAGGTTGGACCCATTCCACCACAGCCTGGACCTTGGCGGGGTCCATGCGGAATTCATGAGGAGTGAGGATTTGACCCAAAAATGGTATCTCCTGCACCCCAAACACACATTTTTCGGTCTTCGCAAACAGTTTGTTTTCCCAAAGGACCTGGAGCACCTTCCTGACATGCTCAATGTGGGAGGACCAGTCCTTGGAAAACACAAGTATGTCATCAAGGTACACTACAAGAAATACCCCCAGGTAATCTCTTAAAATCTAATTTATGAAATTCTGGAAGACCGCGGGAGCATTACACAACCCAAAGGGCATGACGAGGTATTCGAAATGACCTTCGGGCGTGTTAAACGCAATCTTCCACTCATCCCCCTCTTTGATGCGGATAAGGTTATACGCCCCCCGTAGATCAAACTTAGAGAACCATTGGGCCCCCTGAACCTGATTAAAGAGATCAGGAATCAATGGAAGGGGATACTGGTTCCTTACAGTGACCTTATTCAAGTTACGGTAGTCAATGCATGGCCTAAGACCACCATCCTTCTTTCCTACGAAGAAGAAGCCAGCACCTACCGGAGAAGTAGAGGGGCGAATGTAACCCTTGGCCAGGCATTCCTGGATATACTCTCTCATGGCTTCACGTTCGGGATAAGAGAGATTAAATATCCTACCCTTAGAGAGCTTAGCTCCTGGTACCAAATCGATAGCGCAATCGTATTCTCTATGAGGAGGTAACACTTCGGAGGCCTCCTTAGAGAAAACATCAACGAAGTCCTGAACAAACTCAGGTAGGGTGTTCACCTCCTCAGGGGGAGAAATAGAATTAACAGAAAAACATAACGTCAAGCATTCATTACCCCATTTGGTAAGATCCCCAGTATTCCAGTCAAACGTGAGATTATGCAACTGCAACCAGGGAAGGCCTAAAACCAAATCGGACGATAATCCCTGCATCAACAGTACAGAGCACTGCTCCAAATGCATGGAGCCAACAAGGAGTTCAAAAACAGGGGTATGCTGTGTAAAATAACCATTAGCAAGAGGAGTGGAGTCGATACCCACTACCGGGACAGGTTTAGGCAAGTCAATCAAAGGCATAGCTAGAGACATAGCAAATTCCACAGACATGATATTAGCAGATGACCATGAATCCACGAAGGCACTGCCGGTAGCAGACCTACCACCAAAAGAGACCTGAAAGGGAAGCAAGATTTTATTACGTTTCATATTTACGGGAAATACCTGTGCGCCCAAGTGACCTCCCCGATGATCACTTAAGCGCGGAAGTTTTCCGGCTGCTTATTCTTACGCCTAGGACAGGTGTTCACTTGATGCTTGTCATCCCCACAATAGAAGCAGAGACCATTCTTCCTGCGGAACTCTCTACGTTGTTGGGGGGACACGGAGGCCCCGAGTTGTATAGGTACCTCCGAGTCTTCCATGGAAGAACGAAGCAACGGAACCTCGGGAGGCATCATGGGGGAGTCAGAGGAGAAAACACATAAACGTTCACGTTGTCGTTCCCTGAGACGTCGGTTAAGTCGTACCGCTAAAGCCATAACCTGGTCTATGGAGTCAGAAGAGGGATAGCTAACTAGCAAGTCTTTCAGGGCGTTCGACAGACCGAACCTAAACTGGCACCTTAAGGCAGGGTCATTCCACCGAGAAGCTACGCACCACTTCCTAAAGTCAGAGCAATACTCCTCAACAGGTCTCTTACCCTGACGTAAGGTCACCAGCTGACTCTCGGCAAAGGCAGTCCTGTCAGTCTCGTCATAAATGAGTCCGAGAGCAGAAAAGAAAAGATCAACGGAGGAAAGTTCGGGGGCGTCCGGAGCCAAGGAGAAGGCCCATTCTTGGGGCCCTTCCTGGAGCCGGGACATAATTATACCCACCCGCTGGCTCTCAGAACCTGAGGAGTGGGGCTTTAGGCGAAAATAGAGCCTACAACTCTCCCGAAAGGAGAAAAAAGTCTTCCGGTCCCCTGAGAACCAGTCAGGCAACTTGAGGTGGGGTTCAAGAGGTGAGGTGAGGGGCACTACCATGGTAGCATCAGGTTGGTTGACCCTCTGAGCCAGGGCCTGGACCTGTAGGCAGAGACCCTGCAATTGCTGAGCCAGAGTCTCAAGGGGGTCCATAGTAGTGTGAGGGACCAGGGTAGAGTAGGTATATGGGCTTGTGATTATGTAATGACAGGGATAGGGAAACAGACAAGTGAGCCCTAATCTACCCGCCACTCAGTCCCTGCCTACTTGCAACGACCCGCCCTAGGCGACGAGGTACAACTGGGCGACGGTCCCTACACTCAGTAAGTGCACGACAGACAACCAGACAAGGAAACACAGAACAAAGGGAAACGGGGCAGTTGCCCACGGCAACACCGAGAGCAACAAGAGTAGTAAACGAGCCGAGTCAAACCAGGAGAGTACGAGGTGCCAAACGCAGAGCAGGAGAGTAGTGAACAAGCCGAGTCAAACCAGGAGTGTACGTGGTACCAAACGCAGAGCAGAAGAGTATTCAGTAAGCCAGGGTCAAGTAGTTCAAGAAGCTGCAGCAGGGCCAGGAAACCAACAGAGAAGAATCACAAGCAAGGAGGAACAGGAAAGGCAGGTATAAATAGACAGAGGGCGGGAGCTAGCTCCGTCTGGCCAGGCTGTGATAGGCTCTCCCACTCCTAAGCCTGCCATCCTGAGTGGTGGAAGATGGAGTCAGTCTCACAGACATAGAAGCAGGTGCAGACTGATTACCTATGGGCGTGGATACAGAAGCTGTGCCTGGCAGATCCTTAACAGCACCAGAACAAAGCTCAGTACAAATATACAGCACCAGAACAAAGCTCAGTACATAAGTACAACACCAGAACAAAAATCAGTACATAAATACAGCACCAGAACAAATCTTAGTACATAAATACAACACTAGAACCAAGCTCAGTACATATATACAACACCAGAACAAAGCTCAGTACACAAAATACAGAACCAGAACAAAGCTCAGTACATAAATATAGCACCAGAACCAAGCTCAGTACATAAATACAGCACCAGAACAAAACTCAGTACATAAATACAGCACCAGAACCAAGATTAGTACATATATACAGCACCAGAACAAGCTCAGTACATAAGTACAACACCAGAACAAATCTCAGCACATAAATACAACACTAGAACCAAGCTCAGTACATAAATACAACAACAGAACCAAGCTCAGGACATATATACAACACCAGAACAAAGCTCAGTACACAAAATACAGCACCAGAACAAAGCTCAGTACATAAAGACAGCACCAGAACCAAGCTCAGTACATAAATACAGCACCAGAACAAAGCTCAGAACATAAACACAGCACCAGAACCAAGATTAGTACATATATACAGCACCAGAACAAAGCTCAGTACATATATACAGCACCAGAACAAAGCTAGGAACTTATATACAGCACCAGAACAAAGCTCAGTACATATATACAGCACCAGAACAAAGCTCAGTACATAAATACAACACCAGAACCAAGCTCAGTACATAAATACAACACCAGAACCAAGCTCAGTACATAAATACAGCACCAGAATAAAGCTCAGTACATATGTACAGCACCAAAACAAAGCTCAGTAAATATATACAAACACCAGAACCAAGCTTAGTACCTAAATACAACACCAGAACAAAGCTCAGTACATATATACAGCACCAGAACCAAGATCAGTACATATGTAGAACACCAGAACAAAGCTCAGTATATATACTAGTCCTTCTCAATGAATTAGAATATCATCAAAAGTTAATTGATTTCAGTAATTCTATTCAAAAAGTGTCTCTCATATATTCTATAGATTCATTACACACAGAAGGATCTATTTCTAGCAATTTGTTCTTGTAATGTTGATGATTATGGTAACAGTTAATGAAAACAGTAATTCATGCAGAGTCGGAGCCCCGACCAAGTATTGAGGGCAGAGACTGTACATACTTTTCAGTAGGACAACATTTTGTTATTAACATTTTTTGAAATTGGGCTTATATAATATTCCAATTTTCTGAGACACTAAATTTTGGGTGTTCATTAACTGTTCCAATAATCATCAACATTAAAATAAAAAAATGCTGGAAATAGATCTCTCTGTGTGTATTGAATCTATAGAATATGAGTTTCACTTTTTTAATTGAATGATATATGTTTTGAGCTTGTTTGGGTTGTTCTGTATATATGTACTGAGCTTGGTTCTGGTGCTGTATTTATGTACAGAGCTTGGTTTTGGTGGGTGTATATATATATATATATATATATATATATAGAAACAAACATATAATAGGAGCAGCACTGTGCAAAAAACCAAAAACAACTGGTGCTAAGCTTCAAATAACAGGGAGTGACGTTCTCCCAATAAGGTATATGGAAAAAAATCGAGCAAAGAAGCAGCACTCAATAGCAAAAAATGAAATTTATTCACCCAACACACTGCTGTGATGGGTGAATAAATTTCATTTTTTGCTATTGAGTGCTGCTTCTTTGCTCGATTTTTTCCATATGTGTATATATATATATATATATATATATATATATATATATATATATATACATACACACTACCGTTCAAAAGTTTAGGGTCACTTAGAAATTTCGTTATTTTTGAAAGAAAAGCACAGTTTTTTTCAATGAAGATAACATTAAATGAATCAGAAATACACTCTATACATTGTTAATGTGCTAAATGACTATTCTAGCTGCAAACATCTGTTTTTTAATGCAATATCTACATAGGTGTATAGAGGCCCACTTCCAGCAACCATCACTCCAGTGTTCTAATGGTACATTGTGTTTGCTAACTTTGTTAGAAGGCTAATGGATGATTAGAAAACACTTGAAAACCCTTGTGCAATTATGTTAGCACCGCTGCAAACAGTTTTGCTGTTTAGAGGAGCTATAAAACTGACCTTCCTTTGAGCTAGTTGAGAATCTGGAGCAATACATTTGTGGGTTCGATTAAACTCGCAAAATGGCTAGAAAAAGAGAGCTTTCATGTGAAACTCGACAGACTATTCTTGTTCTTGAAATGAAGGCTATTCCATGCGAGAAATTGCCAAGAAACTGAAGATTTCCTACAACGGTGTGTACTACTCCCTTCAGAGGACAGCACAAACAGGCTCTAACCAGAGCAGAAAGAGAAGTGGGAGGCCCCGCTGCACAACTGAGAAACAAAACAAGTACATTAGAGTCTCTAGTTTGAGAAATAGACGCCTCACAGGTCCTCAACTGGCAGCTTCATTAAATAGTACCCGCAAAATGCCAGTGTCAACGTCTACAGTGAAGAGGCGACTCCGGGATGCTGGCCTTCAGGGCAGAGTGGCAAAGAAAAAGCCATATCTGAGACTGGCTAATAAAAGGAAAAGATTAATATGGGCAAAAGCACACAGACATTGGACAGAGGAAGATTGGAAAAAAGTGTTATGGACAGACGAATTTAAGTTTGAGGTGTTTGGATCACACAGAAGAACATTTGTGAGACGCAGAACAACTGAAAAGATGCTGGAAGAGTGCCTGACGCCATCTGTCAAGCATGGTGGAGGTAATGTGATGGTCTGGGGTTGCTTTGCTGCTGGTAAAGTGGGAGATTTGTACAAGGTAAAAGGGATTTTGAATAAGGAAGGCTATCACTCCATTTTGCAACGCCATGCCATACCCTGTGGACAGCGCTTGATTGGAGCCAATTTCATCCTACAACAGGACAATGACCCAAAGCACAACCTCGAAATTATGCAAGAACTATTTAGGGAAGAAGCAGGCAGCTGGTATTCTATCTGTAATGGAGTGGCCAGCGCAGTCACCAGATCTCAACCCCATAGAGCTGTTGTGGGAGCAGCTTGACCGTATGGTACGCAAGAAGTGCCCATCAAGCCAATCCAACTTGTGGGAGGGGCTTCTGGAAGCATGGGGTGAAATTTCTCCCGATTACTTCAGCAAATTAACAGCTAGAATGCCAAAGGTCTGCAATGCTGTAATTGCTGCAAATTGAGCATTTTTTCGAATTTAATAGCACCATTTTGGGGTACATAGAATTTATTGATGAACTTTTATTAACTTTTTTTTGGGGGGGAATGGAAAAAAACCAGCAATTTCGCCACACTTTTTTGCGTCCTAAATGTTCGCCGTTTACCGTGTGGTATAAATAACACAATAACTTTATTCAGTGGGTTGTTGCGATTGCAACGATACCACATTTGTATCGTTTTTGTATGTTTTACTACTTTTACACAGTGAAAACATTTTTTTTTCAAAACTATTTGTTTTTGTGTCTCCATATTTGAAGAGCCGTAACTTTTTTATTTTTTCGCCGATGCAATTGTAGGAGGGCTTTGTTTTTGCGGGACGAATTGTAGTTTTTATCGGTCCCATTTTGGAGTAGATACAACTTTTTGATCACTTTTTATCAATTTTTTTTTAAGGCTGGATTCAAAGAAAACAGCTATTTTTGCATAGTTTTTTTATTTTATTTTTTTACGACGTTCACCGTGCGGGTTAAATGATGTAATAAGTTTATAGTCGGGGTCGTTACGGACGCGGCGATACCAAATATGTGTAACCTTTTTACTTTATTTTGTTTCTTAATAATAAAGCAGTTTGTAAGGGGGAAAAAGTGTGTTTTTCTTTTTCACTTTTTTTTTTCCACTTTTTATTAAACTTTTTTTTAAACTTTTTTACTAGTCCCACTAGGGGACTTCACTATGCGATAATACTTCTGTATTGCAGTGTATTATGCCTGTCCGCGTAAAACGGACAGGCATCTGCTAGGTCATGCTTCCGGCATGAACTAGCAGGCATTCGCTACAGGCAGACCTGGGGGCCCCGGTCGAGCAGGGACGCACCCAGCCCTGAGATACCTCTGGCAGCTGAGAGCAGGGAGATTTGACAGTTCCCTGCTCTGTTTACTTATTCCGATGCAGCGACGTAAAAAGTCTATTGCATCGGAATAAGGCCCGTTAGTGACCGACGTAGAAACAATATGGGCCGGTTACTAACGGGTTAATAGGGAAATCCTGGAACAAATAAGCAGTGTTTACGTAAATACAATTGACATACTGCGGAATAAAACTCCATACCACAGGTCAATTTTTTTGTGTTTTTTCAGCTCGGTATTTACGCAGCGTGTGGATGAGATTTGTTTTATTTCCTCCACTTTGCTGCTACTGTATTTGCTGTGAATTTTCCACAGCGGTTTCCATTGCGGAAAATAGGCAGTATAATTATTTAAAAGTACCAGTCTTGTTGTGTTATTTGTCACGAAGTTGTGCAAAATCACGGCAAATGCCAGCACGTGTGAATACACCCTAATCCTGGCTGATATTTTTAGGTGGAAAGGTGACAACCCTAGACAAGGGGCCGTGAATCTGTGCCTGCAGAGGAGATTAGCTGCTACTGTTAAAGGTGTTGTATGGTTTAGAAAACCCATTTCCAAATATCCTATTTGGGACTTCTGAGTTAATACAAGGGGGTCTCACGTTTCAGCACCCTCATCTATGAGCCAGAGTAAAGAGTTGCTATAAAGAAAGTCTCTCGCTCAGGAGGACCAAGCACCTCTGTACATTACATGGACAGCCCAGTAATTTCAGTGGGAGCTGTGCAATGTTTTATTCCCCCCGAGGTAGCACTGCAATTTGAACTGAAATTGAACATATTGGTTATAATGGTGCATTGCAGGGTCGTAGCTAAAGGCTCATGGGCCTTGGTGCAAGAATTCAGCTTGGCCCCCCCCTACCCCTCCCCAACACCACAAGACCCCTGCCGCGCCTATGGCCAGCCGCCTTCTCTGATCACTTGTACACAGCGCTGAATGCGCGCTGTGTACAGGAATAGAGACAGCAGCAGCGGCGCTGTCTCTATTCCTCCCGGTGATCATGTGACTGGTCACATGATCACCGGGTGCCGTTACTGACAGACTGCTGCTGGGTCTTACTAGACCCAGCACAGCCTTATTAGTGACAATCGTCACTATGAGAGGGCTGATTTCCACTGTAACTGGGGCTGCTGTGCAGCTCCAGTTACAGTGGAAAAACATGGTGTAAAAGAAAGAAAAAAAATATATAAAGTTCCCCAAAGGTCTTCTTTGACCTTTGAGGGACAGACCATAGTAATAAAAAAATAATAAAATAAAGTGCAAAAAAAATGTAAATAATAAATACACATAAAATACCCACCCCAAAAAAAAACGTTCCCCCCCGCCAATCATTGTTGTAACGCTGGCGCTGACCCAATTACCCTAATATAGACATGTAATATATAAAAATTTACGGTAGACAATGGCGATCACAAATAAAAGGTCTATTTTAGGGTAAAACTATGTTATTACCAAAAAAAAAATAGCTGAAATGTAAAAAAGCTTATTTTTTTACTATTATTTTCAAACTTTATGAATAAAAATTCTAAAATAGAAAAAAAGGTGTGCATAAAAACGATAAAAAATGAAACCTGCATTATCTACGGAAAAAAACGTCGCAAAAATCATGTAGTTAGCCCAACAAATATTTTTTTTTTAGCCATTTAACTAACACGTGCTAAAAATGGCTAAGCGGTGTCTGGTCCTGAAGGCGCAAAATAGAGCAAAAGACATGTATCCCCTCTCCACAGGACATGTATCCCCTCTCCACAGGATCTCCACAGGACATGTATCCCCTCTCCACAGGACATGTATCCCCTCTCCACAGGACATCCACAGGACATGTATCCCCTCTCCACAGGACATGTATCCCCTCTCCACAGGACATGTATCCCCTCTCCACAGGATCTCCACAGGACATGTATCCCCTCTCCCAGGGGCGTAGCTAACGGCTCATGGGCCCCGATGCAAAAGTCCTTCATGGGCCCCCCCCCCAGTTCTCTTCATGGCTGACGGCCCACAGCTTTCAGCTCAATCGCTGGGTCTCAGGGGCGTAGTTAAGGGCTTAAAACATCAGGGGCAATAGCCTCAATATATATGTTCCCCCCATAAAAAATTTATGTGTGTATATATATATATATATATATATATATACACACACACACAAATATATAATTCTATATCGGAGACAGCATATCTGTAGCACTATGACCCTGTAGCTATCGATAGGATTAGATACAGTGGCTCAGCAGACAGTATCACACATGATAGGATTAGATACAGTGGCTCAGCAGACAGTATCACACATGTTAGGATTAGATACAGCAGCTCAGCAGACACTATCACACATGATAGGATTAGATACAGCAGCTCAGCAGACACTATCACACATGATAGGATTAGATACAGCAGCTCAGCAGACACTATCACACATGATAGGATTAGATACAGTGGCTCAGCAGACAGTATCACACATGATAGGATTAGATACAGTGGCTCAGCAGACACTATCACACATGATAGGATTAGATACAGCAGCTCAGCAGACACTATCACACATGATAGGATTAGATACAGCAGCTCAGCAGACAGTATCACACATGATAGGATTAGATAGATATCGGATGTTGGACTACATCGGATTATTACTCTGAATAAAATGGTTAACAAGGGTTTCAATAAAATACATTTTTCTGTCTTTGTATTTTTTTTTATCTTTATTATTACCGCCTTAGTAATGGCCGCTGGCTGATTAACAACCTCCATTACTAAGGTGGGGCTTAATGTTTGCCGGTGAAAAGGTCCACACTAACCCCCATTATTACCCCGGTATCCTCGTCACCTGGCTTCACGGCCCAGTCTCAATTGCGACCGCTGCGACCCCAATAGCTGTGCCACTGCCCAAATCGTAATATCACAAGAAGAAGAAAAGAAGAAAACACAGGTATGATGAGCGCTGCAGGAGGAAGCCAGTAGTTTGTGGATTCATTTAAATAATTACTTTGTTAAATACTAAGGCCTAGTTCACACAGAGTTTTTTGCAGGCAAAAAAATCTGCCTCAAAATTCCTTCAGGAATTTTGAGGCAGATCTTGACTTGCCGGCAGAACACTTGCCGTATTTTTTGGCTGCAGCCATTGAGCGCCGCAGGTAAAAACCGCCGCGGAAAACACTTTCTCTGACTCCCATTGAGGTCAATGGGAGGTCAGAGACTATGACGCCTGAAGAAAGGACACAACGCTTTTTTTCCGCTCGTGGGAAAAAAAAAAACACCTTTGCCCCCCATTGAAATCAATGGGAGGCGATTTTTAACGTTTTTTGGCCCAATTTCCAAGGCGGTTTCCACGTCAAAAACAGCACCAAAAGACTGTGAACTCCCCCTAAGCATTACGGCACCGAACCGTAATCATGTAATTGATGGAGGCAGCACTTGCTAGTTATTAATCATTTAAAGAACTACTGGATTCATTCTGCAGCGCTCATCATACCTATACTTTCTTGCTACCGTGTTTCCCCGATAGTAAGACACCCCCGATTGTAAGACGTATCGGGGGTTTCAGGGGGGTCGGCTAATATAAGCCGTACCCCGAAAGTAAGACATATGTCTTACTTTCGGGGAAACACGGGGGTATTGCCGCCTCCTGCCCACTTCCGCGCCGCCCCCCTCTCCATACGTCACCGCGCCGTCCTGTGATAGCGCGGGTACTGAGACTGTACCCACGCGATCAGCAGCAGGAGCACGGCTGTTATACACAGCCTGGCTCCTGCTGCAACTGCCGGAATCGAAGCGCGCGCCAATTCCGGCAGTTTAACCCATTAAATGCCGCTGTCAATAGTAACAGCGGCATTTAATGTGTTTGACAGAGGGGGGAGCTCCCTCTGTCACCCGATCGGCGCCCCCGCAAACAAATCGCGGGTCGCCGTCGGGTTTCCATGACAGCCGGGGGTCTAACAAAGACCCCCAGGTCTGCCTTCAGCATCTGCCTGTTAGGCGATGCCGGAGGCATGACCTAACAGGTTGCCTGTCAGTTTTACACTGACAGGCAATAATGCTTTGGTATACGAAGTATACCAAAGCATTATATATGCGATCGGCACATCGCATAGTGAAGTCCCCTGGTGGGACTAAAAAAAAAAATGTAAAACAGTTAAATAAAGTTTGTGAAAAAAAAATATATAATAATTCGACAATTTTTTTCCAATATAAGACATACCCCGAAAGTAAGACATAGTGGGGCTTTTGGGGATAAAAAGAAAGTAAGACACTGTCTTACTTTCGGGGAAACACGGTACTTGTGATATTAGGATGTACTGTGTTCACAGTGCGGTCAAATTGCATTTTTTGCAACGGTTTTCACAAAATCGCAGCACATGATGTGATTTGACAGCACTGTGTCAATTAAGGCCTGATTCAGACAAGCGTGTGCGTTTTGCGCGCGCAAAAGGCACTTAACAGCTCCGTGTGTCAGCCCTGTATGATGTGCGGCTGCGTGAAAATCACGCAGCCGAGCAGCATACAGGGCTGACACACGGAGCTGTTAAGTGCCTTTTGCGCGCACATCATGATGACACTCTGTTTGGATGTTTGTAAACAGAAAAGCACGTGGTGCTTTTCTGTTTTCATTCATACTTTTCACAGCTGTTGCGCGAATCACGTGCGTCCCACGGAAGTGCTTCTGTGTGGTGCGCATGATTTTCACGCACCCATTGACTTCAATGGGTGCGTGATGCGCGAAAAACGCACAAAGAACGGACATGATGTGAGTTTTTTGCAGCGGACTCACGCTGCGTAAAAATCACGCACCTGTCTGCACGGCCCCATAGACTAATATAGGTTCGTGCGACGCGCATGAAAATCACGCGCGTCGCACGGACGTATATCCCGTTCGTCTGAATAAGCCCTAAGCCTAATGTTTTCATGCATCTTGTACTACTTGTAAGCAATCTTCGAATTTGTGATATGAATGGTGTGGTTTGCTGCAAATTTCATAATCGCGGCAAAACCGCGCCATTTTTGCCGCGATTACGAAAATCGCGGCAAAACGCATGGTGAATTAAAAAACTTAACAAACCCTACAGGAGTTGGGGTCAGGAGAGACAAGTAAAGAAGAGACAATGGGGGATGCAGGGAGAGAGGGGGTTAAGGAAGCGCTCACCAGGACCTGAGAGGTGAACGTGCCTTCTCTTCTGGCGACTCTGCTGCTGCTATAGTGTGGTAGAAGGACCTGATCGGTGGGCGTGGCTTCTGTTCCTCAAAGGCGAATCAGGTCACATGCGCATGACGTCATTAAAGGTCCTTTAGTAAACGGCATCTGTCCAACTTTAATGCTGCTTATGCAGCATTTTTACACTAGTAACTTCACGAAAATGTGGTGGGGGGGTCGTGGGCCCCCCAGGCTTCGGGGCCCGGTCGCAATTGCGACCGCTGCGACCCCTATAGCTACGCCACTGCCCTCTCCACAGGACATGTATCCCCTCTCCACAGGACATGTATCCCCTCTCCACAGGATCTCCACAGGACATGTATCCCCTCTCCACAGGACATGTATCCCCTCTCCACAGGACATGTATCCCCTCTCCACAGGACATCCACGGGACATGTATCCCCTCTCCACAGGACATGTATCCCCTCTCCACAGGATCTCCACAGGACATGTATCCCCTCTCCACAGGATCTTCACAGTACATGTATCCCCTCTCCACAGGATCTCCACAGGACATGTATCCCCTCTCCACAGGATCTCCACAGGACATGTATCTCCTCTCCACAGGATCTCCACAGGATAGGGGATACATGAGTGATCGCTGGCAGCGATAGGGAGAACGGGGGACCGAAAGTCCCCTGAAGTAAGTTCTCCATGACAAACCTCGGACTTCCGGGGTCTGTGTCGGCAGCTCCGTAGAAATTAATGGAGTGCCGGTCGTGCTTGTGCGCATGCGTGACCAGCGCTCCTTTCATTTTTATTGAGCTGCGCAGACGCCGGAAGTCAGAGGTTTGTCATGGAGAAGTTCAGGGGACTTTCAGTCCCCCGTTCTCCCTATCGCTGCCAGTGATCACTCATGTATCCCCTATCCTGTGGAGATCCTGTGGAGAAGGGATACATGTATTTTGTAGGACACACTGTAGGTCGCATTTTTTTGGGAGGGGGGACGCTGTATGGCGTTCCCTACAGGGGGGACGACGCTGTATGGCGTTCCCTACAGGGGGGGGAACGCTGTATGGCGTTCCCTACAGGGGGGGGTGGCTGTATGGCGTTCCCTACAGGGGGGAGCTGTATGGCGTTCCCTACAGGGGGGAGCTGTATGGCGTTCCCTACAGGGGGGGAGCTGTATGGCGTTCTCTACAGGGGGGGAGCTGTATGGCGTTCTCTACAGGGGGGGGCTGTATGGCGTTCCCTACAGGGGGGGCTGTATGGCGTTCTCTACAGGGGGGGCTGCATGGCGTTCTCTACAGGGGGGCTGTATGGTGTTCTCTGCAGGGGGGCTGTATGGCGTTATCTACAGGGGGGCTGTATGGCGTTCTCTACAGGGGGATGTATGGCGCTATCTACAGAGGGGGGGCTGTATGGCGTTATCTACAGGGGGGGCTGTAAAAAAGGCACTATCTACAAGTGGGGGGGGGGGTTGTGTGACACCCAGGGGAGGGGGGGCCCCAGTCAAAAGTTTGCTATGGGGCCCAGTCTTTCCTAGTTACGCCCCTGCAGGATGACGTCACTAAATCTCGCCTGTCTGCGCCAAGCCGCTAATAGATCACGGCAGTGAATGCTGGAGGAAGGAGCCGTCTGCTCCTTGCTCCAAGATTAAATTCAACTGGATCTGCGTCCTGAGGACGCAAATACAGTTGGAAGCAGGAACTCGTGAGTGGTTCGCGACCCCCCGGAGGTCTTCACACGACCCCCCAGGGGGAGTGCGACCCACAGTTTGTAATGTATTGTGTCATGCAGTTTTTGTTTGCGGTGGAGAGGGGGCCTGTAATTTAACCCCTTAATGACCGCCGAATAGCCTTTTCACGGCGGTCATTAATGGGCTTTATTCTACAGCGCCGCCATTCCACGGCGCTGCATTAGAATAAAGTAAACAGAGCAGGGAGCCGTGAAATCTCCCTGCTCTCAGCTACCAGAGGCAGCTGAGGGCTGGGGGCGTCCCTGCTCGAACAGGTGAGATCGATATAAGTATCGATTTCACCCGTTTAACCCCTCAGATGCGGTGCTCAATAGCGTGCACCGCATCTGAGTGTTTTTGGAGAGAGGGAGGGAGCTCCCTCTCATCCCACTGACACCCGGCAATAAGATCGCCGAGTGTCTGTGTCTCCGATGGCAGCCGGGGGCCTAATAAAGGCCCCCAGGTCTGCCTGTAGCGAATACCTGCTAGATCATACCGCAGGCATGACCTAGCAGATGCCGGTCCATTTTAAACGGACAGGCAGTAATACACTGCAATACAAAAGTATTGCAGTGTATTACAATAGCGATCGGAGGATCGCATATTAAAGTCCTCTAGTGGGACTAGTATAAAAGTAAAAAAAAGTTGAATAAAGTTGAATAAAGTTAATAAAAAAAAATGTGAAAAAAAAATGAAAAACCCACTTTTACCCCTTACAAAATGCTTTACTATTAAAAAACCCCACAATAAAGCAAAAAAGTGACACATATTTAGTATCGCCGCGTCCGTAACAACCCCGACTATAAAGCTGTTACATTATTTAACACGCACTGTGAACGCCGTAAAAAATAAAATAAAAAACAATGTAAAAATTGCTGTTTTCTGTTAATCCTGACTTAAAAAAAATGTGATAAAAAGTGATCAAAAAGTTGCATCTACTCTCAAATGGTACCAATAAAAGTACAAGTCTTCCCGCAAAAAACAAGACCTTATACAGCTATGTCGGCGCAAAAATAAAAAAGTTATAGGTCTTCGAATGTGACAATGTAAAAAATGGCTTGGCCCTTAATTCCAGAATGCAAGCAGGAGGAAGGGGTTAAAGCCCCCCTCTCCACCGCAAACACAGACAGTACAATACAATACAATACAGCACACATACATTACGGGACCCCTCTGCAGCTCACCTGTAGAGCGGCAATAAGGAGACAATAGGTTTCTTTCGTATTTTATTAAGATGAATTACAGTAGTAATACGCTGAGTGGTCAACTCGAGGCCGGGGACCTCAACTGAACGCAGGAGTCCCACCGTGTACCGGTTGCGTCTAATATTCGTGTCCGACCGGTCGATCGTTGTTCCTACTGCGCCTCCGTGGGTCACTGCGGGAACCACCACACTACCTCACGGCCTACTCCAAGAGTAAGGGAGGAGCCCTCTGCTCTTGGTTGCGCCACGAACTTAGAGAACGTCGCTGCTACGCCACTGCGGGTCCTAGTGGCGGTTAACCACTACCTTTCACAGTATCACCGGTAACACACTCGAGCAGTTTTTTGCAAACTTCACAAGCAACCCAATTTACTCTGCAGACAGGACAATGGTGCCACAGCATTAGTTCGTAGTCCACAATTCAATTTGCAGGCTACCGTCCCTTTAAGACCAACTCGCTATTAAACAGCAGCTTTGCAGATAACAACACACTCTGCTTCACCAGAACTCCACAATGTAACACTTAACTCGTCCTGCAGGGTCTGTTGGGTGCCAATAGGAGAGTCTGAGGGTCCTGTAGCTTTCAGCAGAATTCTTCACCATATCAGAGCTGCTCCATTCAGAGAATCAGTAAGGCTATGTTCACACGGAGTATTTTGGGGGAGGAATATCTGCCTCAAAATTCCGTTTGGAACTTTGAGGCAGATTTTCCTCTCCCTGCACGCTGATTTTCGCGGCGATTTTCGCGCCGTTTTTCGCCCGCGGTCATTGAGCGCCACGGCCATAAAACAGCGCGAAATACGCTTTCTCTGCCTCCCATTGAAGTCAATGGGAGGTCAGAGGCGGAAGCGCCCGAAGATAGTTTTACTGCTCGCGGGAAAAAGACGCCGACGCCTCCCATTGAAATCAATGGGAGGCGTTCTCGGGCCGTTTTTGCCGAGTTTTGCGACGCGATTTCCGCGTCAAAAAACTCTGCAAAATACCCCGTGTGAACATAGCCTAATACAGTGGACTCTCTTCTGCTCTTCCTGGATAATAAGGATGCAATTCAGCCTCCATTAACTGCTTCAGGCTGAAGAAGACCCTAAGGCTATGTTCACACGGAGTATTTTGCCGAGTTTTTTTACGCGGAAACCGCGTCGCAAAACTCGTCAAAAACGCCCCGAAAACGCCTCCCATTGATTTCAATGGGAGGCGTCGGCGTCTTTTTCCCGCGAGCAGTAAAACTGCCTCGCGGGAAAAAGAAGCGACATGCCCTATCTTCGGGCGTTTATGCCTCTGACCTCCCATTGACTTCAATGGGAGGCAGAGAAAGCGTATTTCACGGTGTTTTATGCCCGCAGCGCTCAATGGGCGCGGGCGAAAAACGGCGCGAAAATCGCCACGAAAATCGGCGTGCAGGGAGAGGAAAATCTGCCTCAAAGTTCCAAACGGAATTTTGAGGCAGATATTCCTCCTACAAAATACTCCGTGTGAACATAGCCTAACTCTTCCTCACAGGCTGCAGCCTCTCTCTCTCTCTGTCTGTCTCTCTCTCTCTCTCCACCGTGTCACATGGCTCTCACTGACTTCCACTTCCTGTCACACAGCTCTGTCTCCTCAGTCCCTAGTCCTGCAGTGACACCTTGTGGCTGCTAATAATATGGCAGGCATACACAGGATAACACATAGTAGGTACAGATAAAACAGGAGCAGTCATACTCCAGACAAGAGGGAACACAGAATAGAAGTACCACTAAACATGAAAGATGCACAGGGAAGACAGTTCACTTTAGAAGGGCAGTATCACCCCCTTACACGTTTCCTTGCTTTAGCATTAGGACACAGATGCAGTTGACTGCTAGACATACACCAGGCCGTCCGGGACGGTTGGGAGGTATTATTCCTCTCCTGGAGGAGGAGCCCCTGACATCACTGTCCATATATGGATAGTGACGTCAGGGGGGATTTCGCTCCAGGAGGAGTATTTAATTGTATCTGCGCACGGCACGGCGCCCGCCTACCTTCTCTCCTAGCTGCACCTGGGGCACATGCCCCGCTTGCCCCCCCCCCTAGCTACGCCCCTGCCTTGAGAATTTTTTAGTCCACATGCAAATATTTTTTCTGAATATTTCACATTGAGAAGAGATCTTTTTTTATGGTTTTATTCTGGATTAGCTCTAATGTACGTAAGCATTTCATAAGAGATCCAATGCAAAATAGGGAAAACATTTATCATTCTTTTAGTTAATCTAATTTAGGTATCTCGGGAATTTACCTATAGATTAATTCCATTGATGTATGCTATCATGGAACACAATGCACCAATCATGCATTATCAACAGGCCTGTTTTATATAAAGCAGCAGAAATGTCAGTGTTAGAGCTCTGATCAACTAGTCTATGCTTTGCTATTGAGCTATGTCCTGAATGATATTTTATAATTCTATAGTACATTTGCTTTTTAAATCGCCTGTTCCAATAGAAAATGTGTAATAAAGGGGTGATTATATCATAATCCCTTTAGTAAATAATTAATATATCCGGACCCTGATCAGGGACAGTTGCAGACTATGAATAAATCTTTTAATCAAGCTCATTAAAACAGAACCGATATGTTTGACACTACTGCCATCTAGTGGATTTTGTTTTTGCATTCCCATATAAAGCTCAAGCAGAGGTTTATAATCGGTGTTTAGGCTAAGTAGTTCAAGACTAAGGCACACGGCCGTAGCCTTGATCCAGGTCATTGCGGACAGTTATCCGCATTTGCGGGCCGTGCTCCCATTATAAAGTATGGGAGCACGGTCCACAAAATAAAAAAATAGGACATGTCCTATTTTTTGCGGATCCTCGGACACCTTCTTCTAAATATACGGGAAGGTGTTCGTGGGCAATAGAAATGAATGGGTCCATACTTTGATCTGCAATTACGGCCATGTGCATTGGGGCCTTAGGCTGGATTCTCACAGTGCAATAGAAATGAATGGGTCCGTACTTTGATCCGCAATTATGGCCGTGTGCATGGGGCCTTAGGCTGGGTTCCCACAGTGCAGATTTGCTGCAGATTTTGCCAGCATTCTGTAAGCACAAAACAGAACTGGATTCAGGAGAGCAGACCAATACTGCCTTTCTTTATATTTTTCTTCTGTTTAGGTTCCGTTCATTGTTTTGGCTTAAAAAATGCATTCAAAATCTGCAGCAAATCTGCACTGTGGGAACCTAGCCTTAGGGTAAGTTCGCACGTAGCATAAATACTGTGGATTTTCCACAAGAGATATTGTTGCAGAAAATCTGCAGCATAATACAGTAGCAGTAGAGTGGATGAGATTTGAACAAATCTCAACCACGCGCTGCATAAATGATTTGAGTAAAAACCGCTCAGAAATTGACCTGTGCTACGGTTTTTTAATCTGCAGCATGTCAGTTATATTTGCGCAATAGCTGCTTTTTTGTTGCGGGTTTTCCCCATTTAATTCAATATGGAGGTAAAACCAGCAACAAATAGCAGGTGTTGCTTTTTTTACGGCGGAAGAGCTGTGATGGCAACTCAGAAAAAAATAAATCTTATACTTACTTAGAATTCTGTGCTTCTTCGTCCAGGCCGGCCTTCTGGGATGACGTTTCATCACATGTGACCGATGCAACCAATCACAGGCTACAGCAGTCACATGGGATGAAATGTCATCCCAGGAGGCCGATCTGCAGGACGGCAGAAGGACGTGTCGCCATGGCTGCGTAAGTATGAAACTTTTTTTATTTGCAGTTTTCCGCAGCTTACATCCGGCTGGAAAACGACACAATTTGGTGCGGTTTTTCGGCCGGAATTCCCTGCGGCACCCAGGGCATATACACTGTGTGCTTTTATGCAGCGTATTTGCCTTGTGTGAACATAACCAAAGAGATGCACCAAGGAAAAACACCAATTCAGAATAAGGCAAGGTGCATACATCTGAAATTCCCGTCCGGTAAATTCTGCTGTGTTTTCGCAAGAAAAATTGACATGCTGCAGATTGGGCAGTGGGTGAAATTTGCTCAAATCGTATCCACTTTGCTGCTACTGTATTATGCTGTGGAATTTCCACTTGGAAATTCTCCAGTATTTACTCTACATGTGAACTTAGCCTAATGATATATTCACACGTAGCGGAATTGCTATGTAAAATTTCCATGCAAAAATTGGCCTGTTGTAAGAATTTTTTAATCTGCAGCACCACAGGAGAAATTAAAGAGGCTCTGTCACCACATTATAAGTGCCCTGTCTCCTACATAAGGAGATGGGCGCTATAATGTAGGTGACAGTAATGCTTTTTATTAAAAAAAACTATCTTTTTTCACAACGTTAGGAGCAATTTTAGTTTATGCTAATGAGCTTTCTTAATGCCCAAGTGGGTGTATTTTTACTTTCGAACAAGTGGGCGTTGTACAGAGGAGTGCATGACGCTGACCAATCGGCATCATGCACTCCTCTCCATTCATTTACACTGCACTAGCGATATAGTTATATCACTATGTGCAGCCTCATACACAAACCCTAACATTACTACAGTGTCCTGATAATGAATACACATGACCATCCAGCCTGGACGTCATGTGTACTCAGAATCCAGACACTTCTGACTCTTTTCTGTGAGATTCCAGCAACGGATACAAAATCTCGCGAGATTACGAGGTAAACGAGATTTCGTATCCGTTGCTGTAAATCTCACAAAAAAGAGTCAGAAGTGTCAGGATTCTGAGTACACATGATGTCCAGGCTGGATGGTCATGTGTATTCATTATCAGGACACTGTAGTAATGTTAGGGCTTGTGTATGAGGCTGCACATAGCGATATATCTATATCACTAGTGCAGGCTCAAAAAGATAGTAGGAGCAGCACAGTGTGAATACCAAAATCGGCTGGTGCTAGCTTCAATAAAAGGAGGGACGCACTCCTCATGAATATACAAAAAATAGAGACCAGAAGCAGCACTCAAAATAGCAAAAAATGTGAATTTATTTACCCAACAAAGCAACGTTTCACTTCCTCCATGGAAGCATTTTCAAGCAATCAATAGAAACCACATAATGACATATATAGGAAGAGTAAAACTTAATTAACAGGTGTTCTAAATCATAGTAGTTATACACTATATATAAAAATATAGCAATGTGTAACAATATAACGAAATATCAAGTGCATACGTGTATGAGTCAATCACTGACAATAGGTATAGACACTTTAACATTACTGTCAAGTGAAATTTGTGTATATAGAACAGTGAAACACATTAATTGCATATTAATAAATAATCACAATACAATACACAAAAGCTGACACTCACCAATCTGGATAAACAAGGAAGTTCTAGCCACGAGATATACAAACTGCGATTTCGGCGCCATCGTCACCGATCTGCGCATGCTCCAACAGTAACTATCTATTGGATACTACTCGCATGTGTGAATCAGGTAGTGATGACAACGCACATAGACGTAACAGCTAACCCGAATGCGTAACCGCTTGGAGATCAAGATCCCACGCAGACGCACTAGGGTATAAAGCTTCAGATTACGCCATCTTTGACAAGGGCAAATATGCCAATGTATTAACAATAGTCAGACTATAATAACAACTTAAGTTAAAGTTATGAATATCATGCTCCCGAATTTATAGGTGAAGTATGTAAGAGCTATAGCCAGACATACGTGGTAATATTGTCAGCATTTAACTCCTTGCGTCCCTAGAGACAAGAAAACGTCCGCATCTAAAATACAGAAGTCACAAGTCTCACAAAGCGTACTCCCACCGATGTATCGATTCACCATCAGCACAAAGGTACAGAATATCACTTATAACCGGGATCTTTGGGAAAAATGAAGATCAATACCACATATCCAGCTCTAAAAAACTCCCCAATATAGAGCAAGCATTCACAACTATAGTGATGACTGAACAACATCAATTATACTGACAGCTAAATACAGTAAAATAGTGCAAAGTCAGCACCCCATATTCAAACACATGATACAAATAGTATTTAAATTATTTAATTTTTCAAAATGTTTATTCTGAAATCAGTAGTTTAGACAAAAAACATATATATCTAGCATTCCTTGATCCAGTTGGCAAACGTCTTCCATAAACAATTTCAAGTCTACCATCTACAAAAGAAAGACAAATAAGTACATTAAAATCAATCATACTGAAATAACTACTATTTCCATACATCAAAACAAATATTTTTCAGAGTAATGAATAGAACATAGAAAGGTATCACCAGGCAAGAGAATTCCCAAGGGTAGCACAGGTACGATTAAACAGAATATGGGTAGATAATGGAAAGCTTCATAGACAATGACCAGACTCACTCGTACTAGAAGTAAAGATAAACATTATCTGAATACATTCAAGGGGTAATCCATATTGAGACCATTTGGATGAAGAGAATTCAATCTATTAATCCATTGAACCTCCCGTTGTTTGAGGATCAATTCTCTATTACCCCCTCTCTTAAGTGGGGGAACCCTATCAATAATGCAGAATCTAAGCTGGTGTACACTGTGTCCCATCTCCACAAAATGTCTAGGTACAGGAAGTTCAACTTTCTTCGTCCGTATACTCGATTTATGATTGTTAAGTCTTAATCTACATTCAGTTGTGGTTTCACCCACATATATCAAGTTGCAAGGGCATTGTAGGATGTATATTACAAAATAACTTCTGCATGTGTAGTGTGAAGTAATGTTGAAGGTTCTACCAGTAGTGGGATGTGTAAATTTTTTGCTATTTTGAGTGCTGCTTCTGGTCTCTATTTTTTGTATATCACTAGTGCAGTGTAAATGAATGGAGAGGAGTGCATGATGCCGATTGGTCAGCGTCATGCACTCCTCTGTACAACGCCCACTTGGTCGAAAGTAAAAGTACGCCCACTTGGGCATTAAGAAAGCTCATTAGCATAAACCAAAATCGCTCCTAACGTTGTGAAAAAGATTGTTTTTTTAAATAAAAAGCATTACTGTCACCGACATTACAGCGCCGATCTCCTTATGTAGGAGATTGTCACCACATTATAAGTGTCCTGAGTCTCTTTAAATTATGCATGATAGAATAGGCTATTTGTGTAATGAATGGACATGCCGGGTCCTACAAAGAGAGACATCCTCTTTGTAGCTGCTCTATGTTCCGGTTAATAGATAAGGGTCCAAAATGGGGGATTTCTCCTCTATCAACATAGAATTCCCTAATAGGGTATTTAAAAATGGCTATTTGATAAAGGAGAGGCGTATTTTGTCCCTTTACTACGTTCTTAGTTTGTTACCTCTGTTTCCTATACAGTCCGCTTACTTTGTATTGTTTACTATATATACACACACCAAACCTTCACACACCACAGGAGTAACACACAACCCTCCAAGATACTTAAATATCTAAAAATACTTTACTTATGACATAAAGGCTGGGTTCACACGACCTATTTTCAGGCGTAAACGAGGCGTATTATGCCTCGATTTACGCCTGAAAATAGGGCTACAATACGTCGGCAAACATCTGCACATTCATTTGAATGGGTTTGCCGACGTACTGTGCAGACGACCTGTTATTTACGCGTCGTCGTTTGACAGCTGTCAAACGATGACGCGTAAGTTGACTGCCTTGGCAAAGAAGTGCAGGACACTTCTTCTTTGCAACGTAATTTGAGCCGTTCTTCATTAAAGTCAATGAAGAGCAGCTCAAGATTTATGAGCGTCACAGACGCCTCGCATAATGCGAGGAGGAGCTTTTACGTCTGAAACGAGGCAGCTGTTTTCTCCTGAAAACAGTCTGTCTTTTCAGACGTAAAAGCCTCTCATCGTGGGCACATACCCAAAGGGACAAAGCAATATACATTACACCAAGATACAATACATTAAATAGGGAACACAGCCACACACAGCGGCCTCCTTTTCCTACCTTCCCTGGGTACTAAGCACATGCAGCCAGTAATGTGTTTGTATATATAATATATATCCAGGTCCCAACACTGGCTAAGATTAGGTCTCTACCTTTAGAGGAAGTGATGACCAAAAATCCAAATGGAAAGCATCACTTACATTTGAATTACCATTGATTTCAATAGTAATTATTTTGTTTCAGTTGGATTCCATTTGCCTCTGTTTCCACTTTTTTCAAAGAAGCAAAAGTGCAGTCTGCAGTGTGAAATTAGCCTAAGAGATTCCTAAAATATCTATGTACACATATAAAGTCTACTGTAATGTTATTATACTTATATTTATATGCATACACAGAAAGCACACTTATAATATAACTTAGCCTGTTCCTGATGTAAGTGCTGTTCGTCCAGTGCTGGCAGAAAAAGAGAGAGAACCCAAAGCTTCACATGGTCTATATGTTCCTACTGCTATCCTGGTGTCATATAAAAGATTAGAATCTCATCTTTCATAAGCCACCAGAACTGAAGATATGGGAAAAAAGTTGTATAGGTATATTCCTAGGTAGCTATACCTAAAAATAAACCTTGGTGCGGCGCTGTTCCCTACTCGTGAAAATCCTTTGCGTAGTACCCAGTAATGAATATCCAAAAGTAACGTTGAGGTTATGCAAATAAAGGTTTTTAATTGTGATCATAAAAGCAACGTGTTTTGGAGCCGTACCGGCTCCTTCATCAGGCAATATCACAGAGATGGTTAGTGTTTGGATAGTGCAAGTATTTCTACTTAAAAAACCGGGAAGAAAAAATGTGAAGAAAAAGGGGGGTGACATTGATAAAAGGTCAAAGGTTAAACATCAGTATGCATTATATATAAAAAAAACAAAAAACTTTACATAAGATCATCATATATGTTTCACTTCAATAAAATAGAAACAAAACAAAAAAACACAAAAATAGAAAAACAAAAAAAACAACATAATGGTTTCGGAAATCTCATTCAGGCCCGAAGGCACTAAAGTATTCAACCTATAGATCCAATAAACTTCTCGTCGACAAAGGGATTCTAATCTATTTGCTTGGTGCATTGTAGTCAATGGGCATAATTGTATAGCACTTGAGTTTATTGGATCTATAGGTTGAATACTTTAGTGCCTTCGGGCCTGAATGAGATTTCTGAAACCATTATATGAAAACTGTGAACCTCCAACAAACCAGTTAAAGCGTAGCTAAACTTTCGTAAAAAAAATAAATATTTAAACTGCTATTATGTCCCTCTATGTGAATACATTACTCCTAGTAATTTTTTTCACTTCATAATACCTTTTTTGCAGCTTTTTTTCTTGTGAAACAGTCCACATCTATTTTCTCACACTTCCTGATTCCAAACTAAAATATGCAAGAGTCCGTGCAGATTTTAAGCACAGATTTCAGTGTGTATACCTGTGTATTTAGATGTGGATTCTCCACATCTAAATACACTATGTGCGGAGGTACCCTTAGCCCTAATGCACACAACCGTGTGTGCTGCATGAGTCCTGTCCATGATCCGTGGAAAAGATAGGACATGTTCACAACTTCAAAAAGGTGCAACGTTTCAATCCCACATTGGGATCTTTTTGAAGCAATGTGGGATTGAAACATTGCACCTTTTTGAAGTTGTCTGAATAAACCAATTTTATACTTTGAACTGGGAGTGCTGCAAGATTTTCTTCATGTATATATATAATTCTTAGGACCGGGATTACTTGCTTGGAACCCAGACTTCACATGCCTTCTTTGTGAATGCTGACATTTTTTGCTATTATACATATATAGAGAGAGAGTGTAATGATAGGGGTGGGGAAACGGACAAGTGAGCCCTAATCTACCCGCCACTCTGTCCCTGCCTACTTGCAACGACCCGCCCTAGGCGATGGGGTACAACTGGGCGGCGGTCCCTACGCTCAGTAAGTGCACGAGACAAACATACAAGGGAATATAAAGCAAAGGGAAAGGGGCAATTGCCCACGGCAACACCGTGAGCAACAGAGTGGTGAACGAGCCTGTAAAGGATCTGCCAGGTACTACGTCTGTGTATACTCCCGGGATTAATCAGTCGACACCTGAGGCCAGACCTCTTAGACTGACACCGGCTCCCACCAACCAGGGTGGCAGGCTCAGGAGTGGGAGAGCCTATCGCGGCCTGGTCAGTCGGAGTTAGCTCCGCCCCCTGTCCATTTATACCTGCCGTGTTCTCTTCCTCAGTGCTTGTTATTCTTCTTGGATTCCTGGCCCACTGCTGCCTTGCTCCAGCCTGCTTCTGCCGTGCTTCTGCCTTGCTTCAGTTCCGCTTATCCTGCTTCGCTTTGCCCCTGGCTTGCTTCCTGCTCCGTGCTCTCGTTGGTATACTCCACTACATCCTGATCCTGACTGACTCATTCACCGCTCCGTTTCCTCGCGGCGTTCCGTGGGCTACTGCCCCTTTCCTTGCGTGTTCCCTGTTTGTACTCCCTTGCACTTAGACAGCGTAGGGACCGCCGCCAAGTTGTACCCCGTCGCCTAGGGCGGGTCGTTGCAAGTAGGCAGGGACAGGGCGGTGGGTAGATTAGGGCTCACTTGTTCCCTTCACCTCCTTCCTGCCATTACATAATAACAAGCCCATACCTAGTCTACCATTTCTCCTACGCTGACGCTATCATGGACCCCCTTGAGACCCTGACCCAGCAGATGCAGGGCCTCTCCCTACAGGTCCAGGCCCTGGCTCAGAGGGTCAACCAGGGTGACGCTGCCTTAGTAGTACCCCTCACCTCACCTCTAGAACCCGACCTCAAGTTACCTGACCGGTTCTCAGGGGACCGTAAGACTTTTCTCTCCTTCCGGGAGAGTTGCAGACTTTATTTCCGCCTAAAACCTCACTCCTCAGGTTCCGAGAACCAGCGGGTGGGTATCATTATATCCCGACTCCAGGAAGGGCCCCAAGAGTGGGACTTCTCCTTGGCTCCTGACGCCCCTGAACTTTCCTCCGTTGATCGTTTTTTCTCTGCCCTCGGACTCATTTACGACGAGACTGACAGGACTGCCTTAGCCGAGAGTCAGCTGGTGACCTTACGTCAGGGTAGGAGACCTGTTGAGGAATACTGTTCTGATTTTAGAAAGTGGTGCGTAGCTTCTCGGTGGAACGACCCGGCCCTAAGGTGCCAGTTTAGGTTAGGATTATCTGACGCCCTGAAGGATCTGCTGGTTAGCTACCCCTCTTCTGACTCCCTAGACCAGGTTATGGCCCTAGCAGTACGACTTGACCGACGTCTCAGGGAACGTCAGCTTGAACGTTTCAATGAGTTCCCCTCTGACTTCCCTGCGATTCCCCCCTAGGTCCCGTCTCCTCGCTCTTCCACGGAGGACTCGGAGGTACCTATGCAACTCGGGGCCTCCATGTCCCCTCGACAACGTAGAGAGTTTCGCAGGAAGAATGGTCTCTGCTTCTATTGTGGGGACGACAAGCATCTACTGAACACCTGTCCCAGGCGCAAGAATAAACAGCCGGAAAACTTCCGCGCCTAAGTGATCATCGGGGAGGTCACTTGGGCGCACAGGTATTTCCCGTTAATATGAAACGCAATAAAATTTTGCTTCCCTTTCAGGTCTCGTTTGCTGGCCGGTCTGCCACTGGCAGTGCCTTCGTGGATTCTGGCTCATCTGCTAATATCATGTCTGTGGAATTTGCTATGTCTCTAAAAATGCCTTTTATTGATTTGCCTTATCCTATCCCGGTAGTGGGTATTGACTCCACTCCTCTTGCTAATGGTTATTTTACTCAGCATACTCCTGTTTTTGAACTCCTTGTTGGCTCCATGCATTTGGAGCAGTGCTCTGTACTGGTGATGCAGGGATTATCGTCCGATTTGGTATTAGGTCTTCCCTGGTTGCAGCTGCATAATCCCACGTTTGATTGGAATACTGGGGATCTCACCAAATGGGGTAGTGAATGCCTGATGTCATGTCTTTCGGTTAACTCTATTTCTCCCCGGGAGGAGGTAAACACGCTTCCTGAGTTTGTTCAGGACTTCGCTGATGTGTTTTCTAAGGAGGCCTCCGAGGTGTTACCCCCTCATAGAGATTACGATTGCGCCATCGATTTGGTGCCTGGTGCCAAGCTTCCTAAGGGTAGGATATTTAATCTTTCATGTCCTGAACGTGAAGCTATGAGGGAGTATATCCAAGAATGCCTGGCCAAGGGTTTCATTCGCCCCTCGACTTCTCCTGTAGGTGCTGGCTTCTTCTTCGTGGGGAAGAAGGATGGTGGTCTTAGGCCGTGCATTGATTATCGGAACCTGAATAAGGTCACCGTAAGGAACCAGTATCCCCTTCCTTTAATTCCGGATCTTTTTAATCAGGTTCAGGGGGCCCAATGGTTTTCTAAGTTCGATCTACGGGGGGCATATAACCTTATTCCCATCAAAGAGGGGGATGAGTGGAAAACTGCGTTCAACACACCCGAAGGTCATTTCGAATACCTGGTCATGCCCTTTGGGTTGTGTAATGCCCCTGCCGTCTTCCAGAATTTTATTAATGAAATTCTGAGAGATTACCTGGGTAATTTTCTTGTAGTGTACCTTGATGACATACTGGTGTTTTCCAAGGACTGGTCCTCCAACGTGGAGCATGTCAGGAAGGTCCTCCAGGTCCTCCGGGAAAATAATCTGTTTGCGAAGACCGAAAAATGTGTGTTTGGGGTACAGGAGATACCATTTTTAGGTCAAATCCTCACTCCTCATGAATTCCGCATGGACCCTGCCAAGGTTCAGGCTGTGGCGGAATGGGTCCAACCTGCCTCCCTCATGGCGCTACAGTGTTTTTTGGGGTTCGCTAACTATTACAGGAGATTTATTGCCAACTTCTCGGTCGTCGCTAAGCCTCTTACGGAGCTTACTCGCAAGGGTGCTGATGTCCTCCATTGGCCCCCTGAGGCCGTCCAGGCTTTTGAGACCCTCAAGAAGTGCTTTATCTCGGCCCCCGTGCTGGTTCAGCCCAACCAAAGGGAGCCATTTATTGTGGAGGTTGACGCATCCGAGGTGGGAGTGGGGGCCGTCTTGTCCCAGGGTACCAGCTCCCTCACCCATCTCCGCCCCTGTGCTTACTTCTCTAGGAAGTTTTCGCCCACGGAGAGTAACTATGATATTGGCAACCGCGAACTTTTAGCCATTAAATGGGCTTTTGAAGAGTGGCGTCACTTCCTGGAGGGGGCCAGACACCAGGTAACGGTCCTTACTGACCACAAGAATCTGGTTTTCCTAGAATCTGCCCGGAGGCTTAATCCTAGACAAGCTCGTTGGGCACTATTCTTTACCAGATTTAATTTCTTGGTTACCTATAGGGCTGGGTCCAAAAATATTAAGGCTGATGCACTGTCACGTAGTTTCATGGCCAATCCTCCTTCCGAGAAGGATCCTGCTTGTATTTTACCCCCTGGTATAATCGTTTCTGCCACTGATTCTGATTTAGCTTCTGACATCGCGGCTGATCAAGGTTCAGCTCCCGGGAACCTCCCTGGGGACAAACTGTTTGTCCCCCTGCAATACCGGCTAAGGGTACTCAGGGAAAACCATGACTCTGTACTATCTGGTCATCCTGGCATCTTGTGTACCAAACACCTCATTACCAGAAACTATTGGTGGCCTGGGTTGCCTAAAGACGTTAGGGCTTACGTCGCCGCTTGTGAGGTTTGTGCTAGGTCCAAGACACCTAGGTCCCGACCTGCGGGCTTACTACGTTCCTTGCCCATTCCCCAGAGACCTTGGACCCATATCTCCATGGATTTTATCACAGATTTGCCTCCATCTCAGGGCAAGTCGGTGGTGTGGGTGGTAGTAGACCGCTTCAGTAAGATGTGCCACTTTGTGCCCCTTAAGAAACTACCTAACGCCAAGACGTTAGCTTCTTTGTTTGTTAAACACATTCTGCGTCTCCATGGGGCCCCAGTCAATATCGTTTCTGACAGAGGGGTACAATTTCTTTCCCTATTTTGGAGAGCTTTTTGTAAAAAGTTGGAGATTGATCTGTCCTTCTCCTCCGCCTTCCATCCCGAAACTAATGGCCAAACGGAAAGGACTAACCAATCCCTGGAACAATATTTAAGGTGTTTCATCTCTGACTGTCAATTTGATTGGGTCTCATTCCTTCCCCTCGCCGAATTTTCCCTGAATAACCGGGTCAGTAACTCGTCAGGGGTCTCCCCGTTTTTCTGTAATTTCGTGTTTAACCCAAGGTTCTCCTCCGTTTCTCCTGGTTGTTCCAATAATCCCGAGGTAGAGGACGTTCATCGGGAACTGTGCACAGTCTGGGCCCAGGTTCAGAAGAACCTAGAGGCGTCCCAGAGCGTACAAAAGATTCAGGCTGATAGTAGACGTTCTGCTAACCCCCTATTTGTTGTCGGGGATCTGGTCTGGTTGTCGTCCAGGAACTTGCGCCTTAAGGTCCCGTCCAGGAAGTTTGCTCCCCGATTTATTGGACCTTATAAGATCATTGAAGTCCACAACCCTGTATCCTTCCGTCTGGAGCTGCCCCCATCCTTTCGCATACATGACGTCTTCCATGCCTCCCTCCTTAAACGCTGCTCCCCGTCCTGGTCCCCCTCGAGGAAACCTCCTGTTCCCGTTCTCACCCCTGAGGGGGTGGAATTCGAGGTGGCCAAGATTATGGACAGTAGGATGATCCAGGGCTCCCTCCAGTACCTGGTCCATTGGAGAGGATACGGGCCGGAGGAGAGGACTTGGGTACCTGCTCGTGATGTTCACGCTGGGGTATTAATCAGGAGGTTCCACCTTCTCTTCCCCACTAAACCGGGTCCTCTTAGTAAGGGTCCGGTGGCCCCTCATAAAAGGGGGAGTACTGTAAAGGATCTGCCAGGTACTACGTCTGTGTATACTCCCGGGATTAATCAGTCGACACCTGAGGCCAGACCTCTTAGACTGCAACCGGCTCCCACCAACCAGGGTGGCAGGCTCAGGAGTGGGAGAGCCTATTGCGGCCTGGTCAGTCGGAGTTAGCTCCGCCCCCTGTCCATTTATACCTGCCGTGTTCTCTTCCTCAGTGCTTGTTATTCTTCTTGGATTCCTGGCCCACTGCTGCCTTGCTCCAGCCTGCTTCTGCCGTGCTTCTGCCTTGCTTCAGTTCCGCTTATCCTGCTTCGCTTTGCCCCTGGCTTGCTTCCTGCTCCGTGCTCTCGTTGGTATACTCCACTACATCCTGATCCTGACTGACTCATTCACCGCTCCGTTTCCTCGCGGCGTTCCGTGGGCTACTGCCCCTTCCCTTGCGTGTTCCCTGTTTGTACTCCCTTGCACTTAGACAGCGTAGGGACCGCCGCCAAGTTGTACCCCGTCGCCTAGGGCGGGTCGTTGCAAGTAGGCAGGGACAGGGCGGTGGGTAGATTAGGGCTCACTTGTTCCCTTCACCTTCTTCCTGCCATTACAGAGCCAAGTCAAACCAGGAGAGCACGAGGTACCAAACGCAGAGCAGAAGAGTAGTCAGAAAGCCAGGGTCATTATGGAGCAGGATCAAATAGTTAGGAGCTGTAGCTGGGCCAGGAAACCACACGGAAAGAATCACAAGCAAGGAGGAACAGGAAAGGCAGGTATAAATAGACAGAGGGCGGGAGCTAGCTGAGTCTGGCCAGGCTGCGATAGGCTCTCCCACTCCTAAGCCTGCCAGCCTGAGTGGTGGAAGCTGGAGTCAGTCTCAGAGAGATAGACTCAGGTGAAGACTGATTACCTATGGAAGTTAACCCCGAAGCTGTGCCTGGCAGATCCTTTACAGTACCCCCCCTTTTATGAGGGGCCACCGGACCCTTTCTAAGTGGACCTGGTTTACTGTGGAAACGAAGGTGGAACTTCCTGACCAATACCCCAGCGTGAACATCCCGGGCGGGTACCCAAGTCCTCTCCTCAGGCCCGTATCCTCTCCAATGGACCAGGTACTGGAGGGAGCCTTGACCATCTTGCTGTCCACAATCTTGGCCACCTCGAATTCCACTCCCTCAGGGGTGAGAACGGGAACAGGAGGTTTCCTCGAGGGAGCCAAGGACGGGGAGCAGCGTTTAAGGAGGGCGGCATGAAACACGTCGTGTATACGAAAAGATGGGGGTAACTCCAGCCGGAAGGAGACAGAATTGAGGACTTCAATGACCTTATACGGCCCAATAAACCGGGGAGCAAACTTCTTTGATGGGACCTTAAGACGCAAGTTCCTAGACGATAACCACACCAGATCCCCGACCATAAACAAGGGGTTAGCAGAACGTTTTCTATCAGCCTGAGTTTTTTGTACGCTCTGGGACGCCTCTAGGTTCTTCTGAACCTGGGCTCAGACTGTGCACAGTTCCCGATGAACGACCTCTACCTCGGGATTGTTGGAACTACCAGGTGAAACGGAGGAGAACCGTGGATTAAACCCAAAATTACAGAAAAAGGGGGAGACCCCTGATGACTTACTGACCCGGTTATTAAGGGAAAATTCAGCGAGGGGAATGAATGAGACCCAATCATATTGACAGTCAGAGATAAAACACCTTAAATATTGTTCTAGAGATTGATTAGTCCTCTCAGTTTGGCCATTGGTTTCAGGATGGAAAGCAGAGGAGAAGGACAGATCAATCTCCAACTTCTTACAGAAGGCTCTCCAAAACAAAGAAACAAACTGCACCCCTCTGTCCGAAACAATATTGACAGGGACCCCATGGAGACGCAGGATGTGTTTGACAAACAAGGTAGCTAACGTCTTAGCATTGGGTAGTTTCTTGAGGGGCACAAAGTGGCACATCTTACTGAAGCGGTCCACCACCACCCACACCACCGACTTGCCTTGGGATGGAGGCAAATCGGTGATAAAATCCATGGAGATATGTGTCCAAGGTCTCTGGGGAATGGGCAACGAACGTAGTAAGCCCGCTGGTCGGGACCTGGGAGTCTTGGACCTAGCACAAACCTCACAAGCGGCGACGTAGGCCTCAACGTCTCTAGGCAACCCAGGCCACCAATAGTTTCTGGCAATGAGGTGTTTGGTACCCAGGATGCCTGGATGACCAGATAGTGCGGAGTCATGATTTTCCCTAAGTACCCTTAGCCGGTATTGCAGGGGAACAAACAGCTTGTCCTCAGGAAGGTTCCCGGGAGCTGAACCTTGATCAGCTGCAATTTCAGAGACTAAATCAGAATCAATAGAAGAAATGATTATACCAGGAGGCAAAATACAAGCAGGATCTTCCTCCGAAGGAGGGCTGGCCATGAAGCTACGCGACAGTGCATCAGCCTTAATATTTTTAGACCCAGCCCTATAGGTAACCAAAAAGTTGAATCTGGTAAAAAATAACGCCCATCGAGCTTGTCTCGGGTTTAGCCTCCGGGAGATTCTAGGAAAACCAGATTCTTGTGGTCGGTAAGGACCGTTACCTGGTGCCTAGCATCCTCCAAGAAGTGGCGCCACTCTTCAAATGCCCATTTAATGGCTAAGAGTTCGCGGTTGCCAATATCATAGTTACTCTCAGTGGGCGAAAACTTCCTGGAGAAGTAGGCACAGGGACGGAGATGGGTGAGGGACCTGGTACCCTGGGACAAGACAGCTCCCACTCCCACCTCGGATGCGTCAACCTCCATGATAAATGGCTCAATTTGGTTGGGCTGAACCAGTACCGGGGCTGAGATAAAGCACTTCTTAAGGGCCTCAAAAGCCTGGGCAGCCTCAGGAGGCCAGTGGAGGAGATCAGCACCCTTGCGAGTGAGGTCCGTTAGAGGCTTAGCGATGACCGAGAAGTTAGCAATAAATCTCCTGTAATAATTAGCGAACCCCAAGAAGCACTGTAACGCCTTCAGGGAGGCAGGTTGGACCCATTCCGCCACAGCCTGGACCTTGGCGGGATCCATGCGGAATTCATGAGGAGTGAGGATTTGACCCAAAAATGGTATCTCCTGCACCCCAAACACACATTTTTCGGTTTTTGCAAACAGTTTGTTTTCCCGAAGAACCTGGAGCACCTTCCTGACATGCTCAATGTGGGAGGGCCAGTCCTTGGAAAACACCAGTATGTCATCAAGGTACACTACAAGAAATATCCCCAGGTAATCTCTCAAAATCTCATTTATGAAATTCTGGAAGACCGCCGGCGCATTACACAACCCAAAGGGCATGACGAGGTATTCGAAATGACCTTCGGGCGTGTTAAACGCAGTCTTCCACTCATCCCCCTCTTTGATGCGGATAAGGTTATACGCCCACCGTAGATCAAACTTAGAGAACCATTGGGCCCCCTGAACCTGATTAAAGAGATCAGGAATCAAAGGAAGGGGATACTGGTTCCTTACAGTGACCTTATTCAGGTTACGGTAGTCAATGCATTGCCTAAGACCACCATCCTTCTTCCCTACGAAAAAGAAGCCAGCACCTACCGGAGAAGTAGAGGGGCGAATGTAACCCTTGGCCAGGCATTCCTGGATATACTCTCTCATGGCTTCACGTTCGGGACAAGAAAGATGAAATATCCTACCCTTAGGAAGCTTAGCTCCTGGTACCAATTCGATAGCGCAATCGTATTCTCTATGAGGAGGTAACACTTCGGAGGCCTCGTTAGAGAAAACATCAGTGAAGTCCAGAACAAACTCAGGTAGCGTGTTCACCTCCTCAGGGGGAGAAATAGAATTAACAGAAAAACATGACGTCAAGCATTCATTACCCCATTTGGTAAGCTCCCCAGTATTCCAGTCAAACGTGGGATTATGCAACTGCAACCAGGGAAGGCCCAAAACCAAATCGGACGATAATCCCTGCATCAACAGTACAGAGCACTGCTCCAAATGCATGGAGCCAACAAGGAGTTCAAAAACAGGGTTATGCTGTGTAAAATAACCATTAGCAAGAGGAGTGGAGTCGATACCCACTACCGGGACAGGTTTAGGCAAATCAATCAAAGGCATAGCAAGAGACATAGCAAATTCCACAGACATGATATTAGCAGAGAACCCTGAATACACGAAGGCACTGCCGGTAGCAGACCCACCACCAAAAGAGACCTGAAAGGGAAGCAAGATCTTATTACGTTTCATATTTACGGGAAATACCTGTGTGCCCAAGTGACCTCCCCGATGATCACTTAGGCGCGGAAGTTCTCCGGCTGCATTCTTACGCTTAGGACAGTTGTTCACTTGATGCTTGTCATCCCCACAGTAGAAGCAGAGACCATTCTTCCTGCGGAAATCTCTACGTTGTTGGGGGGACACGAAGGCCCCGAGTTGCATAGGTACCTCTGAGTCTTCCGGGGAAGAACGAAGTAACGGAACCTCGGGAGGCATCATGGGGGAGTCGGAGGAGAAAACACATAAACGTTCGCGTTGTCGTTCCCTTAGACGTCGGTCAAGTCGTACCGCTAAAGCCATAACCTGGTCTAGGGAGTCAGAAGAGGGATAGCTAACTAGCAGGTCTTTCAGGGCATTCGACAGACCCAACCTAAACTGGCACCTTAAAGCAGGGTCATTCCACCGAGAAGCTATGCACCACTTCCTAAAGTCAGAACAATACTCCTCAACAGGTCTCTTACCCTGACGTAAGGTCACCAGCTGACTCTCGGCAAAGGCAGTCTTGTCAGTCTCGTCATAAATGAGTCCGAGAGCAGAAAAGAAAAGATCAACGGAGGAAAGTTCAGGGGCGTCAGGAGCCAAGGAGAAGGCCCATTCTTGGGGCCCGTCCTGGAGCCGGGACATAATTATACCCACTCGCTGGCTCTCAGAACCTGAGGAGTGGGGCTTTAAGCGAAAGTAAAGCCTGCAACTCTCCCGAAAGGAGAGAAAAGCCCTCCGGTCCCCTGAGAACCGGTCGGGCAACTTGAGGTGGGGTTCAGGAGTTGAGGTGAGGGGAACTACCAAGGTAGCATCAGGCTGGTTGACCTTCTGAGCCAGGGCCTGGACCTGTAGGGAGAGACCCTGCATTTGCTGAGCCAGGGTCTCAAGGGGGTCCATAGTAGTGTCAGGGACCAGGGTAGACTAGGTATATGGGCTTGTGATTATGTAATGATAGGGGTGGGGAAACGGACAAGTGAGCCCTAATCTACCCGCCACTCTGTCCCTGCCTACTTGCAACGACCCGCCCTAGGCGATGGGGTACAACTGGGCGGCGGTCCCTACGCTCAGTAAGTGCACGAGACAAACATACAAGGGAATATAAAGCAAAGGGAAAGGGGCAGTTGCCCACGGCAACACCGTGAGCAACAGAGTGGTGAACGAGCCAAGTCAAACCAGGAGAGCACGAGGTACCAAACGCAGAGCAGAAGAGTAGTCAGAAAGCCAGGGTCAGTATGGAGCAGCATCAAATAGTTAGGAGCTGTAGCTGGGCCAGGAAACCACACGGAAAGAATAACAAGCAAGGAGGAACAGGAAAGGCAGGTATAAATAGACAGAGGTCGGGAGCTAGCTGAGTCTGGCCAGGCTGCGATAGGCTCTCCCACTCCTAAGCCTGCCAGCCTGAGTGGTGGAAGCTGGAGTCAGTCTCAGAGAGATAGACTCAGGTGAAGATTGATTACCTATGGAAGTTAACCCCGAAGCTGTGCCTGGCAGATCCTTTACAGAGAGAGAGAGAGAGAGAGAGGGAGAGAGAGAGAGAGAGATACACATATATACATACACTTATACACACACACACACACACGCACACACACATATATATATATATATATATATATGCATATATAGATATAAATACATACACATATATGTACACACATACATATATATATATATATATATATATATATATATATATACACACACACACACACACACACACACACTATAAAACACACACAAATATATATATATATATATATTTCTCATAACCTACTGTAGTGTTTGTGGGAGCTGTGGCTATTTGGAAGGAGTATAGCAGTACAATTTGAAATATTGTAACCTGCTATGTGTGCAGGTTCTTTACAGCGGGCGCACGAGCTGTAAAGGTGCGCACTGCTCTTTGAGAAGAAGCACAGGTCTGGCGCCCCCTCCCTGTCCTCTCGTCCACTGTACTATAACCGGCAGCAGCAGAGCGCATGGAGGAGAATTACAGCACTGCTACTGTCCGGACTATAGTGTGTGTGAGAGGCGCTCCAGTAGCAGAAGCGCAGGTCTAGCAGCGGCTCCCTGTCCCCTCTTCCCCCTGTCCACTGTACTATAACCGGCAGTAGCAGAGCGCAGGGAGGAGAATGACAGCTCTGCTACTGTCCGGACTATAGTGTGTGTGAGAGGCGCTCCAGTAGCAGAAGCGCAGGTGTAGCGAGGGAGCCGCTGCTAGACCTGCGCTTCTGCTACTGGAGACCGGAGCCAAGGAACACACCGGTACATCGGCACTTCATCACTTTCACCCAGCTATATAAGCATGACACTTTTACTGGTCACATATTACCCCCCTGAGGAAGCTACATCAGCGAAACACGCGTCGGGGCGCTATTAGATCAGGCTACGGTGTGGTGTCCTTTGACCATTCATCTCAATGGGTAAGCCTGCATATACACTTGACTTCTGAAGCTGACTTTTTTGTCTGTTTCAACAGTATTCTCCATGCTGGGACTTGTTCTCCTTCTGTATTCAACTTGAACTTGAACTATTTACATGTTAACTTTTCCTATTTAGCGTAATCTCTTTGACCTTAAAGTTGGGCCTTAGGACCACAGGGTTATGTATTAGCTCCGCTTCTCTTGCCATCTTTATTATTTTGGGACATATAGACGCTTCATGGATGCAATATAGACATCAGTTGTTCAGCTCTTGTTATAGGCATACATAATCACTGGGAATGTTCTCATGCAGGATCCCCGTGGTTTAATTCATTCTTAGTCACCACACTAACATTTTAGATCCTTTCATCTTTTAAATTTGTTATTTTATATTGTATGTCCTAATAAATAAAGTTTTGTAACTATTTTTCAAACATGTGTGGCGTTATGGCTTCTGTTTCTCAAAATTTTCCATGATATATTGGAGCCTTGCTACAATATAACTATGTATTGGAGGTGTTTTGATACTTGTTAGTAGCACCTAACCTATGACTTGACCTGTTGAGTTTATATATTTAAAATTAGTATTTATACCTGTCTCTTCCCATCTGTCTTTGCTTGTGAATCTTCCTATTTCCTGGCTCCTGATCAAGCTCCTGCTTTTCTGATTTCTGGACCTCGTGTATACTGACCTCAGCTTGTCTCTCATTAACCCTCTGCCCATCGATTCCGATTACCCGCTCCCGACTGGTTTTGACCGTGGCTTGTCTGATTACCTCTACTCTGATTCTGGAATTTCAGTTAACCTACTGCCTGTCTGATTTACAGCTCAGGTTTGCCTACATTGCACCTCTTTTCCAAAACTACACTCCATTAAGACAACCTGGGTTCTAAGCAGAAAAGTCCATCTCACCTTGCTGTCAGTTCTGGTGAATACCTTTAGAGTAGCCTTAGACTCCGTCGACCAGAATGGTTACGGATTAGAGGTTGCAGGTTTACGTGCACGCTCTCTCCCAGCAGACTCCAGCAGCATTGAGGTATCGCTCCACTTGCATTTACATAACAAGTGCTAGGTGTCAGCTGTAATACACAGAGCTGTAGGAGGAGATCTCAATGCAAGGGAAACAGACCATCATTAGGCTGAAAAAAATGAAGAAATCCATCAGAGAGATAGCACAAATGTTAGAAGTGGTCAAATCAACAGTTTGGTATATTCTTGAAAAAAAAGAGCGCAATGGTGATCTCGTGAACTCCAAAAGGCCTGGACGTTCGCGGAAGACAACAGTGGTGGATGATCGCAGAATCCTTTCCATGGTGAAGAAAAACCCCTTCACAACATCTACCCAAGTGAAGAACACTGTCCTGGAAGTAGGTGTATCAGTATCTAAGTCTACCATAAAGAGAAGACTTCATGAAGCAAATACAGAGGATTCACCACAAGGTGCAAACCATTAGTCAGCCTCAAAAATAGAAAGGCCAGATTAGACTTTGCCAAACAACATGTAAAGAAGCCGCCCAGTTCTGGAACAGCATGAAACTAAGATCAACCTGTACCAGAATGATGGGAGGAAGAAAGTATGGAGAAGGCTTGGAACGGCCTCTGTAGAACATGGTGGAGGCAGTGTGATGGCATGGGCATGCATGGCTGCCGAAGGCACTGGGTCACTAGTTTTTATTGATGATGTTACTGACGACAGAAGCAGCCGGATGAATTCTGAAGTGTTCAGGGATTTACTTTCTGCTCAGATTCAACCAAATGCAGCAAGGTTGATTGGACGTCGCTTCACAGGACAGATGGACAATGACCCAAAACATCCTGCGAAAGCAACCCAGGAGTTTTTTAAGGAAAAGAAGTGGAATATTCTGCAATGGCCAAGTCATCACCATATCTTAACCCGATCGAGCTGCATTTCACTTTCTTAAGACCAAACTTAAGGCAGAAAGAGCCACAAACAAGCAACAACTGAAGACAGCTGAAGACAGCTGAAGACAGATGAAGACAACTGAAGACATCCCCTGAAATGAAGGAGGTTGTGTAGAAAAATGGTTGCAATTCCTAAACGTTTCACAGGATATTTTTGTTCAACTCCTTGAATTAAACCTGAAAGTCTACACTTCAATTGCATCTCAGTTGTTTCATTTCAAATCCAATGTGGTGGCAGCAGTGCCCAAATCATGAAGATTGTGTCACTGCCCAAGGTAATTGGACAAATTAACATTACCATAAATAAAATGTTTTTTTTCAATACTTTGTAGAGAATCCTTTGCAGGCAATGACTGCCTGAAGTCTGGAACCCATGGACGTCACTAAACGCTGGGTTTCCTCCTTTGTGATGCTTTGCCCGGCCTTTACTGCAGCCGTCTTCAGTTGCTTGTTTGTGTATATTTCTGCCTTAAGTTTTGTCTTAAGCAAGTGAAATGCAGCTCGATCGGGTTGAGATCGGGTTATTGACTTGGCCAATGCAGAATATTCCACTTATTTGCCTTAAAAAACTCCTGGGCTTCTTTCACAGTACGTTTTGGGTCATTGTCCATCTGTTCTGTGAAGCAACATCCAATCAACCTTGCTGCATTTGGTTGAATCTGAGCAGAAAGTAAATCCCTGAACACTTCAGAATTAATCCGGCTGCTTCTGTCTTCAGTCACATCATCAATAAACACTAGTGACCCAGTGCCTTTGGCAGCCATGCATGCCCATGCCATCACACTGCCTCCACCATGTTTTACAGAGGATGTGGTGCGCTTTGGATCATGAGCCGTTCCAAGCCTTCTCCATACATTCTTCCTCCCATCATTCTGGTACAGGTTGATCTTAGTTTCATGCTGTTCCAGAACTGGACTGTCTTCTTTACATGTTGTTTGGCAACCCTCTGTATTTGATCTCATGAAGTCTTCTCCTTATGGTAGACTTAGATACTGATACACCTACTTCCAGTAGTGTTCTTCACTTGGGTAGATATATGAAGGGGTTTTTCTTGACCATGGAAAGGATTCCGCGATCGTCCACCACTGTTATCTTCCGTGGACTTCCAGGCCTTTTGGATTTCAGGAGATCACCATATTGATTACATAACTGTATATTCAATATGTTTTGGTAAACCGCTATAATGCCAAAACTTGTGTCACTGTCTAATTAATTCTGGACCTAACTGTACATTATTTCTAATACAGTTCCTATTGAAGCCCTTCTTCTGACTTTTGAGGTGCGCACTGTATAGAAAGCATAGTTGAAAATTAAATGTATTTCCTTCTGTACACACTGATAGACTTAGTGTCCTCAGTGGACAACATAATCTAAACCAATTCTTACATACAGTTTGGAATGGGATGCTGATATATTTATCTGCAATGGTCCTTATAGGAACACTAAATATAGAAAATAGACAAAAAGTGTCATTTTAAAAATCCCCGTAATTCCTTCTTTATTCTCCTCTTTTTCTTTGAACCTATTTTGTCTAATATTGCAGTTAATACTGAGAAAAATATAAATTATCTTATATATGTATCCCAGGTGATGGGCCATTTTTCCCCTTTTTCTCCTCACAGTCCTGTTTCTGGCTGAATGACAACTGGCTGCAGCAGGAGGATTCACCCTCTGCCCTGTGTACAGTAGGACGCACAGATCGTTAACCTTTTGTTAACCCCCTCCCAATCAGCCATTCACCAGCCAAAAACGGAACAGATCAGTAGGAATTGAAGTGTTCTCTGCAGGATTTTTACAAGACTGTTTCTTGCAGACTGGAAAACAGTTTGGGCAATTTTATATTGAGTTTACTTTTATCTTTAATTTCTAGGTTTTAGCTTTAAAATGGAGAGATACCAGAGCTCCTGTAGTCACTTAACTCAGGGGAAGCTATAAAAAATTTAACTGCCTAATCTATTTTTTCCCTGACATAGGACGTTGGGTAAAGGTCCTATTACACGGCCCGATGAGGGCCGTGTACACAAGCGCAATCAACAAGACAGCTCGTTGATCAGTGCTCATTTCACAAGGAGCTAGTATGGGGTGGAGCACTCGTTACTCCGATCGCTCGTCCCTATACATTTCTATCATGTCATCAGGGAGATGTGCTGCCGACAATTATAATATTTTCTGCATTTAAAAGATACGATGATCTGATGAATGAGCGTTTGCTCATTCATCGGCTGATCGTTGCCCTGTTTACACAGGGAAATTATCGGGAATGAGCATTCTGTGAACGCTGGTTTGTCCGATAATATGCCGGTGTAAAGGGGCCTTAAAGGGTAACTTAACGTTTGACAAACTTCTGACATGTCATAGTGACATGTCAGAAGTTTTGATTGGTGGGGGTCCAAGCACTGGGACCCCCACCAATCGCTAAAACGAAGCGGCAGAAGTGTCCGTGTGAGCGTTCAGCCGCTTCGTTTGTGTTCGGCTTTTTCCGGAAAGCCGATGTATGGGCTCATAGACTTTTTATTGAGCCCGTACTCCGATACATTGATTTCCGGAAAAAGCTGAACAGACACGAAGCGGCTGAGCGCTTGCACGAGCACTTCTGCCGCTTAGTTTTAGCGATTGGTGGGAGTCTCAGTGCTCAAACCCACACCAATCAAAGCTTCTGACATGTCACTATGATATGTCAGAAGTTTGTCAAATATTTAGTTACCCTTTAAGGATCTGTCAGCTCTCAATGCCCACGGCTGCACTTCCTGTTGCCACATGTACAAAACTTACAGTAGAATAGACAAAATAATTATCGCAGCATAATAAACAAAATTAATAAACTGTGAGTACAGCTCTTACTTATAATTAATTTGTACATGGCCATTTTGAAGGTCTGGGTTGACATCCTCTTTAAATCTGCCCTACTAAGGGAAAATCAATTTCATGGTGACCGATCAATTATAAAAATCAAATAGAACTACAGATTTTTATCTCCTCTTCTCTTTATCAGACAATATATATTCTTCATTTTGTGTGTTACTTTTGTCTTTTTGAACAACATTTTTGTTACCAAAAAAATAAAATAAAAATGATAAAAACGTATCCACAAGGCATAATGTTCCTTGAGATCACAGTTCTAAGAAAACTCTACCTGCACAAATGAAGACAAATATATCTTTTTCCAACTCACCTTGAGGATGTGGAAAGTGAGAAGCGTTAATGATTGCTGAACACCATAAATAGCACCTCAGCATGAAAAAGCACAAAGGACTCAAGGGACTTACTTTAACATGTCCATGGAAATTGATGCTAATTAAAGCACAGGCAGAAAAGAGGTCTGGATGATGAATGAGATTACCGCGTAAAATTATTAAAATGACATTGCAGTTTACCATTTAGTTTTACTTTTTGACATAAGATAATTAACATAACATTAAGAGTATGACTGTGAGGCACATTGAAATTGTATTTGGTGTTACCTAATCATTTTTATACTTGTCTCTACAGCTCAAATAAAAAAAATGTAGCGTAAAATTACGATATTTTTTTAAACTTGTTCTGAAAGGAAATAATTTGCTTAAGGCTTATGAGCACGGCCTACTGATTCTCTACCGGTCCCAATTCCATTTCTAGTAATTTGTAAAGAGGTATAAATATGTTCTCATCATGTGCATCTATACCATATTTGATGCATCACATAATTATTATTTGCCTTGGCAGCAGCTGCTTGGCACTGATTGCTACAGTTCAATTTGCCATCCACTAATATTCTAACATCCTTTCCAAGCTTGTTTTACCCAGTTATCAGAGGTTCGGACAGCACACAGCACAGTTTTACCCAGTGTTTCCCATTTAATATGTAATGGTGAAATGTATGTTCCCTTTCTAAGTACGTAGCCTGATACTTAGTGTTAAACCTCATTTGTCACTTCTCTTGCCAAGCCTTTAACGTAACCAAATCCATCTTTAGCATAATACTGTCATCTTCTATTTTAATTTTGTTACATAGTATACAAGGTTATTAATAAACAATGTATATTAGAAAGAACAGAGTCCAGTACTGACCCCTGTAGAAGTCCGCTATTAACGGCAACCCAATCTGAATGTAATAGTGGGCATCACCCATCCATTGTTTTTTTCGGAGATGCAAAAAGAGGCCGTAATGATGGAGGATAATGACGAGACCTCAAGTTTTTTTCCTTTCCAAACCTACCGGAGAGACTTTTTAGAGTAGAAAAGGAGAAGTAAATTGTAGCTGCCTCTGACACATGGCACCCATCATCCAGGACAAGTGCTCCTCCAGCTTGCCCTTAGCTCCGCTTCTGCAAGGGAAAGAAGATCATGAAGAAATGTTCATCTAACCTGGTGGTCTTGTTGGACAACTTCTGCTAAAGCTGTCTTTACGCATAGTTGATTGATTGATTGATTGATTGATTGATTGATTGATTGATTGATTGATTGATTGATTGATTGATTGATTGATTGATTGGTGAAGATGTTCACATATATTTATCTATTGACATAGTATTTCGATGAATTCAAAGTGCAAATCAACAGTAGGTTTACTTAGCATTTACTGGCCCACTCACAAAAGTCCAATGGTTTCCTAGCATGATTGTAATTTATCATTTGAGACTGCAAGCTGTACAACAAGGAAAACATCTATACCTCAGTTATCATCCTGAAATGAACATATCCCAGTTTACAGTCCATGCATATTTATGCAACCATCATAATATCTAGTGAGAGCTGGCACTGAGATTACAGTCATTTGTGTAGGAATAGCTGCCAAATATTTAAATAACTCTAAGGAATAATTTCCACAAGGATGTGTGGGAGTAAAGACCCTTAGGCTGCCATCTGACAGTATATTCAAATTGTAGGCTGTTTGCATAATGTGTGTCAGTTCAGTGATGTGTAACATGGCCTAGATGTACATGATATAAATGGACAACTATGGGAAAAACTTGATTCTAGGTGTGATTTGCTAGTTCTAGATCAGGAGTGCACAACCTTTTCTGGTCTGAGAGCCACATTGTCACATTATACCATTTCCAAAGGGCCACAAACTTAACGTGGTATTCCTATATGAGGCATTTATGACATATCCATTGTATATGTGGAGGTTCCACTTCTGGAACTCCCATGTTTCGGGAGAATGGAGAATTTACTCCAGAGAAGAGAAGACATGGTGGGCGCACATGCATGCTGAGCAGGTCATAACTCCCATAAACTACAAAGGAGAGGGTTGCACGCATGAAGAGCCTCCTCTACACTTTTTCGCCTCTTCTCTGGAGTGCCTATGAGACATTTTATGGTTTATCTTGTGGATATGCAATAAATGTCTCAGACGGGAATACCCCTTTAAAGAAACAATCTGGGTAAAACTGATGGTCATGGTCTGCACAGGGCATAACACAGTAACAGTTTTACCTGGATTGCTACTTTACACTTCTTAAAATAGAACTCATACAGCCCCACAGTCCCCCCCCCCCCCCATAAAAATGGCTGACATAGTACCTCTAATAATATCTGTAGGATATGGCTGTCAAAAGACACCTGTGTGAAAATCATGTCCGCGTCTTGATGGCATTGCGGGCTGCAGGTTGTGCACCCCTGTTCTAGATGCTATTGGCCTCCACATTGATCTTTTATATTGTAGAGAAGTGAACAGGTCCAAAATTAAATATTTTACTTATTTATTTGATGCTTTGTTTTTCTCTTTCCTGGGTAGGGTTGTCTTACATGCTTCAGGAGTGTCGAAGAAAATAAACCCATGGTCCACCAATCCCAAGAGTCTAATTTTGCTGGCCGAGAAAATGGTGCAGCGTTTTCTGATCCAGAAAAATGATACTGCCGTTAAATGAAATCAGCTTTGCAACTAATGCTCCAATGTGTTTAAAATAAAAAATCAAGCAACTTTGCAAACTTTGTCTTGATTACAAATGTCCTACCATTGTTTGTTTATAGCTCATATGCAAACCTATGTGTCTCTGTGGTTACAGACTACAAATAAACCATGTGTACTCTGACCCTGAAGTGATGTGTTACCTTTTCTATCTGTCCCTTCTTTCTAATCTACCAAATGCACATTAGTATGAAGTTGAAGGGAATATGACAGCAGACTCCGCATACACAGGGTATGTTTGTAGTCTGTAATAGTGTTGGACTGGGGTTCCTTAGGTCCACCCGAGGAAATTATTCTAAGGACCCACTCTCCAACTATACAGAACATGTGCACCTCCAACTTTTATGTTATCATTGCACCCACATCATCAATAAGGCCAAAAAGGTTATTTGTGAATCAACCCGTAAGAAAAAGACCCTAGTGACAAGTGATAAGCAGCGCCAAATCAAGATGTCATCTGCTAGACCTTTGGGGCCTGTTATCGTGTCAGAGCCTCTGGTACTCTAGTGGGCCAGACCAACTCTGGTCTTTACCAATGGAGACACATAGGTTTGCATCGGAGCTTTAGGCACAAAACGGTAGTACATTTCTAATCTAGACTCATCGGAAAAAAAACATATTTTAAATGCCATAATATGTTGCAGAGGTGCAATGGCGGATCATCATATTGGCGGTTCGGGCGGCCGCCCGGGGCCCGAGGCACTCAGGGGAGCCATTGCTGCCCGAACTGCACATAATCGTAAAAACTATGCAGCGCACTTGCGCTGCTAACTGTCACTGCAGAGAGAAGGTGCAGGCAGAACAATTCAGGGCGGGCTTAGCCGGGATAGTGAAAGTTACCTCTCTACATAAATGTGCTTGAATTGAAGGCTAAAGGACCTTTGATGACGTCGTGCCCATGTGACCCCCGCCCACCAATCAGGTCTGTCTATCACAGGGAAGGAGCAGAATATCTGCAGGGAAGAAGGCCCGCCCACCAGTCAAGTTTTTACACAGAGCTCCCTTCATTCCTCCATAACTCACTCCCTCCCTTCATCACTGCTGTGTGTGTAGCGCTATCTACAGGGGGCTGTGTGTGTGTGTGTGTGTGTGTGTGTGTGTGAGTGGTGCTATCTACAGGGGGCTGTGTGTGTGTGTGTGTGTGGTGCTATCTACAGGGGGCTGTGTGTGTGTGTGTGTGTGTGTGTGTGTGTGTGGTGCTATCTACAGGGGGCTGTGTGTGTTTGTGTGTGTGTGTGTGTGTGTGTGTGTGTGTGACGCTATCTACAGGGGGCTGTGTGTGTGTAATTCTATATACAGGGGGATGTGTGTGTGACGCTATCTACAGGGGGATGTGTGTGTGATGCTGTATACAGGGGGCTGTGTGTGTAATTCTATATACAGGGGGATGTGTGTGTGACGCTATCTACAGGGGGCTGTGTGTGTGTGTAATTGTATATACAGGGGGATGTGTGTGTGACGCTATATACAGGGGGATGTGTGTGTGATGCTATATACAGGGGGATGTGTGTGTGATGCTATATACAGGGGGATGTGTGTGTGACGCTATATACAGGGGGATGTGTGTGTGACGCTATATATACAGGGGGATGTGTGTGTGATGCTATATACAGGGGGCTGTGTGTGTGATGCTATATACAGCGGGATGTGTGTGTGATGCTATATACAGGGGGATGTGTGTGTGATGCTATATACAGGGGGCTGTGTGTGTGACGCTATATACAGGGGGCTGTGTGTGTGACGCTATATACAGGGGGATGTGTGTGTGATGCTATATACAGGGGGATGTGTGTGTGACATTATACAGGGGGATGTGTTTGTGACGCTATATACAGGGGGATGTGTGTGTGATGCTATATACAGGGGGATGTGTGTGTGACGCTATATACAAGGGGCTGTGTGTGTAATTCTATATACAGGGGGATGTGTGTGTGACGCTATATACAGGGGGATGTGTGTGTGACGCTATATACAGGGGGATGTGTGTGTGACGCTATATATACAGGGGGCTGTGTGTGTGATGCTATATACAGGGGGCTGTGTGTGTGACGCTATATACAGGGGGCTGTGTGTGTGTGTGACGCTATATACAGGGGGCTGTATGTGACGCTATATACAGGGGGCTGTGTGTGTGACGCTATATACAGGGGGATGTGTGTGTGTGTGACGCTATATACAGGGGGATGTGTGTGTGACGCTATATACAGGGGGGCTGTGTGCGTGATTCTATCTACAGGGGCCTTTGTGCACATGTTGCTTTACTATACAGTGTTTGACACAATTATATTCAGGGGTGCAGTGTTTGGTGCTATTATATTTAGAGGCACAGTCTGTGGCACCATGATCATTTTGTTTTCGTTTATAGGTGTAGAAATGCTGGAAAAGTGAGCAACAGAAGACATCTAAGTGGCAAATTCTGCAGAAATGGGTCATGGCCGGGAGAAGTCGTCATGAAGTCTGGGCCGGATGGAGAAGAAAAGAGGAAAAAAGTTACCAGAATCTGAGAAGTCGTCACATGTGAGTCACTAGATTTATAGAGAAGGAAATCCTTGTGTTTCACTAAAAGTCTTTGTGCAGTCCAGGACTGATAGACAAATGTGTGTTACTATTCCCCTAGTTAGGAGGATGTGTCCCTGCACAGTGTGATACTTTCAGCGATGGTTGGAGACTGTCAGTATGTAGGGACACAGCCCTTTGACAAGGGGAATCGTAACACCCATTTGTTAATGCTTGCACAAAAAGGTAGTGTTACGGCTCGGCGGAGGAGAAGGGGGGCCCGAGTTTGGGTAACAGCCCAGGGCCTATAGTCTACTTAATCCGCCACTGCAGAGGTGGACATATTATTTAAAGTTTATAATACTGAGACCAGAAGATAGATTACCCAAATAAGACCTCTCTCTGGAATGTAGCTGAAGAAAGTGTGGGGGAAACAGGTGGAGAAAAGTACTGGATAAAAGAAAGATGGAGGGATCTAGAGAATAATCAGGGAAAGACAAAGACACGAAGAGGAAATATGGCTAGTATGACCATCAGAAAAGATAGAAGCAGAAAGACTCTGACAAAGGATACTAAGGGATGGATAAGGGGCTGCAGTTGGAGAGGTTGTCCTGTCAGGACAACCCCTGTTCATATGACCTTGCAGTCTAGGTTGGTCTGTTGATAAGCTTGTTGACGGTTTCTAATAACCTACAGAATCATAAATACTTATCTGGACTATAATACAGGTTGTAACCCAAAATCAGCACAAGATAACTAATGCAATGTATTTACAAAGTTAAAACAGCAAAAATAGTGCAAGACCAATACAGAATAAAAACATATTCATCTTTATTACATCGTCTTAAAAAAACATATCAAAATATCAAGTTAAAATGAATTAAGTACAAATAGGAGAAAAGGTGGGGAATATGATCAGTTCACATACAGTGAAGGAAATAAGTATTTAATCCCTTGCTGATTTTGTAAGTTTGCCCACTGTCAAAGACATGAACAGTCTAGAATTTTTAGGCTAGGTTAATTTTACCAGTGAGAGATAGATTATATAAAAAAAAAAACTGAAAATCACATTGTCAAAATTATATATATTTATTTGCATTGTGCACAGAGAAATAAGTACTTGATCCCTTTAGCAAACGAGACTTAATACTTGGTGGCAAAACCCTTGTTGGCAAGCACAGCAGTCAGATGTTTTTTGTAGTTGATGATGAGGTTTGCACACATGTTAGATGGAATTTTGGCCCACTCCTCTTTGCAGATCATCTGTAAATCATTAAGATTTCGAGGCTGTCGCTTGGCAACTTGGATCTTCAGCTCCCTCCATAAGTTTTCGATGGGATTAAGGTCTGGAGACTGGCTAGGCCACTCCATGACCCTAATGTGCTTCTTTTTGAGCCACTCCTTTGTTGCCTTGGCTGTATATGTCGGGTCATTGTCATGCTGGAAGACCCAGCCACGAGCCATTTTTAATGTCCTGGTGGAGGGAAGGAGGTTGTCAATCAGGATTTGACGGTACATGGCTCCATCCATTCTCCCATTGATGCGGTGAAGTAGTCCTGTGCCATTAGCAGAGAAACACCCCCAAAACATAATGTTTCCACCTCCATGCTTGACAGTGGGGACGGTGTTCTTTGGGTCATAGGCAGCATTTCTCTTTCTCCAAACACGGCGAGTTGAGTTAATGCCAAAGAGCTCAATTTTAGTCTCATCTGACCACCCACAGCACCTTCTCCCAATCACTCTCAGAATCATCCAGATGTTCATTTGCAAACTTCAGATGGGCCTGTACATGTGCACTCTTGAGCAGGGGTACCTTGCGGGCACTGCAGGATTTTAATCCATTACGGCGTAATGTGTTACCAATGGTTTTCTTGGTGACTGTGGTCCCAGCTGCCTTGAGATCATTAGCAAGTTCCCCCCGTGTAGTTTTCGGCTGAGCTCTCACCTTCCTCAGGATCAAGGATACCCCACGAGGTGAGATTTTGCATGGAGCCCCAGATCGATGTCGATTGACAGTCATTTTGTATGTCTTCCATTTTCTTACTATTGCACCAACAGTTGTCTCCTTCTAACCCAGCGTCTTACTTATGGTTTTGTAGCCCATTCCAGCCTTGTGCAGGTCTATGATCTTGTCCCTGACATCCTTAGAAAGCTCTTTGGTCTTGCCCATGTTGTAGAGGTTAGAGTCAGACTGATTAATTGAGTCTGTGGACAGGAGTCTTTTATACAGGTGACCATTTAAGACAGCTGTCTTTAATGCAGGCACCAAGTTGATTTGGAGCGTGTAACTGGTCTGGAGGAGGCTGAACTCTTAATGGTTGGTAGGGGATCAAATACTTATTTCTCTGTGCACAATGCAAATAAATATATATAATTTTTACTATGTGTTTTTCTTTTTTTTTTTTATATAATCTATCTCTCACTGGTAAAATTAACCTAGCCTAAAAATTCTAGACTGTTCATGTCTTTGACAGTGGGCAAACTTACAAAGTCAGCAATGGATCAAATACTTATTTCCTTCACTGTACGTACCTAAAAAGTGCCACATTGTACTTTTACAAATACATGATGCAAATTATACAAATAGCACATGATACAAATGCTGATGACATAGTTAAGGGATAGTTTCCAATGCAAGCACCAGCAAATGAATGCAAAATACACATACTGTAGATAAGGTGAAAGGACAATATGTCACAGATTATGAGATCCCAGAAACCAATAACTATCGATCAGGCGGGTCTCATGATCTATACATATTGCTTCTTGGTATCTCATACATTTTGGGGAGCAGACTTGATAGGTGTTGGTATTTACAAAGTTACTGAAACCATAAAATGTTATTCAAGAGTGGACATATGCATTTAACCGCTTAACGCAGATGTATGTCATCGCGGGATTTAATTCCAACAGGATGCTGTACACGTACATCAATAGCATACACAACAGCTCATGTTCATGAACTTTGATGTGATCAATAACAGGTGGATGCAGGACCCACTGTCACCGAAGTTGTCAGTCCTGCTGACCTGATGGATTCAGCTTTGAGAGCAAGATACAGCTTCCATGTATACAGGATACACAGAAGCTGCATCTCAGAAAGTGAAAACACAAAAACAATTAAAAAGTTGTTTAAAATCTGATAATACATAGTTTTTTTTTAAAAGTGTGCAAAGGCTTACATAAAATTACTTACCATACTCCCTGAACCGCCACTGAAAGTGAGTATTTTTACTCACACACAGCATGGGGCATATTTGAGGGGGCACAGTGTGGCCAGTGGAATATATCTGTATTCAAGAGGCATGCAATGGACGGGATTGGAGATAACTTCTATCCTGGCCGTTTAACCACCTCAAATGCCAAGGACAATAGCGACCATGGAATTTGAGCGGTAAGACAGAGGAAGGAGGTACCCTCTGTCCTCCGATTGGTGCCATTGCTGCAACAGAATAGTGGGTTCTGATTTATTTCCACGGCAGCAGTAGGCCTATTGAAGACCTCCTGTAACGTCTATGGCCGAGGGCCGTCATTCAGACTTACCCTCTGACGGCACCGGCCATGGACATCTGTGTTCTCGGTGGCATCTCCCTCCAGGGAGACGCCGGCACTCACTTCCAAGTACCGGGAATGTTTCCCACAGGGCACGCGCGCCCGCGCGTGCACGGCCTTAAAGCGCCAGTGCACATCCAGCTGTCATTTAATCAGTATTAGCCCAGAATACTGCTGGACTATAAAAGGGGCTCTGCGCACTTGATCCTTGCCTGAGCGTTGTTGTTTACCTAAAGTTTGTCTTGCAAATGGTCTCCTAGTGTTTTCCAGTTCCCAGTGTTACCCGTTCATGCTGCCTGTACCCTGTATCCCGTGCTATCGTATCTACAGTGAGAGTCAAGTCGTGTCTTCCACTGCATCTACTGTGCCATGTACAGTGAAAGTCAAGTTGTGTCACCGCTACTGTCTACATTGCCTCAGGTACCCTTTCTGGACTATAGACATTGTTTTGTACCTAGTTGGCCAGCTGCAATCCCGCTACGCGGTATGACCCAGTGGGTCCACACCCCGCGCCGTGACACCTCCAGGTCTGCCATCAGCTTCACCTTGCCAGATACAAGGTTTAATAGTAGAATACAGATAAAGGCAATACACTATGTGTATTGCATGAGCGATATAATGATTGCACCGTAAAGTCTAAAAATAAAGTAAAAAATGTTTAATGCTTTTTTTTTTAAATGTCAAATCACATTTCTGATAATAAAAGTGAAAAACTGACAGGCAAGTTAAAGTGTATGTTCACAAATGCCAGAAGTCTAGCAAGCAAAATGGGGGAGCTGGAGGCCTTGATACTGGAAGAAAATATAGATATAGTTGGTGTTGCTGAAACATGGCTGGACTCTTCACATGACTGGGCTGTAAATCTACAGGGTTTTACACTTTTTCGTAAAGACAGGACAAATAGGAAAGGTGGTGGTGTATGTCTGTATGTGAGAAGTGATATGAAGGCGAGTGTGAAAGAGACAATAGTGGGTCAAGACTGTGAGGAGGTTGAAACCTTGTGGGTGGAACTAGAAAGGGAGGTAAACACTGAAAAAATTACTTTTGGTGTAATCTATAGACCCCCCAATATAACTGAGGAGATGGAAGGTCAGATATATAAACAGATGGAGCGGGCTGCACAGGCGGGTACTGTAGTGATAATGGGAGATTTTAATTTCCGGGATATTAATTGGTGTCATGGTTCGGCTTCAACTGCAAAGGGGAGACATTTCCTCAACCTATTGCAGGAAAATTTTATGGGCCAGTTTGTGGAAGACCCGACTAGAGGTGAAGCTCTGTTGGATCTGGTCATTTCTAATAATGCAGATCTTGTTGGGAATGTCAATGTTCGTGAAAACCTCGGTAACAGTGATCATAATATAGTTACATTTTACCTATACTGTAAAAAACAAACGCAGGCTGGGAGGGCAAAAACATTTAATTTTAAGAAAGTCAATTTCCCCAGGATGAGGGCGGCAATTCAGGATATAGACTGGGAAGAACTAATGTCAAATAATGGAACAAATGATAAATGGGAGATTTTCAAATCTACTTTGAGTTATTATAGTGCAAAATTTATTCCTACAGGTAATAAGTATAAACGACTCAAATTAAACCCCACATGGCTTACACCTTCTGTGAAAGGGGCAATACATGACAAAAAAAGGGCATTTAAAAAATACAAATCTGAGGGTACAGCTGTAGCCTTTGTAAAATATAAAGAGCTTAATAAAATCTGTAAAAATGTAATAAAATTAGCAAAAATACAAAATGAAAGGCAGGTGGCCAAGGATAGTAAAACAAATCCTAAAAAATTCTTCAAGCATATAAATGCAAAAAAGCCAAGGTCTGAACATGTAGGACCCCTAGATAATGGTAATGGGGAGTTGATCACAGGGGATCAAGAGAAGGCAGAGTTACTAAATGGGTTCTTTAGCTCTGTATATACAACAGAAGAAAGAGCAGCTGATGTAGCCGGTGCCAGTTCTGTTAATATATCAGTTGATATACTGAATTGGATGAATGTAGAGATGGTCCAAGCTAAATTAAATAAAATAAATGTGCACAAGGCTCCGGGACCAGATGGGTTACACCCTAGAATTCTTAAAGAGCTTAGTTCAGTTATTTCTGTCCCCCTTTTCATAATATTCAGAGAATCTCTAGTGACTGGTATAGTGCCAAGGGACTGGCGCAGGGCAAATGTGGTGCCTATTTTCAAAAAGGGCTCTAGGTCTTCCCCGGGTAATTATAGACCAGTAAGCTTAACATCCATCGTGGGGAAAATGTTTGAGGGGCTATTGAGGGACTATATACAGGATTATGTGACAATAAATAGCATTATAAGTGACAGCCAGCACGGTTTTACTAAGGACAGAAGTTGTCAAACTAACCTAATCTGTTTTTATGAAGAGGTGAGCAGAAGTCTAGACAGAGGGGCCGCTGTGGATTTAGTGTTTTTGGACTTTGCAAAGGCATTTGACACTGTCCCCCATAGACGCCTAATGGGTAAATTAAGGACTATAGGTTTAGAAAATATAGTTTGTAATTGGATTGAGAATTGGCTCAAGGACCGTATCCAGAGAGTTGTGGTCAATGATTCCTACTCTGAATGGTCACCGGTTATAAGTGGTGTACCCCAGGGTTCAGTGCTGGGACCACTATTATTCAACTTATTTATTAATGATATAGAGGAAGGGATTAATAGCACTATTTCTATTTTTGCAGATGACACCAAGCTATGTAATATAGTTCAGACTATGGAAGATGTTCATGAATTACAGGCAGATTTAAACAAACTAAGTGTTTGGGCGTCCACTTGGCAAATGAAGTTTAATGTAGATAAATGTAAAGTTATGCATCTTGGTACCAACAACCTGCATGCATCATATGTCCTAGGGGGCGCTACACTGGCGGATTCACTTGTTGAGAAGGATCTGGGTGTACTTGTAAATCATAAACTCAATAACAGCATGCAGTGTCAATCAGCTGCTTCAAAGGCCAGCAGGATATTGTCGTGTATTAAAAGAGGCATGGACTCGCGGGACAGGGATGTAATAATGCCACTTTACAAAGCATTAGTGAGGCCTCATCTAGAATATGCAGTTCAGTTCTGGGCACCAGTTCATAGAAAGGATGCCCTGGAGTTGGAAAAAATACAAAGAAGAGCAACGAAGCTAATAAGGGGCATGGAGAATTTAAGTTATGAGGAAAGATTGAAAGAATTAAACCTATTTAGCCTTGAAAAAAGACGACTAAGGGGGGACATGATTAACTTATATAAATATATTAATGGCACATACAAAAAATATGGTGAAATCCTGTTCCTTGTAAAACCCCCTCAAAAAACAAGGGGGCACTCCCTCCGTCTGGAGAAAAAAAGGTTCAAGCTGCAGAGGCGACAAGGCTTCTTTACAGTGAGAACTGTGAATTTATGGAATAGCCTACCGCAGGAGCTGGTCACAGCAGGGACAGTAGATGGCTTTAAAAAAGGGTTAGATAATTTCCTAGAACAAAAAAATATTTGCTCCTATGTGTAGAAATTTTTCCGTTCCCTTTTCCCTTCCCTTGGTTGAACTTGATGGACATGTGTCTTTTTTCAGCCGTACTAACTATGTAACTATGTAATAAAAATACCTAACAGTTAAAAAAAAATATTTTCCCATCTTCACCCAAAAAATGATGGAAATAAAGAAAAGTAAACCTAATTTGTGTCGCCGCTTCTGTAAAAATTTAAACTATTAAAATATCTTGTTATTTAACTTGTTATTTTCAAATAAAAAGTAATATAAAAGTCATCTGTTCCCCAAAATGGTACCAATAAAAACTACAGCCCTGCAAAAAACAAGCCCTCACACCGTTGTTTTTTTTCCCATTCTACCCCACTAAGATTTTTTTTTGGTACATTAAATGGTACTATTAAGAACTACAACTCGTTTAGCAAAAAATGAGCCATCATACGGCTATATCGACATGAAAAGTGAAAATGTTATGGCTCTTGGAATGCGTTGTTGTAAAAAAACAAAGATTTAAAAAATAATAATTGGCTGTGTCCCTAAGCGGTTAACTCAGTCTGCAGGGTGGGGCATTATTTTATTTAGGGGTCACCGTGTGGGGCATTATTTTATTTAAGTGGCACAGTTTGTTGAGCTAATATATTTAGGGGCATATGCGTGGAGCAATTGTATTAAAGGGGTACTATGTGTGAAGCTAAAGAGTACGACTCCATTAAGAAAAGATGTCACCTGTAAGTCACTAAATGTAATGTTTATTTTGCTTTTGACTGCGTCTCATCAGCACTGTAGCCACTTGTCTGGTCTGCAGCGTGATGACAGGGATTCACTTGACTTTGCAATTGGTCTCTGTGCTACTTGGTACTGGTGCTGTATTTTTGTTTTACGTTATCTTATGGTGCTGTATTTATGTATTGAGCTTTAATTCTGGTGTTGTATATATGTACTGAGCTTGGTTCTGGTACTGTATATATGTATTGAGCTTAGTTCTGGTGCTGTATTTATGTACTGAGCTTGGTTGTGGTGCTGTATTTCTGTACTGTGCTTGGTTGTGGTGCTGTATTTCTGTACTGAGCTTGGTTGTGGTGCTGTATTTCTGTACTGAGCTTTGTTGTGGTGCTGTATATCTGTACTGAGCTTGGTTCTGGTGCTGTATATATGTACCGAGCTTTGTACTTGTGCTGTATTTATGTACTGAGCTTTGTTCTGGTGCTGTATATATGTACTGAGCTTTGTTCTGATACTGTATTTACATACTGAGCTTTGTTCTGGTGCTGAATATATTTAGTGAGCTTGGTTCTTGTTCTGTATTTATATACTGAGCTTGGTTCTGGTACTAAATACATTGACAGTGCTTGGTACCATTGTTTTATATTAGAATTTAGGTAAAAATGTGGGAATAATTTTCCAGAACACACCAGATCGCAGATCCCTGTACCTATATCGTTGTCATTCAAGTAGGGAACCTGTTAAAAATTTTAATCCCACTACTGGGCCTTTGGGCCTCTTAGGCAACAGGGACTGAGTGCGACTGCTACCTCTGCACCCCCTGTAGCTACGTCCCTACTGTGAGCAATAAACAAAGCATTAAAATACTAAAGTGGCAAAATATTTTTTTTAGCCCATATGTTGTACGTAGACATGGATGTTCATTGTGTCCATGTATAAGTGCCTTTAGGCTGGAAATGCTTTTTAAAGAAAATAAGACATCTTATGCTTGAGCTAAGATGTTGGACGTTTCATAATCTGCAAGATAGATCACAAGTATTAACTAACAAATTACTAAAATATTTCATGGTACATTTTTTTGTGTTCCCAGCATATAAAAGAAATAGCAATTTCCTGCAAAAATAAAATATGCAGAGTGTAACAGGAAATATTTTAATTGCATGAAATATTCATTCAATTATTTTCTTCATTACATGGCTGAAAGGTTAAAAACAGCAAACATCCATAGATGTCAGAGAAGCCATGACATGTTTTTTATATTATTCATATTAAGCGCATCAATCTTTTCTATAGGCAAATTGTTAATTCTCAAATCAATACGCAGGGAAATACGCCAGACATTATACAATTGTAATGATGGGGGTAGGGAAACAGACAAGTGAGCCCTAATCTACCCGCCACTCAGTCCCTGCCTGCTTGCAACGACCCGCCCTAGGCGACGGGGTACAACTGGGCGACGGTCCCTACGCTCAATAAGTGCACGAGAGACAAACAGACAAGGGTACACAGAAGCTAAGGGAAATGGGGCAGTTGCCCACGGCAACACCTTGAGCAACAAGAGTGGTGAACGAGCCGAGTCAAACCAGGAGTGTACGAGGTACCAAACGCAGAGCAGGAGAGTAGTGAACAAGCCGAGTTAAACCAGGAGTGTACGAGGTACCAAACGCAGAGCAGGAGAGTAGTCAGTAAGCCAGGGTCAATATGAAACAGGGTCAAATAGTTCAGAAGCTGCAGCAGGGCCAGGAAACCAAACAAGAAGAATCACAAGCAAGGAGGAACAGGAAAGGCAGGTATAAATAGACAGAGGGCGGGAGCTAGCTCCGTCTGGCCAGGCTGCGATAGGCTCTCCCACTCCTAAGCCTGCCATCCTGAGTGGTGGAAGATGGAGTCAGTCTCACAGACATAGAAGCAGGTGCAGACTGATTACCTATGGGCGTTGACACAGAAGCTGTGCCTGGCAGATCCTTTACAGTACCCCCCCTTTTATGAGGGGCCACCGGACCCTTTCTAGGTCGACCTGGTTTATTGGGGAAATGAAGGTGGAACCTCCTGACCAATACCCCAGCGTGAACATCCCGGGCGGGTAGCCAAGTCCTCTCCTCAGGCCCGTATCCTCTCCAATGGACCAGGTACTGGAGGGAGCCTTGGACCATCTTGCTGTCCACAATCTTGGCCACCTCGAATTCCACCCCCTCAGGGGTGAGAACGGGGACAGGAGGTTTCCTCGAGGGAGCCAAGGACGGGGAGCAGCGTTTAAGGAGGGAGGCATGAAACACGTCGTGTACTCGAAAAGATGGGGGCAACTCCAGTCGGAAGGAGACAGGATTGAGGACTTCAATGACCTTGTACGGCCCTATAAACCGGGGAGCAAACTTCTTGGACGGGACTTTAAGGCGCAATTTCTTTGACGATAGCCACACCACATCCCCGACCATAAACAAGGGGTTAGCAGAACGTCTTCTATCTGCCTGAGTTTTTTGTATGCTCTGGGACGCCTCTAGGTTCTTCTGAACCTGGGCCCAGACTGTGCACAGTTCCCGATGAACGACCTCTACCTTGGGATTGTTGACCCCTGACGAGTTACTGACCCTGTTATTAAGGGAAAATTCGGCGAGGGGAATGAATGAGACCCAATCATATTGACAGTCAGAGATAAAACACCTTAAATATTGTTCTAGAGACTGATTAGTCCTCTTAGTTTGGCCATTAGTTTCAGGATGGAAGGCAGAGGAGAAGGACAGATCAATCTCCAACTTTTTACAGAAGGCTCTCCAAAACAATGAAACAAATTGTACCCCTCTGTCAGAAACAATATTGACAGGGACCCCATGGAGACGCAGGATGTGTTTGACAAACAAGGTAGCTGACGTCTTAGCATTGGGTAGTTTCTTGAGGGGCACAAAGTGGCACATCTTACTGAAGCGGTCTACTACAACTCACACCACCGACTTGCCTTGAGATGGAGGCAAATCGGTGATAAAATCCATGGAGATATGGGTCCAAGGTCTCTGGGGAATGGGCAAAGAACGTAGTAAGCCCGCTGGTCGGGACCTGGGAGTCTTGGACCTAGCACAAACCTCACAAGTGGCGACGTAGGCCTTAACGTCTTTAGGCAACCCAGGCCACCAATAGTTTCTGGCAATGAGGTGCTTGGTACCCAGGATGCCTGGATGACCAGATAGTGCGGAGTCATGATTTTCCCTAAGTACTCTTAGCTGGAATTGCAGGGGAACAAACAGCTTGTTCTCAGGAAGGTTCCCGGGAGCTGAACCTTGATCAGCCGCAATTTCAGAGACTAAATCAGAATCAATAGAGGAAATGATTATACCTGGAGGCAAAATACAAGCAGGATCTTCCTCCGAAGGAGGGCTGGCCATGAAGCTACGCGACAGTGCATCAGCCTTAATATTTTTAGACCCAGCCCTATAGGTAACCAAAAAGTTGAATCTGGTAAAAAGTAACGCCCATCGAGCTTGTCTCGGGTTTAGCCTCCGGGCAGATTCTAGGAAAACCAGATTCTTGTGGTCGGTAAGGACCGTTACCTGGTGCCTAGCCCCCTCCAAGAAGTGGCGCCACTCTTCAAATGCCCATTTAATAGCTAAGAGTTTGCGGTTGCCAATATCATAGTTACTCTCAGTGGGCGAAAACTTCCTGGAGAAGTAGGCACAGGGACGGAGATGGGTGAGGGACCTGGTACCCTGGGACAAGACAGCTCCCACTCCCACCTCGGATGCGTCAACCTCCATGATAAATGGCTCAATTTGGTTGGGCTGAACCAGTACCGGGGCCGAGATAAAGCACTTCTTAAGGGCCTCAAAAGCCTGGACAGCCTCAGGAGGCCAGTGGAGGAGATCAGCACCCTTGCGAGTGAGGTCCGTTAGAGGCTTAGCGATGACCGAGAAGTTAGCAATAAATCTCCTGTAATAATTAGCGAACCCCAAGAAGCACTGTAACGCCTTCAGGGAGGCAGGTTGGACCCATTCCGCCACAGCCTGGACCTTGGCGGGATCCATGCGGAATTCATGAGGAGTGAGGATTTGACCCAAAAATGGTATCTCCTGCACCCCAAACACACATTTTTCGGTCTTCGCAAACAGTTTGTTTTCCCGAAGGACCTGGAGCACCTTCCTGACATGCTCAATGTAGGAGGACCAGTCCTTGGAAAACACAAGTATGTCATCAAGGTACTCTACAAGAAATACCCCCAGGTAATCTCTTAAAATCTCATTTATGAAATTCTGGAAGACCGCGGGAGCATTACACAACCCAAAGGGCATGACGAGGTATTCGAAATGACCTTCGAGCGTGTTAAACGCAGTCTTCCACTCATCCCCCTCTTTGATGCGGATAAGGTTATACGCCCCCTGTAGATCAAACTTAGAGAACCATTGGGCCCCCTGGACCTGATTAAAGAGATCAGGAATCAAAGGAAGGGGATACTGGTTCCTTACAGTGACCTTATTCAAGTTACGGTAGTCAATGCATGGCCTAAGACCACCATCCTTCTTCCCTACGAAGAAGAAGCCAGCACCTACCGGAGAAGTAGAGGGGCGAATGTAACCCTTGGCCAGGCATTCCTGAATATACTCTCTCATGGCTTCACGTTCGGGACAAGAGAGATTAAATATCCTACACTTAGGGAGCTTAGCTCCTGGTACCAAATCGATAGCGCAATCGTATTCTCTATGAGGAGGTAACACTTGGAGGCCTCCTTAGAGAAAACATTAGCGAAGTCCTGAACAAACTCAGGTAGCGTGTTCACCTCCTCAGGGGGAGAAATAGAATTAACAGAAAAACATGACGTCAAGCATTCATTACCCCATTTGGTAAGCTCCCCAGTATTCCAGTCAAACGTGGGATTATGCAACTGCAACCAGGGAAGGCCTAAAACCAAATCGGACGATAATCCCTGCATCAACAGTACAGAGCACTGCTCCAAATGCATGGAGCCAACAAGGAGTTCAAAAACAGGGGTATGCTGTGTAAAATAACCATTAGCAAGAGGAGTGGAGTCGATACCCACTACCGGGACAGGTTTAGGCAAATCAATCAAAGGCATAGCTAGAGACATAGCAAATTCCACAGACATGATATTAGCAGAAGACCCTGAATCCACGAAGGCACTGCCGGTAGCGGACCTACCACCAAAAGAGACCTGAAAGGGAAGCAAGATTTTATTACGTTTCATATTTACGGGAAATACCTGTGCGCCCAAGTGAAATCCCCGATGATCAATTAGGCGCGGAAGTTTTCCGGCTGCTTATTCTTACGCAAAATCTGTAACAGACCTGCCCACCTACATGTGCTATTAGTAATACTAGTGTCATTTTATGTGTCTAAGGGGCTTCTGGGCCGCCTCAGGCACCAGGGCCCAGGTGCGACTGCTATATTTGCACCCCCATTCCACTGTATATCATGTATCTACATATTTAAATATGGTCATTTCCAGGGAGAAGCAAATTTCCACGTTGCTTAATGCTTAATTTCCCCTGTGGTGGCGCTGCAGGGAAATTGAACACTTAATGCCAGGTTCCCCACAGACTACAGCTGATCGCTGGAGGACCAAGCAGCAGAAAACCCTGTGATCAGTTTATTACTCGGGAAACCTTCTAACAAAAAGGAATTGTCTAAAGTGGACAACATCTTAAAATTTGTTGGGGTTGATATTCCAGGATGTTTGAGGGTATGTTCACACACTCTGTCTTCACGACTGAGAAAATGGTAGATAAAAGCCTACAAACATCTGCCCATTGAAATCAATGGGACAAACGGCGTTATGTTCAGATGGGGTGTTTTTTTACGCTGCTGTTTTAAAAACGCAGCGTAAAAAGGAGCATGTCCCTTCTTGAGTCGTTTTTGGAGCTGTTTTTCATTGTGTCAATGGAAAAACAGCTCCAAAAACATCTAGAAAAAACACCTCAAAAAATGTTTCAGCTTAAAAAATGGCTGAAAATCAGAGGCTGTTTTCGCTGAAAACAGCTCCGTAATTTTCAGCCGTTTTTGACGTTATGTGTGAATACTGCAGATTTTATTTGGAGAAATGGTTGAAAAGCAATTATCTTAGAGTATGTATTGAACTTACGTATTGTTGGAATCACTTACTATACAAAAAGGAATGATCGGAAAACAGGGCAGCAAGGAAATTTAAAGGGGTTGTCTGCTTTGGACAATCTCTATTTGTTAGGCGAGTCCCGTGATGATAAACTGATCACATGGTGTCCTGCTGCTGGGACCCAAGGAGATCAGCTGTAATCTGCGGTGCGACCTAAAAGCAAGTTTTCAATCTCCCAGCAGGACCGCCGCAAGAGAAATGAAGCATTACACAGCTTCCATAGGAAATAATAGGGCTGTCTGTGTAATGCACAGACATGCTGGGTCATCCGGACCTCTACACCACAACGCCACCACCAGTACTAGCATCACCACCATGTTTGACTGTTAGTATGATGTCCATACTGTGGAATGCTGTCAATGCCTGGGATGGATGTCATACAGTAGCATCTGTCACCCAAAGGCTACTATTTAACGTATATGTTTTTTTACTAGTTGCCTCTGAATAGGGAAGTAGGGGAGAAAAGCATGTATCTATCTATCTATCTATCTATCTATCTATCTATCTATCTATCTATCTATCTATCTATCTATCTATCTATCTATCTATCTATCTATCTATCTATCTATCTATCTATCTATCTATCTATCTATCTATCCATTATCTATCTATCTATCTATCTATCTATCTATCTATCTATCTATCTATCTATCTATCTATCTATCTATCTATCTATCTATCTATCTATCTATCTATCTATCTCTCATTTATATCTATCTGTATAATTCAATTCCATAAAATATAAATGAAGCTTAGCTCTAATATACATTCAACAGTAATAATAATAGTACTAATAATGATTATATAAAATGTTATGCAATACACAAGTACAAACAATGCAGCCTATGTTAAACAATACTATCCCAGGCTAGTAAGTCTTTCACATTGACGGAGGTGATACTTAACTAATTAGCGGTTCTATAAAAACCATCTGAGGAAAACGATAATCAGAATCAAATTAAAGCTGAAAACTGGGACATCTTGTTTGAACAAAGCAGATGGTGTGAGCTTTTCCAAATCCTGGCAAGGAACAGCATCCCTTATAAATATCTAAATTAATCTCTCTGAAATCTGCACAACTACTTTGAAGTTAAAATAAACTCTTGAAACTTGATGTAGAATTTTTACCCCCAAATAAATATAAATCCAAGTAAGATCTAAACAAATTATTTTAAAAGAAAAACTATTCAAGTACCCAACACTTGCAGAAAGAAAGGGTTTATAGTGCAGAAATATTAGACCTCATGTACATGGCCATATTACATACCCATATAACCTCCGAGTTATACAGAGTCCTATAAGGCTGGATTCACACGACCATGTTACGTCCGTAATGGACGGAACGTATTTTGGCCGCTAATCCCGGACCGAACACAGTGCAGGGAGCCGGGCTCCTAGCATCATAGTTATGTACGATGCTAGGAGTACCTGCCTCGCTGCCGGACAGCTGTCCCGTACTGAAAACATGATTACATACTAATGCATACTAATTTACCAGCCTACTTAATACAGGGTTATAGCTACTGGGATGGGGAAAAAAACCACACCCTCCTTCAATGTAATGTTTTTATTTATCGGGGCCTAAATAACGTATGGTCCTCACCAGCTTCTGTACAAACAAATAACCTCCGATGACAAGAAACACAACAGAAAACAAAAAATTTTTCCAAAAGAGTTAGCTAAAATTCAGAGACCAGGTGGGAAAAAGTAAGTACACCCTTTATAATTGCATAATCATTAAGAGAGTAATTAACAGCCAGATATTACTAATAAAATGCACAGGATTAATCATCAAGAAGGGTTACTACCTCTGTAAAAGGAACAGAGAGGAGGAGATCTCATCTCTACTCAGTAGGCGTTGTCTCCTCCATCCTTACAACGATGTAGAAGACCTGCAGATCTCCTGAGATTTACTGCAGGTCTTCTGCATCACTGTGAGGCTGTCCACTCTGATTGGACACGTCACAGTGATGCAGGAGAGATAAGGTCTCCTCCTCTCTGTAAATTTACTCACAATTAGCATATTTGGTGCCAAAACGGAGCAGGGGTTGTAGCGAAACAAAGGGGGTAGGAAAAAAACGAATTGACTGCGCTTGAATCGGGATGATGTTGGGAATATGAAGAGGTATGTGGTTTAAAAAAAATACCCATGACGGGTCCTCTTTAAAAACGCTGGGCATAAATGCCTTCAGATACCAATGAACGAATGCAATGTTGTAAGGAAGAGTGGGCTGAAATTTCTCCAAAATGATGTGAGATACTGATAAACTCCTACAGAAAATGTTTACTTCAAGTACTTGTTGCTAAAGGAGTTTTAAGGCTTCGTTCACATCTGCGTCGGGGCTCTGTTCATGGGTTCCGTCAGAGCTTTCCGTCAGGGGAACCCATGAACAGAATCCAAACTGAAACAAACGGAAACCATGGTGACAGATCTGGTGCAAATGGTTTCCGTTTGTCACAATTGTGTAAGGTTTCCGTTGTTTTGACGGAATCAAAAGCGCAGTCGACTACAGAAACCATTTGCATCCGATCCGTCACCATTGAAATCAATGGTCTCCGTTTGTTGCAGTTTGGATTCTGTTCATGGGATTCCATGATGGAAAGGTCAGACGGAACCCATGAACGAAGTACCGACGCAGATGTGAATGAAGTCTTACATGTTACTGAATTGAAAGTCTACTTATTTTTTTCCCACCAGGTTTCTGAATGTTGGTTTACGTTTTGGAATAAATGACTACATATTGAAATCTGTTGTGTGTTTTGTAATTGTCAGAGGTTGTTTGTTTATAGAAGTTGGTGAGGACACAATTGTTATTTAGGGCCTGATAAATAAGGAGGGTGTACTTATTTCCCTAGGACTGTATATATTCTGTAGCAGAATATCACAACCGTCTCTTACAACGAAGCACAGCAGAGATCTGGCAAGTACAACCTGTTTCCCTCGATCCTTACACTTTCCTTCATTCTTTAGTCACTGCTAAATTATTAAAGCCCACATATTCCAAAGTTCTGTTATCACATCTGTCACATCCTCGAGCTCTTATGCTGCTTTGCTGTATAAAGTCGTTTTTGGGTTTGTTAATTTACAATTAATCCCTATACGTAGTTAAGAATTCGTTCATTTGAGATCAGTATAGTAATCATAAAAAATATTTTTTAAAAAGCATCACCTTTTCAGGCACTTTTTTTTTAGGTCTGCTCTCCCGTAAATCGTTTTGGATGTAACTTGAAGCTCCAGTTATGGGGGGAAAGTGCAATGCAAAAAAATAATACAGTGCTCTAAATGTCTTCTTTAGCCTTCTGAGGGGACACATTGAAAAAAAACCAAGTGAAAATAAAAAGATTCCTAATAAAAACAAAAACCACCATCTCACCCGTTCAACCCTGACAATGTTCCCCTAACTACAGTAGTGTATTAGACAATAGAAAATAATTTCCAGAAAAAAAAATTAAATAAAGTTCTATTGTAGGCTTTTTTAACGTGAATAAAAAAAATAGTTTAAACTTTAAAAAAAACTTGATATTTTTATTATTTTTCAGTTTCTGGGCGTAAATTATAGTAACTGTGTTACTGCCCCTATTTGATATGCTCCACCCACTTTTTTAAACATGCCAAGGTCAGGGGGAAACGACCTAAGAGTCACAATTTTTGTGACTTTTGTGGCGCTTGCGACATTTCTACACCAGAAAACTGGAGTAGAAACGTTGTTAACTTCCCCCCAAAGTATATTAGAAAGTTGCAGAACATTCCACTCCTTATTGAGCTCGGCTGTTTCTGGATTCCTATGCGGTTGTGCCTCTTTGCCAGCTGCTGTCTCCCTAGGCTGGTCAGGGTTCTACCATTTGGGAGATAGGTGCTGGTCCCAAAGTTGGAACTGTAGCTATTAGATATTTATTTCATATGCTGTTGATATTCCATAAATGTCTATGGTTACACAACCTCTTTGATATAAGATCAGCAACACCCTTTGTGAAAATGCATTTCGGGGTGTACATGTTTATCTGAACTACCAACTACACCCCAAAATGCGTTATCACTTAGTTGACAATAAAGAAGCTATCTACTATACTGACTGTGGAGACTGTATGCGTGCAGTCAGTGTAACAAAATAAGGTGAGAGCAAATACTGTACATACTTGTCCTCAATAGCGATTAATATTACGCTAGGAGCGCTCATTAGTCTTTTTTCTATTCCCTACATTTAACATACACATCTTTGAGAATTGATTCTTAAAAGGATTAAGGGGCATAGGCCATAAATATTTGCTTGTTGGGGGTTTGACTCTCATCACCCCTGCCAATCAGCTATATAAAGGGGTTACAGCAGCATCACCTCCGTGGTTTACCCAGCTAAAGCGGCATACATACTGTTGCAGTTGTGCCTTGTACTGCAGTCCAGCCCCATATCCTTGAACTGTACATATGCAGCGCTGTGTCTGGGTAAACAATAAAGGGGACGTGGCGCATCACTATGGCCTCCTCATTCATTTGATTGGCTGCTGGGAGTAGGGCCGGCCTTAGGCTACAAGGTGCTGCAGAATTGCCCTTTGGTGCCTCCCACCATTTATCATTGATATGCATTGTTGGCATTTGGTGCTCTGGTTTGTACTGTAAGTTTTATTAAGGCTGTTTTCACATTACGTCCTGCCTGCCATTTATTATATGCGGCGGAAAAGCTCCTGGCGCAACATTAAATGGACACAAAAAATGTGCAGTATAATTTTTATTTTACTGGACGCCACTGCATAAAATAGCACAGTCCCACCCGAATTTTTAGCTTTTTTACCCACGATAAAGTGTATGGGACTGTTTACCATACGTTGTGGGAGCTTTCCTGAAGAATACGTTAAAAGGATGGGCAGGATGTAAAGTGAAATTAGCTATACACCGTTTTCTCAAAGGCTATCTTTTGTATAACAGAAAAAAATTAAAACTGCTGTCCACGTGGGCAATGTTGGTACTTTTTATCACTTATTATTTAACTCGCAAAAAAAAAACCAGTAAATCGCCAAAATCGCTGTTTTTGGCCACATTAGCTCTAAAAAATGTTTAATAAAAAGTGATCAAAAAGTTGTATGTACCAAAATATTGTACCAATAAAAGCTACAGCTTTTCCCGCAAAAAAACTAAGCCCTCACACCGCTTAATCGACGAAAATATAAAAAAATGTATGGCTCTCAGAATGTGGTGAAAGTAATTTTTTTTTTTTTTTAACAAATAATTTTTTCTTAGTAAAAGTAGTAAAATATAAAAAACTATATCAATTTGGTATCACCGGTATCATATTGAGCCCCAGAATAAAGTTAAATTGTAGTTTTACTGATGAAAGCCGGAAAAACAAAACCCAAAAAACAATGGAGGAATCACAGTTTTTTTCAATTTCTGCCCACAATATTTTTTTAAAATTTCCCAGTACATTATATGTTACTTTAAATGGTGCCAATAGAAACTATAACTCATCCTGCAAAAAATAAGCCCTCACACCACTCTTGTTGATGGAAAAATAAAAAAGTTATGGTTCTTGGAAGGCGGAGAGTAAAAAACGAAAATGATAAAAAAATAATAATGTATCAGTCCTGAAAGGGTTAAAAAAAAAGCAGCCCATGCTTACCTCTCTCCTCCCTGTTCCTGCGCTGGGGATACCGTCATCTCTGTTGTCTGTTTGTATACAGAGCGGCTGTAGTGGTGACATCACACAGACAGTACATCACCGCTGCAGCCTATTACTGGCCTCAGCTGAACACCACCGAGGCCATAAATAGGCTGCAGCCGATGTCACCGCTGCAGCTGCTCTGTATACAAACAGAGAACAGAGGTGACGATAGCCGTCAGCGCAGGAACGTCTGCGAAGGGAGAGGTAAGTTTAAAGGGAACCTGTCACCAGCATTTCACCTATTAAACCAACAACATATTTTTTATGTAACATATGATGTTAGTATTCCCGCACCGTATGCTAATGAGCATAAAAGTCATATCTTCGTTTGAAAAGAGTCATATCTTCATTCCTCAAGCCTTTCCAAGTTAACCCCGCCTCCTGACTTTTGATTGACAGCTCCTCGCTTTCCCCAGCACACATGAAATATCGCGCTTGCGCGTCAATATCCTGTTCTCGTGCATGCGAACAACGGTTCACCATAGCGGCACATGCGCAGTAACTCGATTTGCTGCCCGGATGACGCAGAGAAGGGTGTCGGACCATACACGACGGGCGCATGCGCGCTATCTCAGACGAGATTTCGGCATTCAAGGTGGGCCAGTTTTTGGTGGTGGGCAGGCATAAGAATTATTAAAATAAAAGGCGCAAAATGTTTCACAGACCGTTGTTTACAGTCGGAGGAGGAGTTTTGGAGAACTGATAACGGCAATGAACTTTTGACAGCAGCGGCCGGTGAAGGGTGAGGACAGTTCAATAGGTGAAATGCATGCTGACAGGGGCAATAAATGGCAAATGGGCATTGAAGGGGCACTGAACAGAAGGACACTAAAGGGGCAATAAGTGGCACTAAATCTTCTGCCCATTTGCCATTATTGCCCTTTTTAGACCCCATCAGTGCCCCCATACAACCAAAGCCCACAGTCTGACTGACCTGCTGGTCTTCTCACAAACACTGCAATGTGCCCACTGATGCTGCTGGAGCTGACCCAGGGGGAAATTGCATTTCAAACCACCCCAGAAACGCATGGCAAGATAGTCTCCTCCCTGTCTCGCATCCTGAATGATGTTATCACCCCTGATCATCACTCAGGACGCAAGATGAGGAGGGTGAGTGGTAGCACTTGACCCGCTGGCGCCCCCCTTATAGCATGGTGGCCGGCGCACCGGTCGCACGTAGCTAAGGCCGGCCATGGCTAGGATTACCCGGTGTCGGACTCCCACTGATCAAATTATAATGAACTATCGTAAGGATAGACCATCAATATTAAAGTGTCGGAAAACCCTTTTATGTAAGGATTACACACAGTTTTGATGCAGTTTTTGTGGCAGTTTTAGACAAACCCAGAAGTGGATGGAGATGCATCAGTCTTTTCTTTATACCCGAGTCCAAAATCTGTCACAAAAGCTGCATTAAAACTGTGCGTGATCCTGGCCTAGTTATAATGCCCTCAAAGGACACATCCATTACATCAATTCTGAGTAGATATGTCTGACATTTTTATTGATTTACATATATACTATACATTTGGTCATTCATTTTCCTAAAAGACAGAAAGACCGTACATTTAACCTTGTAGATTGGCTCTTTCTTTTCTGAAGATCTTAGAAATTAATCATTGTGTGCTGGCAGTATCTGTTTAACCTCTTCAATGCCACTTCAGGAGCCACCGTCGGCTTCGGTTTTAATGTTTTTGACAGCTGTCTTTCTGGGACTATTGCCAATTATTCCCCATAGGAAAAGTCATGGTGTAACAAAAACCTGAGACAATGTAAATGATGATCTAATCAATGAAATACTGTAATGATATCTGCACCAACAGTATTATACAATACTATTTATTATGTTATTTTCTTATGAATAGTTTATAATACTAGGGAAATGATAACAAAAAGGAATAATTTGTATTGTAATTAGTGTCTTATAATAAAACGTTATAGACCATCAATTTTTAGTGACTGGAAAACCCCTTTAAGTCATACTGTCAGGAATTGAAGCCAGTGCAGCAAGTGTCCCAGGCAGCAGCTCTTCTTGCTCTTCTTGTTCACCCATATAAAATGCTGGACAGCTCCAGTGTCTAGTTTCTCTTGCCTCTTAAGATCCCTTGCCTTGGTTACTTGATTGGTCTCACCCTTTTGGCTTCCATATAAATCTGGCCCTTGCACTTCCTCGTTTTCAGACAATTGAGCTTCCTGCCTGTAGTCTAGTTCCTTACTGCCTTGCTCTACAAACTGTTGCTGCTTATCTGCGTACTGAGCTTGCATTATTTTTTAACCACGTCTCTGCCCCATGCTACAACTTGTTGCCACTTATCTGTGTACTGAAGTTGGATTGTTTTACTGCACATGTCTCTTTCTCATGCTACAACCCGTTGCCGCTTATCTGTGGACCGAACTTGAACTGTTTCCTACATGTCTCTGCCTCACTCTACAACTGGTTGCCACTTATATGTGTACCAAACCTGGACTGTTACTTGACTACTCTTGCTGTTAGCACTCTTCTGCCTGATCGTTCCAGCCACTGGACTACGAATCTGCTAAAGACCTTGACACATATACTCTGAAAAAGGATGTCGGTGGGTAATGCAGTAGTATTTAAAGTGAATCGCTGGATTTGTTTTATGTTTTGCACACTGTATACTGTGGAAATTTGAATGTATCATCGCAATTCTGAATTGAGTCAAGGGTCATCATAGGGGTGTCATGCTGATTGCGTCCCCACGATGCATGGGTAAATTCCCAGTAATATATATATATATATATACACTACCGTTCAAAAGTTTAGGGTCACTTAGAAATTTCCTTATTTTTGAAAGAAAAGCACGTCTGGTTTTTAATGCAATATCTACATAGGTGTATAGAGGCCCATTTCCAGCAACCATCACTCCAGTGTTCTAATGGTACATTTTGTTTGCTAACTGTGTTAGAAGGCTAATGGATGATTAGAAAACACTTGAAAACCCTTGTGCAATTATGTTAGCACCGCTGTAAACAGTTTTGCTGTTTAGAGGAGCTATAAAACTGACCTTCCTTTGAGCTAGTTGAGAATCTGGAGCATTACATTTGTGGGTTCGATTAAACTCTCAAAATGGCTAAAAAAAGAGAGCTTTCATGTGAAACTCGACGGTCTGTTCTTGTTCTTAGAAATGAAGGCTATTCCATGCAAGAAATTGCCAAGAAACTGAAGATTTCCTACAACGGTGTGTACTACTCCCTTCAGAGGACAGCACAAACAGGCTCTAATCAGTAGAAAGAGAAGTCGGAGGCCCCGCTGTACAACTGAGCAACAAGACAAGTACATTAGCGTCTCTAGTTTGAGAAATAGATGCCCCACAGGTCCTCAACTGGCAGCTTCATTAAATAGTACCTGCAAAACGCCAGTGTCAACGTCTACAGTGAAGAGGCGACTCCGGGATGCTGGCCTTCAGGGCAGAGTGGCAAAGAAAAAGCCATATCTGAGACTGGCTAATAAAAGGGAAAAGATTAATATGGGCAAAAGCACACAGACATTGGACAGAGGAAGATTGGAAAAAAGTGTTATGGACAGACGAATCGAAGTTCAGGTGTTTGGATCACACAGAAGAACATTTGTGAGACGCATAAGAACTGAAAAGATGCTGGAAGAGTGCCTGACGCCATCTGTCAAGCATGGTGGAGGTAATGTGATAGTCTGGGGTTGCTTTGGTGCTGGTAAAGTGGGAGATTTGTACAAGGTAAAAGGGATTTTGAATAAGGAAGGCTATCACTCCATTTTGCAACGCCATGCCATACCCTGTGGACAGCGCTTGATTGGAGCCAATTTCATCCTACAACAGGACAATGACCCAAAGCACACCTCCAAATTATGCAAGAACTATTTAGGGAAGAAGCAGGCAGCTGGTATTCTATCTGTAATGGAGTGGCCAGCGCAGTCACCAGATCTCAACCCCATAGAGCTGTTGTGGGAGCAGCTTGACCGTATGATACGCAAGAAGTGCCCATCAAGCCAATCCAACTTGTGGGAGGGGCTTCTGGAAGCATGGGGTGAAATTTCTCCCGATTACCTCAGCAAATTAACAGCTAGAATACCAAAGGTCTGCAATGCTGTAATTGCTGTAAATGGAGCATTCTTTGACGAAAGCAAAGTTTGAAGGAGAAAATTATTATTTCAAATAAAAATCATTATTTCTAACCTTGTCAATGTCTTGACTATATTTTCTAGTCATTTTGCAACTCATCTGATAAATATAAGTGTGAGTTTTCATGGAAAACACAAAATCGTCTGGTTGACCCCAAACTTTTGAACGGTAGTATATATATATATATATATATATATATACACATACATATATATATATATATATATATATATATATATATATATATATATATATATATATATGTATATATATCTTGCCCCACTGTGAGACACCTGTGTGAGTGGATTTAACTGTGCTGTGAGCCTGAGACAGCTTTCTTTTGTGCTGTGTCATGGCCTGTAGGGTCACATCGGAGTGTGAGAGTCTACTGCATTGGCTGCATACCTGAGAGAGGTGCCTGAGCAGGGACTACAATGCCGAACAGTGAGATTGTGATTCTTATAGCAGACAGTAAGATTATTGTGCCTGTGTTGCTACTGTTGCTATTGTTGGGAGACATTGCCTATTAAGACTTTGTTTACTGTTTGTAAATCGAACCTTGTGGCCTTATCCTGAGACAATCCATACCATACGCTTATTGCCTCCTCGTGAGTACAGCCTCTTTACAGTTACCATCTGTGTCTGCCTGACCCCTACCGCCAACCTGGAGTGGGGAAACCAGCTACACCACTCACAGCTCAAAAAGATCCTGGTAAGGATCAAGTTGCCTAAATAAAACGTCTCAATCAATAAACTAGAGAATGTTTAGGCCTCTTGCACATGGCTGTATTAAAGCTTTGCATTAGAGAATAAGGCTATGTTCACACAGAGTATTTTGCCGAGTTTTTTGACGCGGAAACCGCGTCGCAAAACTCGGCAGAAACGGCCCGAGAACGCCTCCCATTGATTTCAATGGGAGGCGTCGGCGTCTTTTTCCCGCGAGCAGTAAAACTGCCTCGCGGGAAAAAGAAGCGACATGCCCTATCTTCGGGTGCTTCCGCCTCGGACCTCCCATTGACTTCAATGGGAGGCAGGAGAAAGCGTATATCTCGCTGTTTTATGCCCGCGGCGCTCAATGGCCGCGGGCGAAAAACGGCGCGATAATTGCCGCGAAAATCGGCGTGCAGGGAGAGGAATATCTGCCTCAAAGTTCCAAACGGAATTTTGAGGCAGATATTCCTCCCCCAAAATACTCCGTGTGAACATAGCCTTAGGCTTTAGTATATCTAGTATGCTTCAGATTTTATACAAAACCATACAGAGATATATTTTTCCGTACAAATCCATCAGAAAAAATTGTGGCCTGCTCCATCGGATGCCATATGTAGGTGATCTGCCCTAGAAGTATTATTTCTCATGTTTCTGGGTGGCTTTGTCTGTAGAGTTAAAGGGGTTTTCCACGATCGGACAACTGATGACCTATCCACCAGAGGGGTCATCAGTGTATGATCGGTGAGGGTCCGACACCCAGACCCCGTACCGATCAGCTGCTCCAGCCGCCTCCAGGCGCCGGATGTTTTGAACGGTATGCAGTAGTTGGAGCTGGTAGCATGTGGCTCTGACCACTGCATAGTGGCCGTTCCGCAGATCTGCAACTCTGCTCCTATCCACTTGAATACTGTAGCTCGGCTGCTATTCCGTGACCGGAGCCATCTACTTTCGGCATGGGAGTCCGGATGCAGCCGGAGCAGCTGATCGGTGAAGGGTCCGGCTGTCGGACACGCACCAATCATATACTGATGACCTATCCGATGGATAGGTCATCAGTTGTCCGATCGTGGAAAACCCCCTTTAATATAAAAAGAGTTTTTGATAGCCATATTAACTTGCTGTAATGGCGGGGTAGGGAGACAGACAGGTGAGCCCTAATCTACCCGCCACTCAGTCCCTGCCTACTTGCAACGGCCCGTCCTAAGCGACTGCGTACAACTGGGCGACGGTCCCTACGCTCACTAAGTGCACGACAGACAAACATACAAGGGTAACAGAAGCTAAGGGAAATGGGGCTGTTGCCCACGGCAACCCCGTGAGCAACAAGAGTAGTGAACGAGCCGAGTCAAACCAGGAGTGGACGAGGTACAAAACGCAGAGCAGGAGAATAGTCAGTCAAGCCAGGGTCAATATGAAGCAGAAGAAAAGTAGTAAGCAGCAGGGCCAGGAAACAGACTGAAAGAATCACTGGCAAAGGAGGAGCATGAAGTGAAGGTATAAATAGACAGAGGGCGGGAGCTAGCTCCGTCTGGCCAGGCTGTGATAGGCTCTCCCACTCCTCAGCCTCCCAGGCTGATTGGTGGAAGAAGGGGTCACTCGACCAGACTTAGGAGCAGGTGCAGAGTGAGTAACCACGGGCGTTGACACAGAAGCTGTCAGGCAGATCCTTTACACTTGCATATAATGATATTTATGCTGTTAATATCATTGACGTGATTTGTTTGGTTTTGTGTACACATGTTTAGTCTATTTGTTTCCAGTATGCAGTCTTCTTACATTTTTGGTGATGTGTAGACCATACTGTGATAGATCAACATCTAGAAGAAGCAAATGCTCAGCAGTGGCTCAGCAGTGGGTAGAGGTCCTTCAGTTGTCATCACATTGTCAAATTGTAATATCCTTCTTTTTTTTTTTTTTTTTATATCGGTTTTTAAAAAAGCTGGGTAACTACCAATATTGTCAACATGTACTGTAGCTTTCAAAGTAATTATTACCGAACTTTGAGACACCTGAATGGCATGACAACCTAGTGATACATCTCCCTGTAAAGGCTGTTACAGCTCCGTACAAGCTCCGAGTTGTACAGGGCCATAATGCTGCACCCATATAAGTGTAAGGTGCTATACTGTATCTGCCTATGCCTCTGATTTCACACATAAGTGTTTACTGTTGGAATTATATGGAATTTGACGGAAAAAATATTGTTTCATCGGATTCCGAATTATCGCCTAGAAGCATCGCTTCATAGTACAGAACCATAGGGACTCCGTGTGCTGAATATATGAATAATGAATGAAAATAATTTTTAACTGCTTGACAGAATATAACAAATCAAAAGGATCTGCGTGGAAGGAGACCTAGCATCAAAGCTTACATCCCTGGAAGACTGATTATATTTTTTATCAGATGATCATAAATCATGATGGGGTTTGTTGATTATGTCGCTACAATGTAGGACATTTGAGTAGGGCCTCATGAACACAACCGTGCATTACGGTCCAAATACTATCCACAATTGCGGATAGTGTAGGACACATTGTATCGTATAGGCCAACGCACACGACCGGGGTTTTCATGGTCCATGTGTCTACTGTCATGTCCGTGGCTGCGGGCCGTCAGGTTCACTCTCACCCTGACGGCCGCAGACATGGGTTGGCGAGCGCTGGCCTCAGTCTGCTCCTCAGGAGATGCCAGAGCTCGCTTCCACTCACCTCAGCCGGATCCCGTAGCGTGCCCGCTTTTAAAGGGGCAGCGCGCGCACCAGACTTTAATGAACTATCAGCCCATGGGTGCCCTGGACTGTAGGAGGGGTTCAGCCCCTTGCTTTGATGCCTGAGCGTTGTTGTCATACCCTAAGTTTGTCTATGCGATGGCCACCTAGTGTTTTCCAGTTTTCCTGTTTCCTGTATCCCTGTGCTATCCTGGTCGAGTGCCGTACTGAGCCAAAGTCGTGCTGTGCTGTATACCATGCCTGTCCTTCTGCTCCACGCTTGACGTCTACCCGCTGCCTAAGTCCCAGCTTAGCCTGCCTTGCTACTGTCCGAGCTGCCACAGGTACCCTATACAAACTATAGACTTTAACCTGCACCCCGTTGGCCAGCTGCCATACGGCCAAGGTGGTACGGCCCAGTGGGTCCACGAACCCTACGTGATAGTACGCTCAGGCCATGGATTCCGCTGGTCGATTCAAGACCATGACAACGTCACAAGAGATGCGGGCGGATATGCTAGACCTCCGGTCTTGACAGGACCAACTCCTCCAGGCGTTGAACATTCTCGCACGTCGGCAGGAGGCACAAGCTGCTGTTGCTCCTACTACACCTCCTGGCAGTGTTGATCCTCAGACTACACCTCCTGGCAGTGTTGACCCTCGTTTTTCTTTGCCACTTCCTGACCGCTATGATGGAGACACAGGTACTTGTCGTGGATTTTTGAACCAGTGCCAGATCCACTTCAGCCTGTATACTAGGACATTTTCGTCTGATGGCGCAAAGGTCACTTTCATCATCTCTCTCCTCACTGGCAAGGCTCTTGCATGGGCGAACCCTATCTGGGAGAGACAAGGATCAGAGACCCGTGACTTCCAGGGCTTCCTCCGGACTTTTCGCATTGGTGTTTGAGGAACCTGGACGGGTCTCATCTGCAGCGGCTTCGTTGATTAACCTACGCCAAGGAGACACCTCCGTGAGCGAGTACGCCATCCACTTCCGCACCCTGGCGGGAGAACTATTATGGAACAATGAGGCCCTGGTGGCTGCATTCTTGCATGGACTGTCTCCGAAAATTAAGGTCGAACTTGCCACTCGAGATCTGCCGTCTACCCTGGATGACCTGATCCTTCTGTCCGCCCGGATTGATATGAGGATTCGAGAACGCCTCCAAGAGGTTCGTCGGGAGGGAGGCCTTTCCAGTCTGGTCCCTCTCTTCGTCCTTGTATTGACTACCGAGGTCTCAAAGAGATTACGGTAAAAATTAAATATCCTTTGCCACTGATCTCAGAGCTGTTTGATCGTATACATGGTGCCAAGATTTTTTCAAAACTAGACCTGCGTGGGGCTTACAACCTAGTCCGGATTCGCCAGGGTGACGAATGGAAGACTGCATTTAACACCCGTGATGGACACTATGAATATCTAGTAATGCCCTTCGGCCTGTGTAATGCTCCCGCAGTCTTCCAGGAGTTCATTAATTACATTTTCCGTGACCTCCTCTATGTTTGTGTTGTGGTCTATCTTGATGATATCTTGATTTTTTTCTCCAGATCCTATGACGCATCAGAGACATGTCCGTCAAGTTTTGCTATGGTTAAGGGAGAATCGTCTGTACGCCAAGTTGGAGGAGTGCGTGTCTAACCTCACTAAGAAGGGAATGAACGCCAAAGTGTGGACTCCCGAGGCAGAGTCCGCAATCAATAGCCTGAAGAGTGCCTTCACGTCAGCCTCTATCCTTTATCTTCCAAATGTCTCTCTACAGTTCTCGTTGGAGGTGGACACATTCTCTGTCAGTGCTGGTGCACTCCTGTTCCAGAGAGGCTCCAAGGGCAAGTCAATGGTATGTGGATATTTTTCTAAGCTCTTCTCTTCCGCAGAATGCAACTACTCGATTGGGGATCGGGAGTTACTGGCCGTCAAATTGGCTCTGGAGGATTGGAGACATCTACTAGAGGGCGCAGCTCATCCCATCCTGATTTTTACAGACCATAAGAACCTCACCTATCTTCAGACGGCCCAACAGCTGAACCCTCATTAGGCCAGGTGGTCACTGTTCTTTACCAGGTTCCAGTGTGAGCTCCATTATCGCCCGGTCGACAAGAATGTGAGGGCCGATGCCTTGTCCAGGTCTTTCGAGACAGAAGACACCATGGAAATTCCACAGAACATTATTGATCTGTCTTGCATTGTCTCTGTCAATCCCCTGCAAGTTGGGGACATTCCCCCAGGGAGGACTTTTGTGTGCCTGGCTGACCGTGGAAGAATCCTCCGCTGGGGACACTCCTCTAGACTGACAGGTCACGTGGGGACCCGTAAGACCCGGGATCTGATTGCTCGTCATTTCTGGTGGCCCACGCTGCCCAAGGACATTATGGACTTTGTTTCTTCATGTTCAGTATGTGCAGCCAACAAGGTCGCTCACTTCAGACCTGCTGGCCTGCTCCAGCCATTCCCTGTGCCCAATGCTTCCTGGCAGCATATAGCTATGGACTTTATTACTGACCTGCCTCTTTCTGCTGGATGCAGTACTGTCTGGGTGGTGGTGGATCGATTCCTTCTGCTCCTCAGCTGGCCAAGCTGTTCATCCAACACATCTTCCGCCTGCACGGCTTGCCGCAGCATATTGTGTCTGATCGGGAGGGGTTCAGTTCACCTCGAAGTTCTGGAAAGCCCTCTGCGGACTCCTAGGTATAAAGTTGGACTTTTCCTCGGCCTACCATCCTCAGTCCAATGGTCAGGTCGAGAGGATCAATCAGATCTTGGAGAACTACCTACGCCACTTCATCTCCACGCAACATGATGACTGGGTGCAGTTGCTTCCGTGGACTGAGTTCTCTTACAATAATCACACCAGCAAGTCCAAACAGAAGACACCGTTCTTTATTGTCTATGGCCAACACCCACGAATTCCTCTCCCGGTCCCTGTTACGTCCGAGGTACCAGCGGCTGACACAGCTTTTTTGGGGACTTTCTGCAGATTTGGCAGCAGACTCGATCCTCCATCCTGCTGGTGGTCGACCGCATGAAGCGGAAGGCGGACACAAGGAGAAGAGAACCTCCTCAGTTTCTTCCTGGCACGAGCGTCTGGCTGTCCTCCAGGAATATTCGACTGAGGGTGCCGTCGTACAAATTTGCTCCCAGGTTCCTCGGCCCCTTCGAGATCCTGCAGCAGATCAACCCTATCGCCTACCAGCATTTGCTACCTCCTACCCTCAAGATCCCCAACTCCTTCCATGTTTCTCTCCTGAAACCAGTGGTTCTGAACCGCTTTACCAAGACTCCTAGCCCTGTGGTTGCCTCCAGCGACCCTTCAGACACCTTCGAGGTTAAGGAGATCTTGGACACCAAGAGAGTGAGAGGAAAGACTTTTTATTTGGTAGATTGGAGGGGGTTTGGTCCTGAAGAGAGGAGAACCTCAATGCCCCTACTCTTCTGAAGAAGTTTCTCTCGCTCTGGCCCCAAGAAGAGGGGGCGTAAGAGGGGGGATACTGTCATGTCCGTGGCTGCGGGCCCTCAGGTTCACTCTCCCCCTGACAGCCGCAGCCATGGGTCGGCAAGCGCTGGCCCCAGTCTCCTCCTCAGGAGACGCCAGCACTCGCTTCCACTCACCTCGGCAGGATCCTGTAGGGTACGCGCGCACGCTCGTGCCCGCTGTTAAAAGGGCAGCGCACGCACTAGACTTTAATGAACTATCAGCCCATTAGTGCCCTGAACTATAAGAGGGGTTCAGCCCCTTGCTTCGATGCCTGAGCGTTGTTGTCGTACCCTAAGTTTGTCTATGCGATGGTCTCCTAGTGTTTTCCAGTGTTCCTGTTGCTGATCCTGTTTCCTGTATCCCGTGCCAAAGTCGTGTTGTGCTGTATAACACGCCTGTCCTGCTGCTCCACGCCTGAAGTCTACCCGCTGCCTAAGTCCCAGCCGAACCTGCCTTGCTGCTGTCCGAGCTGCCACAGGTACCCTATACAAACTATAGATTTTAACCTGTGCCCTGTTGGCCAGCTGCCATACCGCCAAGGCGGTACGGCCCAGTGGGTCCACGAACCCTACATGACATCTACCAACCCATTTAGTAAGTATGGTCTTTTTTTGTTTTTTTGGGTATATCTATGTCCCCCTTTTTTCTGTGTATTGCTTGAATGTAGGGAATGAAAAGTTCTAGCGTAGTGACTCGCAAGACGATGAGGACCCTTGACGTTGGGTTGCGAGCTTGCATATTTTGGCCAAAATAACAGCTAATACCTCATGTTTTTCATGGATACGGACACTTTTTTCAGGATGCAGACAGGTCTTATAATGTTGGGAGAGTTTAGTGTGCCATTGCTTGGTGTGGCATGCAGGGCAGCCCACCTGATCTAATAGTATGGGCGTGACTAATAGGCTGTGATGCAGCAAGATAAACTGCACCTTGCAACTGGCAGATTATTTGAAGCATTGGTTGTGTGCAGTGATAACACGGAGCAGCCACTCCCCTCAAGACTAGTGGATATTACTATTTAATGCACCTGAGCCCTCGCCCTCTGTAGCATTTTTGACCTATCTGCATCCTGTTGGGAACTGGTGTCTACCAACCCATTTAGTAAGTATGGCCTTTTTTTGTGTTTTTTTGAGTATATCTATGTTCCTTTAATCTGTGTATTGCAAAAAATAAGCCCTCACACCGCTCAATCGACTGAAAAATAAAAAAAGTTACGTCTCTAAGAATGTGGTGAAACAAAACAATTTTTTATTTTAACAAATAGATTTTTCTTTGTAAAACTAGTAAAATATAAAAAAAAACGATATAACTGTGGTATCACCGTAATTTTATTGAGCCTCAGAATAAAGTACGAAAGCCGTAAAAACGAAACCCCCAAAAAATTGAGGAATCGCAGATTTTTCCCATTTCAGCCCACAAATAATTTTTATTAAGTTTCCCAGTACATTTTATGGAACATTTAAATGGCGTCAATAGAAACTACAACTCCTCCTGCAAGAAATAAGCCCTCACACCACTTTATTGACGGAAAAAGAAAAAAGTTATGGCTCTTGGAAGGCGGGGAGTGAAAAACAAAAATAAGAAAGCAAAAAATGGATCAGTCCTGAAAGGGTTAATTCATTTCTAATGAAAAAAATGTATGACCACATATGGGGTATTTCCGTACTTGGAAGAAATTGCTTTACAAACGTTTGGGTGTTTTTTCTCCTTTATCCCTTCAACATTTTAGTGGAAAAAATTTTGATATTCATTTTTGCTGCCTAGTTCTAATAAATTCTGCAAAAGACCTAAATGCTTACTATACCCCTAGAAAAATTCCTTGAGGGGTGTAGTTTCCAAAATGGGGTCACCTATGGGGGTTTTCCACTGTTTTGGTCCCTCCAGGGCGTTGCAAACCCGACATGGCACCGAAAACCATTCCAGCAAAGTCTGTGCTCCAAAATCCAAATGGCACTCCTTCCCTTCTGAGCACTACCGTGGGTTCAATCAGCAGTTTATTACCACATATGGGGTATTGCCGTAATCGGGAGATATTGCTTTACAAATGTTGGGGTGACTTTTCTTCTTTATTCCTTGTAAATATTAAAAATGTCTATGTTTTTTCAGAAAAAATGCAGTCAAAATGCTAACTATACCCCTAGATAAATTCCTTGAGAGGTGTAATTTCCAAAACGGGGTAACTTGTGGTGTTTCCACTGTTTTGGCACAAGACCACTTCAAACCTGACATGGTGGCTAAAATATATTCTAAAAAAAGGAGGCCCCAAAATACACTGGGTGCGCCTTTGCTTCGGAGGCCTGTGTTTCAGTCCATTACCGCACTAGGGCCACATGTGGGATATTTCTAAAAACTGCAGAATCTGGGCAACAAAATATTGAGTTGCATTTCTCGGGTAAAACCTTCTGTGGTACAATTTTTTTTTATTACAAATGAATTTTGGCAAAAATAGTAACATTTGTAAATTTCACCTCTACATTGCTTTGATTCCTGTGAAACGCCTAAAGGGTTAATACACTTTATGAATGTTGATTCGAATACTTTGAGGGGTGCAGTTTTCAAAATGGGGTGATTTATGGGGACTTTCTAATATATAAAGCCCCCAATGCTACTTCACAACTGAACTGGTGCCTGAAAAAATAGCCTTTTGAAATTTTCTTTAAGTTATGAGAAATTGCTGCTATGTAACGTCCTAGAAAAATAAAAGGACGTTCAAAAAACGATGCAAACATAAAGTAGACATATGGGAAATGTTAACTAGTAACTATTTTGTGTGGTATTACGATCTGTTTTACAAGCAGATACGTTTAAATTTAGAAAAATGCAAATTTTTTGAACATTTTCTCTCAATTTTGGTGTTCTTCAGAAATAAATACAGAATTCATCGGCCAAACTTTTTCACTAACATAAAGTACAATATGTCTTGAGAAAACAGTCTCAGAATGACTTGGATAGGTAAAAGTATTCCAAAGTTATTAGCACATAAAGTAACACGTCAGATTTTAAAAAATCGGTTGTGTACTGAAGACCAAAACAGGCTGTGTCCTGAAGGGGTTAAAGCACAACTTGTGTGTGCACGGTCCGAGATTGCGGATGGCCCACGAATGACACCCCTCAGTCTTCTACATGGTCGTGTGCATGAGGCATAAAGCCACTCAGCTTCTTGAAACTTGCTTTGAATTTTTTACTATTTACATTGTTAGATATTTTGTATGGCTTTTTATGTTGTCATTTTAGGGACATTCACACACCATCATTTCTGTGCAAGGATTTTCCTAGAAATTAAAATTTCTCTATAATGTGACTTAATAAAAAAAAAAAAAAAAAAAAAAAAATAGAATGAATGACATGCAGGGGCATAACTATAGGGGGTGCAGAGGTTGCAGTCCCACCAGATCCTGAAGGTTAATGCCTCATGCACACCGTTGTGCCACTCGGGCCGTTTTTGATGGAATCCGAGTGACACCTGATAGTCTTCACGGACCCATTCCCTTTAGCGGGTGAATTGGGTCCATGTGCATGAGGAGTAAGGGGGGCCAAATTTTGATTTTGCTTTGAAGCCTAGGAGTTTTGCCTCTGATGACATGAGAACGCTTAGGGGCTCACTAGTAGTAGGTAATCTGGAGTCATTGATTTTGGAGCAGAGCTAAAGAGCGACCGTGCAACCAATACTAAAGATAGTAAATCGTAGATCAGCATTACTTAAAGGCAGTGGCTTATATTTTTATATACACCAATTTAATCTATATACGTTTCGAGGAAGAATGTTAATTTCACAGAGGAAAACAAGAGGTATAAGCACAAATAACTATTAATTTAGCAGATGTAAAAGATTCATTGAATTTTAATGGGAAGCTATTGATATAATGTATATGAGTCACCAAGTGCTTATTAAATATTTCTCAGTCTATTTTATTGACACGTCCAGTTTTATTGTGTTTAATAGACTACACGAGCTGCATTGACTGCCACTTCTGAAAGGAATGACCTTTTCAGCATGGATAATTGGATGTCTTGAATAGATCTTGAGATGGAATGACTCCAGCGCAGGGCACAGAGGGCACCGACATGCAACCCTGTTTTAAAAAATCGCAATTTTATTTTCATGAGCGATATATATTTACTGTGCTGCACAATAATGAAGCTGCCTGGAAGTAATGAGTAAGATTCAGCAACTAATGGTATAGTTCTTGGGCTCTGAAGCAAAAGCTACACCTGGACCCACCACCTAACAGGCCACGACCATGTTTTCCCAGCATTGCTTATTTCATACTATATGCATCTATATATAATATACTGTATAGCAAGATTAGAAAGTAACTAAATAACCTTGTCCAATCAAGCTTAGAGAATGATTCTGCGTGCTATGTTTAGGCACAAAGTGTAGGATCATGGGTGCAAAGTCTGTGTACCCATGTCACCAGGGCACGTGGTGCCACACTTCATTAGTGACAGATAATACCACAGGTCGCACATCTCTAAGGATCCTATTAGACGACCCGACAAGGGCAATGTAAACGAGCGCCGATCAAAAAAGCAGCTCGTTGATCGGCGTTTGTTTGCCCCCTACTTTTTGAAAGGAGTTTAGTATGGAGACGAGAGCTCGTTACTCCGATCGCTCGTCCCCATTTCTATCATGTCAGCAGCACATCTCCCTGTTTACACAGCGAGATGTGCTGCTGACAACGATAATATTTTATGCTGCCTAAACGACACGATCAGCCGATGAACAATCATTTGCTTGTTCATCGGCTGTTCGTTGCCCCGTTGACAGGGCCCTTATCAGGAACAAGTGTTTTGTGAACACTCGTTTGCCCTATAATTGGTCGCTGTAAAAGGGCCCTAAGGCCGGCCCTGATTAAAATGATAATTTATTAATTGTCCACACCACCGTGGAGTGGGGGCAATGGTTTTGACTGCCACCGCTGCACTCCCTATACATTAGCTGTTGCTATGGATTTTCTGCAATTCAACCTCATTACCAATGTATTTCCTACCGTTAATGACGAGCTGAATTTGAGCGTTTTTTTAATACATGGGGGTTTGACGGCGATAACTTTTTTCTGATAGGTTATCCAAATAAGTTGAGCATCTTATTTTATTTGTGATCATTTATCTTAATACCGTTTTTTTTTTTTACAAAAAAAAGTGTTCTTGAGTTTTAATAATATAATACTAAATGTATATCATGGAGGGGGTTACTGCTATGGTTTTGGCAAGCGGTGAGATACACATTTTCTTTCTTTTTTTTTCCATTTATGTTTTTGTGTCCCTCATAAAGCAATAATAGACCTTTTTGTATTGTGTGCAATATTGTGCTTTTGCTTTGCACTTTATGTATTTCTCTCAAAAAATTGTAAACAAAAATCTACAATTTACATTACTTCCAACAACCAAGAACAAATTTGAAGCATGAACAAGAAGAGTTCTGACAATGGAACAAATTTCCATCAGTCGGTACCAATCATTTTTTTAAAGTCTATTTTTGTTGAGGGTATAATAGACGCCCTACATGAAACCTATTCGGAAAGACCAATGGTTACATGTCCTGTATACTGCTACAACTAAGCATCAATGTAGCTGCCGTGTCAATCAATAAAGAGTGTCATAATGTCTACATCTCAGACTATCCACAGCAGAGGCTTAAGATGAAAATCCTGTTTGACAGAAACAAAGATTTACAGTGCAAACACTTGGAGCTTGCCATTTATTGTTACAATCCCAAAAGGACTTGACATAAAAAAATCTGTTGATCTTTCATCTTCCACTTGTTACAGGCTTGTAAAACACATCTTAATAAAATATTCCTACACACTATGAACAATATCAGAATAGCTTCATCGGACATGTTCCTAGAGATACCGTTATACAATGCATCTTGAAAACTTTTAGATGCAGCCAAGTGTAATCCATATGAATGGCACTGGCGGCATTGATATAGCCCCCAATATACCTGGCACACCCTTGGGCAATGAACACATTTTGCTTTACATATAAATCCTGCTTTAATGGGGTTTTCTTACCATAGATATTTACTGTGGATATGTCATACATATCGAACAGGTGAATGGGGTCCCACATCTTGGACCTATTGGGAAAATGTTAGTCCCCTGACCCCACAGTCATCCAGGTGAAGCAGCTAACAGACGTAGAGATTGGATAGAAGGATGATCATGCATGAACTAAGCCGTTCTCCAAATGGATGGTGGTGACATGTATGGAATGTCCCGTGAAAATCCTGTAAATGTCTTCCTAGAAAGAAATCTTTAACCCCACCCCCAAATCTAGCCACACCCTCTGATCTCAGTCATTAGCTAATTATTATAATGCATTAATATGTCCAATAATATAACAGTAATAGCGGAGTCTTCGATATAGAGAATAATATTTAAGAAAGTATTTTAACAGTTCTATTTATATGTTACAAAACCTAACCGAGACCCACAGATGTCCTTATTAATGAAGGGAGCAATATATATATATACACTGTGAACATTTTACAGTGATGCATTAGAGAAGACACAGCTGGTTACCCTACCCGCTACTCATAGATTAAATTACCTTGGTATCCAATAGTTCTGATAACAGAGGGACAGACAAAAAGGTTTTCTGACTCCTCACAGTGTCTCCTGGTTAATAATTAACAGATGATCAAAAATAACTAATTAAAAAAAGAAACATAAAATGAATTCCTCTACTTCCCACAGATTTTCTAAAATATTATTTTCAAAGTATAATTTGGCTAGAGAATTCTATACATATCAGATGTACATTAGGTAAGGGCACTTTGACACCACCCGACGTGGGCCGTGTAAATGAGCTCGTTGATCGGCGCTCGTTTGCTCCTTCCACAAGGAGCTACAGTGGAGGAAATAAGTATTTGATCCCTTGCTGATTTTGTAAGTTTGCCCACTGTCAAAGTCATGAACAGTCTAGAATTTTTAGGCTAGGTTAATTTTACCAGTGAGAGATAGATTATATAAAAAAACAAACAGAAAATCACATTGTCAAAATTATATATATTTATTTGCATTGTGCACAGAGAAATAAGTATTTGATCCCCTACCAACCATTAAGAGTTCAGCCTCCTCCAGACCAGTTACACGCTCCAAATCAACTTGGTGCCTGCATTAAAGACAGCTGTCTTACATGGTCACCTGTATAAAAGACTCCTGTCCACAGACTCAATGAATCAGTCTGACTCTAACCTCTACAACATGGGCAAGACCAAAGAGCTTTCTAAGGATGTCAGGGACAAGATCATAGACCTGCACAAGGCTGGAATGGGCTACAAAACCATAAGTAAGACGCTGGGTGAGAAGGAGACAACTGTTGGTGCAATAGTAAGAAAATGGAAAACATACAAAATGACTGTCAATCGACATCGATCAGGGGCTCCATGCAAAATCTCACCTCGTGGGGTATCCTTGATCCTGAGGAAGGTGAGAGCTCAGCCGAAAACTACACGGGGGGAACTTGTTAATGATCTCAAGGCAGCTGGGACCACAGTCACCAAGAAAACCATTGGTTACACATTATGCCGTAATGGATTAAAATCCTGCAGTGCCCGCAAGGTCCCCCTGCTCAAGAAGGCACATGTACAGGCCCGTCTGAAGTTTGCAAATGAACATCTGGATGATTCTGAGAGTGATTGGGAGAAGGTGCTGTGGTCAGATGAGACTAAAATTGAGCTCTTTGGCATTAACTCAACTCGCCGTGTTTGGAGGAAGAGAAATGCTGCCTATGACCCAAAGAACACCGTCCCCACTGTCAAGCATGGAGGTGGAAACATTATGTTTTGGGGGTGTTTCTCTGCTAAGGGCACAGGACTACTTCACCGCATCAATGGGAGAATGGATGGAGCCATGTACCATCAAATCCTGAGTGACAACCTCCTTCCCTCCACCAGGACATTAAAAATGGCTCATGGCTGGGTCTTCCAGCACGACAATTACCCAAAATATACAGCCAAGGCAACAAAGGAGTGGGTCAAAAAGAAGCACATTAAGGTCATGGAGTGGCCTAGCTAGTCTCCAGACCTTAATCCCATCGAAAACTTATGGAGGGAGCTGAAGATCCGAGTTGCCAAGCGACAGCCTCAAATCTTAATGATTTACAGATGATCTGCAAAGAGGAGTGGGCCAAAATTCCATCTAACATGTGTGCAAACCTCATCATCAACTACTAAAAATGTCTGACTGCTGTGCGTGCCAACAAGGGGTTTGCCACCAAGTATTAAGTCTTGTTTGCCAAAGGGATCAAATACTTATTTCTCTGTGCACAATGCAAATAAATATATATAATTTTGACAATATGATATTTTTTTTTTTTTTATATATAATCTATCTCTCACTGGTAAAATTAACCTAGCCTAAAAATTCTAGACTGTTCATGTCTTTGACAGTGGGCAAACTTACAAAATCAGCAAGGGATCAAATACTTATTTCCTTCACTGTATGTATGGAGACGAGCGCTCGTTATTATGATCACTTGTCCCCATACATTTCTATCATGTCGGCAGCGCGTCTCCCTGTTTACTACTCCCTGTAGTAACAATCACTCGTCCCCAAAGATTACTGATCATAGCTTCGATCGGCACTCGTTTCCACGGCCCAGATCAGGCAGTTGCAAAGTTGCTTTATTTTATGTGCATTGGAACAACAGCAGTAATTGCAAACCACTTTCTATAATTCTGCGTTCATAACTTAGATATGATGGATAACTGGTGGATTATGCGTGTCAGAGACACGCAGGACCCGCTGACGGATGCAGGATTCAGCCAACGATACAGCTGCTCTATATACAGGCTACAAAGCTGCTGTATCTCAAAAAGTTAAAATAATTTTTTTAATAAAAAACTAATTTGAAACTTTCACCAAACACACTATATATATATATATATGTCATCTATCTATCTATCTATCTATCTATCTATCTATCTATCTATCTATCTATCTATCTATCTATCTATCTATCTATCATCTATCTGTCTGTCTGTCTGTCTGTCCATCCATCCATCCATCCATCCATCCATCCATCCATCCATCCATCCATCCATCCATCTATCTATCTATCTATCTATCTATCTATCTATCTATCTATCTATCTATCTATCTATCTATCTATCTATCTATCTATCTATCTATCTAATGATCATGAGAGAACTGATAGACATGTTTTCTGTTCTAAATCCCATAGAACTGAATATTATTCGTCAAGAACAAAACCTGTACTGCAAAAAAGTGAACCCTAAATATTTTGACATCAATTTCCATCAGATGCCAAATGATCATTTCATAGCCACAAACTCATCTGTGTAAGACATAATCTCTCGTTATTGATCGCATCTACCAAAAAAAAAAAAATCTTTGCATCTATGAGGTTTTCATGGCAAAAATTGCCTGGAAAACCACATAGAATAATGTATTATTACCAAATATTCGTCTTATTTTCTACCAACATCATACTGGTGGCCTGCTGGCTGCGTTACCCAGACACGTGTCATGAAAGGGTTAACAAGTTATAAAATCTCCCTCAATTAGCTTTTTTCTAGCACACTGCAGTGGATACGCGAGTACGCGCAGCGACAGGGTTCGCGCAATCGGGGGCGCGCAACCGCGACGTGCCCGACTCTGTCTTTTCTGCCTCTCGCAGGCAGCAGCAGCAGCTGTGATCGCTATGTGCAGCCGGCGAGAAGCCCTAGCTGACAGCCCGACGCCCGCTACACATCCACCTGCAGCTACCTTCCTGCAGGAAGCTAAAACCCAACGACCCATCATCACCCTGCAGGAGGAGAGGATGCAGGACCAGCGGGCAACCTGGACTGTCTCAGGACCATAGGACATCAGCAGCCTGGGATCCGAGCGATTGGATTTCAAGGTGACTACATTGTGAAATGCTTATTGTATGTAGCTGCCCCCACCCCCTCCTTTATGAGGGTCTCATGCATCCATTCTATGTCACCCGTCCCTGTAGCTATTACTAGTATCACCAGGGACAATGGCTTTAACATTTTTCTGTTCATACATTTGTACAGACTATATAATCATGACTCCTAAATATATTTATATGTACACACACACACATATATATATATATATATATATATATATATATATATATATATATATATATCTATCTCCGATCCCCGATATTTACTGATCCTCCCGATCTCAAATTCACCAACCTATTGAATATGATGGACAAATAGTTTTAATTCTGTAGCATGTCACGTTGATTCTCCCTATGTATCTTAGTGCCGTATGGATCGCACATTGATTTACGAAACCCGGACCCACTGGGCACATACATCAGAACATCTCCATATAGGTGATAGATACTGGATGCATTGTAAAATTTGCAGAAATGTTTTAGGGTACATTTGTGTATAGCGTTGAAATATTTAAATAATTTAAGACAATGTCCCTTTTACGGTCTCCCTTTATTTTTTCCTCCAATGTCATTAATGATCAGTTTGTCTTATTGTATACTTCTATGTAAACCCCGGCAGATTTTTGCATGTTACCATTCTCCGCTGCTCTACTGCGGTGCATTAAAGCCTTGTCTTTTTATTGAAGAAGGTTAAAATGAATGAAGATACGAAGGTTAATATAAGCTGGCTGCCTCCGGATCCTATAGATGTCGGTTCTCCAGAGAATATCTCCGCGGCGGACTCCTCCCTGATTCCTGTGCTAGAGCCAGAGCTCATCGTAAACCCATGGGATATTGTTCTGTGCACATCAGGAACCCTAATCTCCTGCGAAAATGCTATTGTGGTCCTTATCATCTTCCATAATCCAAGCCTCCGAGCCCCAATGTTCCTTCTCATTGGTAGTTTGGCCCTCGCGGACCTCTTAGCAGGTGTGGGACTAATAGTCAATTTTATTTTTGCCTATCTTCTTCAATCAGAAGCAGCGAAGCTTGTCACGGTGGGACTGATAGCCGCTTCTTTTTGTGCCTCGGTGTGCAGCTTGCTGGCCATCACGGTTGACCGTTACTTATCGCTGTATTACGCTCTGACGTATAATTCGGAAAGGACAGTCACGTTCACCTATGTCATGCTGGTTTTCCTATGGGGGGCATCTACGTGCGTTGGTCTGCTGCCTATAATGGGCTGGAATTGCCTTAAGGATGAATCGACATGTAGCATCATCAGGCCGCTCACTAAAAATAATGCTGCCGCCCTTTCGGTTTCCTTTTTGCTTATGTTTGCACTTATGCTCCAGTTGTACATTCAGATCTGCAAAATAGTCATGAGGCACGCTCATCAGATCGCCTTACAGCACCATTTCCTGGCGACATCTCACTACGTCACCACCCGCAAAGGAGTATCAACCTTGGCCATTATATTGGGGACATTTGCGGCCTGCTGGATGCCTTTCACTCTGTATTCATTAATCGCAGATTACACCTATCCTTCCATCTATACCTATGCCACTCTCCTGCCAGCCACCTACAACTCTGTTATCAACCCGGTCATCTATGCCTTCCGGAACCAGGAAATCCAGAAAGCCTTGTGGTTGATCTGTTGTGGCTGTATCCCACCTAGCGTTTCTCAAAGAGCCAGGTCGCCCAGTGACGTATGATTATATATACACTCGATGTTCATGTGTCAGACGGAGTCTTCATTCTACATAAATACGCAAAAAAAAAAAAAGGAATTTCATAGTATAGATACGCTTGGGATATTGATGTGCTCAATAACACTAGGACGTGGCATTAAAGTGATAGCTCCATTTCATAAATGGAAATCAATTTATTTATTAAGTCAAAGCGCTAATGTGCAATATCTATTTTAAAAAAAGAGCTAATGTTGTAACACTATCTGAGGTGTCATTTACTCAGGTTTTGTGGCTTTCAGAATGATAAAATTGATGTGTTTCTGCTTGTAAGTGTTCAGCAATTATAACGGTGGTTTTCTGAGCCTGGTCCTTAAGTCATCATTAGATATCTCAAAGACGGTCTACCATAGAGGTAGAGCCCGCAGCTTCTGTAATGGCCTATTGATGGAAGAAGTCCTAGTTTAGGTTGGTCCTTCATCATGAACCGGCATAGGGTACCCCAAAAGCGATGACATTTTACCAAACAAGTGACATGGTAAATGGCTATACCACTTGTCTCTCCTAGAAGAGAAGGGTGCTTATGTCTAGGGGATGGTGATGATGTGAGTCACATTGAGAGGGGCCACATTTTGAGTCTATCTATAGGACCCTATGTCCTATATGAGCTTCCCATCATCCACTACCTAATCGTTGATGCTAGAGAACCAGTGCTGAACACCATTGCTGGACAGCAAGAATTGCAAGATCCAATCCCACCTAGAAGACCTCTAGGGATATAGTGTAATAATGTTTGTGTGTGTCAAACCTATATTATGTTTATAGAGTTTACATCTATTTTAAAAGACTAAATGCCAAAATCAGAATAGCACAAGCACATTTTAATGTTAGAAATTCACATTATTTTTGTTTACCTTGGCCACGTAAAATAGATGACAAAAAATAGTCCACCATTTATAGATCATGCTGGCCAAGGACGTCTATTATTTTACATGTACTATATACGACGGGGGGGGGGGAGATTTATCAAAACTGCTGTAAAGTAAAAGTAGAGCAGTTTCCCATAGCAACCTATGCATTCTTATTGGTTGCTATGAGCAACTCCACCACTTTTTCTTTGCACCACTTTTGATAAATCACCCTCAATGAAGGGCTTGGGTATAAGTACGAAGGGTTAATAATTGGACTTGGACCTTCTAAATGGGACTGAATCTTTTCTTGTGATCGGACATGTGAGAATGTATGTTCTGTAGAATAAGTGAGTAGTTCTGCTTCACATTCCAGGTGTATACCGTGTTGTGAGAACGTTGCGTGCTGGTGGTTCTAGTTGCCCCTTCATTCCTGCATCATGTTGACCGCTCTTATGCACTTTAAAAAAAAAAAAAAAAGGGGTATCGTACCCTGAAAAATTCCTTCCGTTCAATCAATTCCAGGGAAATTATTGCAATAAGTCACTAATGAAGAGTGAAATAGGCTCTAACATCCTGGAGATTATGTGCATGAGGGCAAGGCCGCGAGGGATTACAATACACCTGCATGGCGTGCTTCCTTTCGGAGGTGGTAATTGGAACTGTGCAGAGGAAATAGAAATTGTGACGCGAGAAGGTGTATGTTATAGTAACCATCTCACTGCTGGAAGTGTTACCTGTGCAAGTCATTGTGTTTGGATCAGTGATACTTTAGGGCTAAAAAATTCTGATTTAGTGACTTCGTATTGAAGAATGTATGTGGGTTTGTTGCTCAAATGGTAAAGTGTCCTTTTTTATCTGAGCCTTCCTTAAAAAAAAACTTTCTTGAAAGATCGTTAGAACTAAGAAGCTTCTTTTCTTCCATATTTAGTTGCTTACCAGCTGCAAAATGGGACCAAATAAACAAAGCTGGACTTAACAATATCGATCTTCCACAGTAGAAAATATTCTATGCGCTGTATGGGAATTTCAATGTTCTGAATGAGCTTTTTTTCTAATATAAGACATCATTAGTTCATTTGATAAACCAGATCTGTTACACAAGCATATACCACCGGGGCAATAACATGGCGGAGGCTTAGAGACGTTTCTGTCTTTGCCTTTGGGGAGTTTGTTCAAATGAAAAATTGAAGGTATTTACACTGGTTCGTATAGGAGTTCCGGCTTCTGAAACCCTACAATTTCAGTAAACCCTATCCCTCGCCCCTTTTAAAGGTCACTCCAAGGTGATGGAAACCCTAAAGAGCTTCAAATGACTTAATTACAATGTATCAATGGGTCCACACACTGAGAAAAATATCTGCAACGGATCCCATCAAAACCTAGTCGTAAATCCTTATACATCATCCTGAATTTTGGATTTTGATGCACTTGCATTAAGTGTACTTTTGGGGCATATTTTAGGTGCAAAATTGACACTGAAAACTGCACAGAATCGACAAAATGTGATCCCACCTTAAGGTCTCCTGCACACGGCAGTATTACGGCACTTTTCTATAAGGGGCTGTAATAGGTCAGTCATATAGTAGGTGCCGGGTATATTTACAATCGGCAGGAAATTCTGCGACTGTTCGCTCCATTCCATACATCTGAATGGTATTGTTTCTGCAGCATGTGCATGGATTTCTGCAACCTCATTCAGAAGAAAGGGACAGTTGAAGAAGTTTTTTGCAACAAATCTGTCGTGTGAATATACCCTTACTGCACCTCCATATGCCTCTGATTTCAAATGGTGGCTTATAGAGGTTTTTTGGTTGGATTCTGTACGACAGAAAATAAATTGTGCCATTCTCCATTGCAATGCACCCAATGGAGCATCATACGGCGACACACAGAGTCCCTGATCCGCGGGGGACGCTGTGTGCTGCCGTACAGCCTTGAGCGCAAACTTCTGCCGTGTGTATGAGGCCTTAGGATAATGGCACAGCTGTCTTCTGATACGTTGGCATTGAGCGCAGAAAACCTTTTCTGTCAAAAACATTTTTGGAATTATTTTAAAACATGATACAAATTCCGACTATGTACTGTAACTCCTAGCATCCGTGTATTGATTGACATATATATTAGACTGTGTTCTAGATTAGGGCTGGATAAATCCCAAGAGTCAAGTAGCCAATTCACCTAAATATGTGATATGGTTCCTAACCACTCGGGTTATTTAATATAAAAGATCTTATTACCAGGCCACTAAAACAGAAATATTCTCTCCTGGTGGCTTCTAATGTCTCCATGATTTGTCCACCCATGTGTTAGAGCACTGCTTGCCCTATTCTTATTATTTAAAGGAAAACGCCACACAACCTTAAAAATTCAACTCCAACCTCCTATTCCACTCAAGTCATTGAGACAAGGAGCCTGGGGACCTGAAATGTTAAATATTCTTCTACAGAATCCTTGTACGGCTTTAGCCATCAGACAGGTAGCTGGCCTATAGACGCCCAAAGGGGAACACCACAAACCCGGGCTTCCCAAACTTCTGTGAGTATGACGGGTGAGCGGGGGGGGGGTTGGGTTGGGTTTAACTCCCTTCACACCTGAATTTTCATGTTTGCCTGAAGCAATGTGTCATGGTTTATCCAGTTGAAGCAAAATACTCATCAAATTTATACCTATACCAAGAATACTCTACTGTCTGGGTCATGTATTATATTATGTCATCAGCGTGTTGCAGTAACTGCAAATGGCATATAACTTTTTATCGCAGCTTTTGTTGACTTCATGTGTGAAAAGTGTTTGAGATAGATAATGTATTGAATTCCACGTAGCCTTAAAGATGTTTAGTAAATCCGTTCAAATGCAAAAAAGTTTATAGATATGACAAAAAAAAAGGAAAAAAAAACAAACAAAAAATAACAAAAGAAAAAAAACATACAGAACAATGTAGATGCCTACATATGAAAGGTACAACAAGTTTTTCCAAATCAATCATTTTGTGGGCACATATATTATCTGTGGTCAGTGTCGTTCCAGGGTTGTCACAAATACCAGTAAAGTGTACTTTTATTATATTTTGATGATTTTGTTCCTATATTTGAGGGCCCATATTTGTAAATTTACCTTATGTTAAAATGTTGGTTCATTCCTGTGTGTGATTTTTAAGGCTGCATTCACACAGCAATATTATGGCTCAGTGCAGGAAACTTATATTTCGAGCCAAGGTTCGATCCATCAGAAGGAATCAGGAAAGTCTCTCAAAATAAGCTTTGGGAAACATTATTTAATGTGATGGGATCCAATCCTGTTTATTTTTTTTTCTACATCTACTGCACAGAGCAGTATTACTACTGTGTGGGTGCAGTCTAAATGTGTTACAATTCACCAGCATACCGTTAAAGGGGTTGTCCAAAGTTCGAAAAAGTAGTTTTTTTCCCCAGAAACAGCACAGCACTTGTCCGTGGGTTTGGTCTGGTATTGCAATACCAGAAACATCCCATTAACAAAAGAGTGGCACTGGTTTTGTATAAAAAAAAAAACCTTTTTCTAATTTTGGACAACCTTTTTAAGGTCATTATGTCTTATGGAAAGTATGAACTACTAATACTAACCCATCATATTAGACTTCTATTACAAAACCATCTAAAATATTAGATCACGTCTAAAACTGAAACTCCCCACTCTTGGGATAGTCATTGGGAGCACTGCTGTAAAGGGGGATTGCTTATTTACAGCGCATGCATTTGATGATACAGATATACTTAAAATTCATAGATGGCATGTATCTAGTTCATAAAGTCATACAGGCAATTTGTAAATATAATATCTCTCCAAATCCCTGTAGCTGTGGTCCTGAGATCACACCCTGGGGGCAGCATTTTATTACTGCGCTTTTCAGAAAGTTTGACCCCTATATTTGTTCTGCTAGTTGAATGTCTGTGATCCGAAAGCCTTTTTATATTTGATCTATTAGGGCACAATAAGGTCTGAAGGGCCCGGTATCTATTTAAAGCAAGGGACGCCCATTGAAATTAATATATCCAAATGGGTTTCAGGTGCACCAGGTTAAGTTGTGTTAATACTTTACCTGGCGGTGCCTTGGACTCTTCTTGCCTTTTGAAATTTAGCTATTTTCTGTAGTGCTTCATTTTCTGTGAAAAGGAGATTTTTTTTACGTTCACGCCCCGACGTGGGCCGTGTAAACGAGCGCCGATCAGTTAGGCAGCTCGTTGATCGGCGCTTGTTTGCTTCTTTTACAAGAAGCACTGTATGGGGACGAGCGCTCGTTACTCCGATCGCTCATCCCCATACATTTCTATCATGTCGGCAGCGTGTCTCCCTATTTACACAGCGAGATGTGCTGCCGACATCATTAAAAAATTTCTGCTGCATAAATGATACAATCAGCTGATGAACGAACGTTTGCTCGTTCATCGGCTGATCATTGCCCTGTTTTCTGAGACCGCTCGTTTACCCAGTAATTGGCACTTGTACCCACACAAGTGCCCATATACACTTGGAGCTGGCCCTATTTCAGGGTATATTTATTAATAGGCTTATTTCAAAAGGCATTGAAATAAATCATTCTTGCACAGGGATTGCCCTCGTCTTACCTCAGTTGGGTCCTTCAATTTGTAGACCTGATAGGGTGGATTTTATTTCAGTCGCCACCGATGGAGGTCAAATCCCATTGGGCTAATTGATTTACTATTGGTATTGCGCCAGAATTCTGGCACCTTCTTTTTGGTGCAAATTATTTTAGACAAATTTATCAATGAAATGTGCCAAAAAGAACCGATGTTTCTGACCTGTCTGGCAAGAAGTGTGGCTTAACAGAAAAGGGTGTGGCTTAAGATTCCGCAAATTAGGCCAAAATTTTGGCACACAAAAAAAGTAGACTATAGTAAACCAACCAAGAGACGGTATAAAGTCAGACAAGTAGCTAAAGGTGCGCCAAATTTATCATCCAGCATGAGCCACTGCGATAAATTTGCCACATCTAATCTAATTCTAAGATGTCAGAATATAAAACGGTATTCGTAAATCTGCTCCCTTGTGATTTGTGTAAAAAATATAGTTCCATATGTATAAGCAATATATATACTCTAATACATAGACTAGGGCTGTGGGACAGCGAATGCCTTGTTGGATTTTGGCCTGCTATTAACACTGCATAGAATGAACGGATACTGACGGATCTACTCACAGGATTAATGCAAGGAACCCGGAATTTGGAGTGATCCATAATCTACATCTTTTCACCATTAAATTCAGCAATAACAATTGTGATAGAATTTTGCTAAAGGTCCTTAGAATTACATATATTTTTGTATAATGCTATAGCGCTGTACTCCTAATGGGGTTATAAGGTCTAATCCGCTGGAAATTAGTATGTTGCATGTCTCTCAGCGCCCTAGTCTGTGCTATAACTGGCAGCCATAACAGAGAAACACAAGTGGCGCAATGTTGTTTCTGTATAGCGACACACAACACTTGGAGGCGGAGAGCACGGCAGTATGCAAATTTTCGGTTTGGGGGGGATTGAGATGACGGTCGGCCTAACCAGACCCATTCTTGTGAGAACCAAGTTATCCCACTGGTGCCTAATCTTCTAAGATTAAATATTTACCACAATCTTTTTCCATAACTATTTCTATATAATGTCTGCAATGAGTCATTTTTAAGTTTTATACGTTTTTGCAAACCCCGCTAATCTCTATATTTGGAAAGTTTATTTCCAACAGCTTAAAGCTTTTTAGCAATTCAGCAGAACATAACATGAGATACTTTGTGCATAGATGGCTCTTTATATAGCAGGTCTGGACAAAATCTCAGGAGCCAGGTAGCCAATTCATACAGAACATCGCGACTGGCGCCTAACTTTTTGTGTGTATATAAAAAAAAGACCAAATTTGGCTCCGAGTGTCCACAACATTTTGTCCGCCACTGTTCTACGGCCTTACGCATTTGTCTTGTGGGGGGATCTCTATATGATGCTGTTATTTACTGCTGTCTTTACCTACAATCTGACCCACAATGGCTGATCATAGTGACAATGACAGTGCAAATGGGGAAAAAATAATCCTGTAAGGGAAAATATAACTGAACTGTCTAAAACCTTTCTTGGATAATAACTGTAAGGCCTCATACACACGGCTGTATACGGATCTGTACACTGGCACTCGTAGAAATCTATGGTCCATACTCTACCTACGAATGCCTCCAATTTCTTACAGCACGTTCCATTGCTTGTTGTATTACAGAGGTTTTCTTCCCTAGAAGTATTGCTTCAAGGGGAGAACATTTGGTGTCATATAATACTTCCATACGGCACCACAAAGTATCTACGGCTCCTTAAATCGGAACATAGTTTTTCTATGTGCATGAGGCCTTACCAATAAGGCCTTAAGGCTGAGTTCACATTAGTGTCATGAATTCCGATTACAATGGAAGCCATACACTGTGATGGATCTGTTGTCTGATGAATCCAAACGGTAACTGACGGACTTCATTGGGGTCTGTTGGGGTTCCAGCATTTTCACGGCAAAATAAGGCTACATGCTGCGCCTTTTAGGGCATGACCACACATGGCGGAATTCCTCCGCAACTGTCCGCATCAATGCCGCACCTAATCCGGGTTGCGGATTACGGCTGCGGATCTGCACAAAATGTGCAGAAAATTGATGCGGACTAGCTGCTGCGGACTGCGGGAAAAGTGCTTCCCTTCTCCCTATCAGTGCAGGATAGAGAGAAGGGACAGCACTTTCCCTAGTGATAGTAAAAGAAATTCATACTTACCGCCCGTTGTCTTTATGACGCGTCCCTCCTTCGGCATCCAGCCCGACCTCCCTGGATGACGCGCCAGTCCATGTGACCGCTGCAGCCTGTGCTTGGCCTGTGATTGGCTGCAGCCGTCACTTACACTGAAACGTCATCCTGGGAGGCCGGACTGGAGACAGAAACAGGGAGTTCTCGGTAAGTACGAACTTCATTTTTTTTTACAGATACATGTATATTGGGATCGGTAGTCACTGTCCCGGGTGCAGAAACAGTTACTGCCGATCGCTTAACTCTTTCAGCACCCTGGACAGTGACTATTTACTGACGTCTCCTAGCAACGCTCCCGTCATTACGGGAGCCCCATTGACTTCCTCAGTCTGGCTGTAGACCTAGAAATACATAGGTCCAGCCAGAATGAAGAAATGTCAAGTTAAAAAAGCAAGACGCATCCGCAGCACACATGACATGTGCATGACAGCTGCGGACTTCATTGCGGAACTTTGAATCTCCATTGAAGTCAATGGAGAAATTCCGCCATGAGTCCGCCACTGCTCCGCAACAGACAGAGCATGCTGCGGACACCAAATTCCGCTCCGCAGCCTCTGCTCCGCAGCGGAATTGTACGCATCGTGTAAACGAACACTGCTAAATTAAAGTGAAAGTCAATGGAGAAACGGCTCCGCTGCGGAATAACGCTGCGGAGTGTCCGCAGCGGAATTTAAGTGAAATTCCGCCATGTGTGAACCCGCCCTTATTCCCGTCAAAAGTGATGTAAACCTCAACAGAACTGAATGGTAGTATAATCAAAGTGTCAGAGCCGACATCTGCCTAACATGTCCTGTCATACAGCTGACCACCATGTTCTGTCATACGTCTGACCACCGTGTCCTGTCATACATCTGACCACCTTGTCCTGTCGTACGTCTGACCACCGTGTCCCGTCATACGTCTGACCACCGTGTCCCGTCATACGTCTGACCACCGTGTCCCGTCATACGTCTGACCCCCGTGTTCTGTCATACAGCTGACCCCCGTGTTCCGTCATACAGCTGACCCTCGTGTCCTACTGCACATCTGACCCTCGTGTCCTACTGCACATCTGACCCTCGTGTCCTTTCATACAGCTGACACCTGTGTCCTACTGCTGATCTGACCCGTGTCCTACTGCATTTCTGACCCCCATGTCCTATCGTACGCCTGACCACAATGTCCTATCGTATGTGTGACCGCTATATCCTACCCATCATTTATAAATTTTTATTCAATGACCACCTGTTTCATCTCCTAACCTAGTATTTAGCCTTACAATGTGAACTCCGTATTGTATATGAAATTAGGATTACATAGGTTTAGATTCATTGACCAAAGAAAAATGAGGAATATTATATCTCCAAATATGAACTGCTCCTTGTGCCCTCCATTATTTTCCGGTTTAGATAGTACATACGCTATGACTTCTAGAAGAAGGACAATATATTTGGCTTTTCCTTTTAGAATGTAACATCCCATTATAGACTATTTCCTTTAAACAATCCATTAAAAACAATCAATTTGCTTTTAATATTCCTGTATGTGATGAATCGCTGAGGGAAATTTCACGATCTGCTGGCTTTGATGAACAGAAATGAAAGCACGTTGTGCAACTCGCGACGTGTCATGGAGAAGTCTGACTTGTACATTGTGAGGGATTGCTAGTTGTTGAGGACTATAAATACCAGGACGGCCCAAGGCATGTTGGGAATTCAGGTTCCTCCCCAGGCCGTGCTTGTACTTCTAGTCCTTCCACACCTAGGATGCCTATAAATCCTGTATGTGAATTCATGATGCCAGCTGGCGCAGCAAAACAGGCAGTCCAGATGTATTCACCAGAAAAATTACTGAGACATCCCTTTTTGCGAGTTTGATCTTACTGAATGTATTTAGATAATTGCTACCAAGGCACAAAGGCGATATTTTTTATTCTGATTGTGTGGCTTTTTAAAATGAAAAGTAAATGTTCTCATAGATGTCAATGTGTGAAGCTCCATCTCTGATGAACATTGGCTATATAATTAGCAAATGTTAAATCATCTTAGTTTAATGTTCATATTAACTTTTTTTTGTGTTTTTACTTATTAGTTTTTTTTGGTTCATTTGTGCAGAGTGGAAGAAAAAAAGATCTGCTGTTGCTACCTGGAAACCATCAACATGCAGGGTAGAATCTGTATTTTTATTCTACTTGGGTGTCATGCACACAGCAGAGCTGTCTGCACGGAGTCTATACGGTGGCACATGGAGTCCTGACTGAATGATACTAGGGGACGATGCCTCCATAACATGGCATCCAATGGAGGATGCCACTACCCATTGAATTCATATGGAAACTTCCTTATGAAAATGGAGGCACAGTATGGCTTTATAGAGTTTGAGTTCTGTATTATGGCCGTGTGCATGATTCCTTATAGTTTGTGTAACCCAGGGCAACCTGACTCATATTCTGATTAATATATAAATACCTAATAGTTTCAGTGGGTAGTGATGTGTCAGAGCACTGCATAGTGACAGTAACTGAATAGTACTAAATACATATAGATAATAAGAATAACGGATCCGCCAACATCAACTTGCTGACGGTTTCCTCATAGCAACTGGAGAATTTCTTTGAACTGACAACTGGAAACTGCAAAAATATTGCAATGTTATAAGAAAAGAATACTTGATTTTTCATTTGGTGACCATACATTTTATGTTTATCAAAGATGAGGCCTCACTTTAAGTGGTTTTTGCTCTGAAAACTAGTATTTATTGTAAAAAAAAACAACAAATTGCACTTTTTTATAAAGAAATGTAATATCATGTACAAAGCTGTTATATAAAAGATGTCTATTTCTCTGTGGTCCTTGTAATGGGGTGCTCCATGTCACCAGTTCTTGTAGTTGTGCAAATAATCCTGTAAATTAGTTTCTACAAGCAAATAACATGGTGAGGGGTGTAATATTTTCTAATGTCCAGTTCGTCTGTGGCATGCGATTTCACGTGGCATGCATGGAAATGTATAAAATCTAAAGGGATTGTTACACAGTTGACATTTGTCTGTTTTTCATCTTGTGTTAAATTAAAATGTGTCCTGCGTTTCTACAAGCTGTCATGATTGGCTCTGTCATGTGCATCGAAGCTTCCCGCGGTAGTCGACTGGTTATACTTTTATTTTATGTTTTATTTTTCTGGTTGCATTTTACATTTGGAAGAAAAAAAAAATCACGCTATCCAAAGAGCATGTTCACCCAAAAATCAACAACCCGCTCCCATAGGTGACGGTCACCCATCTTCCCCTGAAAGGCAAATCTACCTAGTCTTTCGGAGATGCAAGAATATATATATTATATAATATATATATATATATATATATATATATATATATATATGTCTACCAATTTATTCTCTACTAGACATCACTGGAAATTTTCTGTGGAGGTTTCTGTAAATAATATTTGTATAAACGTTAAATTTTGAGGTTAGAACCTGATGATTATATAGAGATGAGTGGCGCTACATAGACACTACTTATCTCTACCTGTAGAGCAGTCTGTCACGGATCACTATTGTAGGAAGTTCCTTATTCTGCGTCCAAAACTGATTGGCTGAAATATAGTCTCTCTTTAGAAAGAGGTTATGTAGAGGTGTGTAATAGGGCTGGGCAATTAATTAAAAAAAAATCTGAAACCGAAATTCAGCGCTTTTAATCGACGTCATCTTGCACATTTCGGTTTTATCACTTTGTTTTTTCAGATTTAAACTAACTGCATCTTCAGGACGCAGATACAGTTGAAACCAATGGTAGAGCAGGGAACCGTAAAGGCAGCTATGGGGAGCATTATACTGTGCGGAGGGCGGGTATGAGGGGCATTGTAGTGTATGGGGGCATTATATTGTGTGGAGGGCAGTTATAGGGGCATTATATAGTGTGGGGGCAGTTATGGGGGCATTATATAGTGTGGGGGCAGTTATGGGGGCATTATATTGTGTGGGTGCATCTATGGGGCATTATACTGTTTGGAGATCACTATGGGGCAATATGTGTGCGGGTAGTGTCAGGGCGTATATTTTATATAGTAGTATACAGCAGGCTCAGGGGAAAAATATTAGTTCAATGGCGTAGCATGAAAATAGGGGGCGTGGGAAAAGGATTGTGGCCTATATAATCATTCATTAATCGTAATCGAGTTTAAATGTTCAATTAATTATGACTGATTTAGGACATAATCGCCCAGCACTAGTGTGTAATATAAGGAATAATGGACTACTGGAAAGAATATTAGGAGTCACCGAGGTAGTTTAGTGACGTATTAATGTACAACCCTCGTACTTTTATCCTTGGGGACTTCTGATATTCTTACTCCTGAGTCCCATCTGATCCGCGGAAAGATAGGACATGCCACTCGGATGCCATGAAAAATGGCCCGAGTGGCACTCGGTTGTGTACAACTGGGCTTATATATTCTTATTATAATATAGTTTGAAGATGGAGTATATTATATATATTTATTTTACACATATATGTACACTAATGTATACAGTGTTTAATCACTTAAAATGTTGTAACTGCACTATTTTCAAGATCTCTGTTTGCTGTAAGTGAATGTTTCTTTTTTCATCCTGCTAAACACTAATGCTAAACACTAATAGAGACCTAATACTTCTCATAGCTGAAAGTTTGCTACAATTGTATCCAGTGTGAGCAATCCTCTGAGCTAATCAGTCTGGACTCCACTGGTACATTGTAGCAATCTATCAGGACAGCGGAGAGATTTGTTTTGCTGATTTATTTAACTCTGAAAATTGCCTAAACTGGATACAATTGTAGCAAATTCATATCTATGAGAAATATTAGGTCTGTACAGGGTATCACCTCTAGGAGTAAACCGGAATTTGATGGTTCAATGGCAGCAAGCAGAGATAGTAATTTTCCCCTTTGATGCATCCAGAATGGCATATATCCCTGAACTAAGGCCCTGTTCACACCTGCATCGTGATTTTTAGTTGTTCTGCTCCATCAGAGTAGCAGAACAAGGGAAAACCATAAATGACTGTTCTGTTGCACCACAGCTATCACCGGCGGCCAGCGGAACCCATTGACTTTAATGGGTTTTATCGGCTTTTCGTCGGGGTGTCCGTGGTTTCACCAGAAACATGCTGCACTATTGTTTACAGTAATCTCGGCTGTATATGATACGGTGGCCTTTAATGGAGCCCAAATGCAGATGGAAACGAGGCCTATACTGGGATATAAAAATGTATACGATTTTGGGTTCAAAAATGAAAAATAACAAACTTTGCAATATACTCGCTTTACTGATTATGCCGAAATCAAGTAGAGTAGGAGTGGGCACTACTGAACTGGAGTTAAACGTTCATTATGTAACACTGTGGCCTCAGTTATTGCTTGAAAATCTTCGGGTGGTGCTCCGCAATCAGACACAAAGTCGAAGTCCTCAAATATTGAGGAAAAAGAGAAAACGAGCAGCACTCACTCAGATGTAGTTAAAAGTCCTTTATTTTAGCAACAAATGTGGATCACGGAGGGAGGACGGACGGACAAACAAAGGTAACAGACTATTTCGCGCTCTGAGGCGCTTCTGACCTAAAATAATGGCAGTTTTAAGTGCTTTAAATATCCCCTCAAGTGCCAAGAATCAAAACCACAGCTGTGGTAGAGGACTGACAGAGCCCACTCTGTGGGCTAATGGGAGAACTCCGAGTTCTCCTGCGTCACGAGAATCAACATGTGGAGCCAGTCCTCGAACGTGAATGGGCGCGCTTGCTCAGGAGAATCCTGTTCCGCTCAGTTGCGCGCTGCGATCTATCACGGCCACAACCTAAAAGAGGCGATAATAAAAAGGGATACAGGTCTTGTCTAGTTATCGCTTGCCTTAAGCCAACGGGAGATAGCAATATGGTATGCAAGAGGGGGCAGACGTGGGGGGACGACAGATGACAGCCCCCGACCACGTCATATGACGAGGCTGGAACCCCCACCCCCAGTAAAGCGTCCCCAGCAATGTCTAACATACAAAAAGCAATATACAATGCATCCCTGGGCTAATCAAAGACAAGAACTAATTGAAAAACAAACCAAGATTCAATTCTATTGGACTAGGACATATCTGGCAGTATAAATTGCTCTAGCTACAGTATATTCTCAAAGAACGATGTAACATTTAGAGAAACACAGCCATATCGTCTTTATCATTAAGGCAAGCCGGACCCATTACTTACCTTACTGATTATGCTCCACACCCCCTTCTCTGGTCTCGTGCGCCCCGTCTCTCCTTTTGCCCCTCTGGATATGCTGACGTAATGTCTATAGTGGACGGAACGTCACTGCTGCAGCCAGCGATAAACCACAGTGGTCATCTGATATGTCATCACTATGGAGGTCACGTCCACATGCACTGAGGGGGGAAAAGAGAAGCGGGGGACGTTCAGGAGCAGCGGTGAGTTCAGGAGCAGAATCAGTAAAGAAAGTGCAAAGTTTATCTTTCATTTTCAAACTCAAATTTATAGAATTTGAAATCCTGGGAAAACCCCTTCAAGGCCATTGAACCTAATCTAATAGTGCACATCATTATAAGTGACTGATATCCTTAACAATGGGTGCTACTATCTAAATGGGTTCAATATCATTACTTTAACAGGTATCCCAATCACACAAAGTGATGGCATATCACTAGGATATGCCATCACTTTGTGATCAGTGGGCCTCCGATTGCCGAAAAACCCTGTGATCCTAGGATTGAAGGGGCCGTAATGCCTTATTCAGATGAGCGTATAAATCGGCAGTCTGGTGGCCGTTTTTTTGGGGGGATTTTAACGGCCGTCACACAGCTGCATGTATTTTATATGGGGCTGTTCACACAGCCATTGTTTTAACGGACCGTGTGAAGAACCCATGAAAAGATAGGACGTCCTATTTTTGTCCGTTTTCAAGGATCCCTCAATGGACTTAAGTCTACGAGGATAGCCTCAAGTTTACAAGGTCCTGCACGGAAAACTGCAATTTTTCACTGCCGATTTGACACATGCTCGTTTGAATAAGGCTTAACAGTGTATTAGTTCATTTTCCTGCACAGGGGCCCTCCTGGTCATCCGCTGTGCAAAGAACTACAACACAGCGAGTGGTAGCACCACTGTGCAGGGAAAAACTGAGAAGGGGATGTGGCGCTAAATCAGTGCTGCGGCCCCTACATTCTCAGAATCGGTGGGCAGTTGGACCACCACTGATCGAAAAGTGACAGCATATTCTAGCAATATGTGTGATGGAAATAACCCTTTAATGTATAACCGTATAGGCAAAAGACTCATCTGTGGAGCATTAAGTCTACACAATACTGGAGTAGTAGAAATGTTTATTATAACAAGAGTTTAAGTGCTCAACACTTTCCCATGATGCATTTAGCATCAGTAGTGTCTTGTGTATCGAGTATGAATGGACCCCTCTATATGGTCTAATTCAGGGGTCTCAAACTCGGCCAGGTAAATGGGCCGCACATAGGAAAAATGTGAAGTTGACGGGCCGCACTACATTCAAATTTGATACAATATAAAATTATTGTTAATCAATTCGTTATTTGAACTACTATAATACTACATTACTATAACAATACTACATTACTATAACAATACTACATTACTATAATAACAAAACTACATTAGGGTCAGTTCACAGAGCTTTTTGACACGGAAAACGCGCTAAAAAATGGACGAAAATGCCTCCCATTGATTTCAATGGCTGGCAGAGGCGTTTTTCTCCCGCAAGCGGAAAAAACGGCTTGCGGGAAAAAGAAGAAACATGCCCTATCTTCGGGCGTTTACGTCTCTGACCTCCCATTGATATCAATGGGAGGCAGAGAAAGCATATGTCGCAGCGTTTTTTTGCCCGCGGCGCTCATTGGCCACGTGCGAAAATCGATGTGCAGGCAGAGCAACATCTGCCTCAATATTCCAAACAGAATTTTGAGGCAAATTTTCTGCCTGCAAAAAACTTTGTGTGAACCCAACCTTACTATAATAATACTACATTACTATAACAATACTACATCACTATAAGGGCAGATTCACACGAACGTTGCGTTTTTGCGCGCGCAAACAACGTGGCGTTTTGCGAGCGCAAAAAACATTTGACAGCTGCGTGTGTCATGCGTGTCTGATGCGCGGCTGCGTGATTTTCGCGCAGCCGGCATCATAGAGATGAGGCTTGTCGACGCCCGTCACTGTCCAAGGTGCTGAAAGAGCTAAATCTTTCATCACCCTCGACAGTGAATGCCGAACACAACAGCGAAAAACCTGTAAAAAAAAAAGATAAAGTTCCTACTTACCGAGAACTTCCCTGCCGTTGCCTTGGTGACGCGTCCTTGGTGACGCGTCCTTGGTGACGCGCCTCTCTTGACATCGGGCCCCACCTCCCTGGATGACGCGGCAGTCCAAGTGACCGCTGCAGCCTGTGATTGGCTGCAGCCTGTGCTTGGCCTGTGATTGGCTGGAGCTGTCACTTGAACTGAAGTGTCATCCCGGGAGGTCGGACTGCAGGAAGGAGACAGGAGTAATCGGTAAGTTAGAACTTCAGGTTTTTTTACAGGTTCATGTATTTTGGGATCGCAAGTCACTGTCCATGGTGCTGAAACAGTTTAACTCTTTCAGCACCATGCACAGTGAATGTCTCCCGACGTCGCGGACCGGAAATTTTTTTGCCGGGTTCGGCCAAAACGAGTTTGGCCGAACCCGGTGAAGTTAGCTTCGGTTGTCCGGGTTCGCTCCTCGCAAAGACACTCCGTTTGGATGCTTGGAAACAGAAAAGCACGTGGTGCTTTTCTGTTTACATTCATCCTTTTGACAGCTCGTGCGCTGTTTCAGTCTGTTCGCACGGAAGTGCTTCCGTGCGACCTGCCTGGTTTTCACGCACCCATTGACTTCAATGGGTGCGTGATGCGTGAAATACGCAGAGTTATTGAACCTGTCGCGTATTTTGCGCAGCGAACAAACGCTGCGCAAAATACACGGACTGTGTGTACTGCCCCATAGACTTCTATAGGGCATTGCGTGCCGCGCGAAAACCACGCGGCCTACACGCTGCCAAATCACGCTCGTGTGAATCCCCCCTAATAATACCACATTACTATAATAATAAAACTACATTACTATAATAACAAAAACTACAATACTCTAACAATACTACATTACTCTAACAATACTACATTACTATAATAATAAAACTACATTACTATAACAATACTACATTACTATAATAATAAAACTACAATACTATCACAATACCACATTACATTACTATAATAACAATACTACATTACTATAATAATAAAACGACATTACTATAACAATACTACATTACTATCATAACAATACTACATTACTATAATAATATCGCTAGGTTTAAACTTACCGCAAATTTGCACGTTTACTATGTCTGCTTATTTTAACAATACAGTTTTCCAGTTTAAGTATTGCTAAATGCAGTCTGGCGGCTCAGTTGGCAGTGTTTGGCAGACACAAGAATGTCAAGATGGGCAGCCCCTTCTTAGACAGTGTCACAGTGCCCTTTGTAGAAATTGCCACAGTGCCCTCTGTAGATAATGCTACACCCCCTAGATAGTGCCACAGTGCCCTCTGTAGATAATGCCACATTGCCCTCTGGAGATAGTGCTATCCCCTCCCCCGTAGATAGCGCCATTGGGACTCCCTCTAGGAGTGGAATCCCCAGCCAGAGCATGGGCTGGGGATTCCACTCCTAGAGGGAACCCCTGATGACACTGTCCATATATGGACATTGACGTCAGAAACTACTCCGGGAGCGGAATCACCTACCGGAGCGTATGCTACAGGAATTCCGCTCCAGGAGTAGCCACTGACGTCACTGTCCATATATGGACAGTGATGTCAAGGGCTTCCCCGGGCACACCACTTAAAGTAGCACTGTGCCCGGGGAGATCTTGGCAAGCGGAGGAGCTCCCTCTGCTACTCCGCTCTGAACTAATGCTGGAGCAGGGATCTGATGGTTCCTTGCTTCAGCATTGGGTTTGAAGCGGGCCGCGTGTTTGGGACCCCTGGTCTAATTCAATGTCTAAACAATTGCATTTTTGCATGAGCTTTTATTACAGTTTATCTCGTTGTTGGTGCGTCACCGCAGTCCTTTTACTACCGTGCTACTTGCTGATGTTCCTTATTTCCTAAAGATAAAAGGACCATCGATGTGTATCTGCTCTGAGTTATCCCTGGTTTCCATAGGGATATGTAGCACCCATCTCACTCCGTTCCCTGAGACTTTCCTTTTTGTGTTTGTGTTTAGAGAATACAATTCATTTCCATTCTCAATAAATAGATCTCCCAATGACGGTTGAATGAGGACAATACTCATGGAGACCTACAATTCTAATGGATTACCAGAAGAGGAAAACATGTGGCTGTAAATGCAGACATGCCGGGGGAATGAATCAGCGGCACACAAGGATCATCCACCTTCATTAATGACTAAGTGGGTATTTTATCAGAATGTGGCGTGCAAAAAACATTTTTTTTAATCTCTGCCATAATATTGAGTTAGAAGCAATACATTCGATTTATCCATGGTTTTCGAAAACAAATTCTCAATTTAAAAAAGATGAAGAGTCACTAGGTCCCAATTTCCGCCTCCTCCAAATGGCAGCAATATTACAAAAAGATACAAAAGGTTTTATCTGGTCATTTACCATCAAGCACTGGGTCCATCCAGCACTTCATCTATGTTACAAGAATTTGTTGACCCGGTATTGTCGACCATAATCTGACCACGGTTTAGCACACAGTGTGGTTCAAAAATCACTTCAAGGCTATGTAAACCTTTAATGGGCATTTAAAAAAATAAAAAATAAACTGTTGTATCAGTGTGATTAGTGCAACTTTTTAATAAGTCTTTATTATAAATTTGTTTTACTTTTTTAGATACAGCTGCTTTGTTTTCTGTATACAGAGCAGCTGTATGTAGCACTAAATCCTATTCCCGTCAGGTCCGCGGGACTGCGTTCATAAAGATGTGATAGATTTCAGGGTGGATCCTGTGTGTCAGAGGGCTTCCTCTCTTCTCATTTACCCGTTGAATTCTGCGGTCGGCTTTGATCGCAGCATTCAGGGGAATAGCGGCGGAGATGACAGGTTTCTCAGATCTCCGCCGTTAGAGCGGGGCTGCGGCTGTGTAATACAGCCATTGCCCCGCTCCTGACAGAAAGTGTGGGCGCGCGGTCAGCCTGAGGTGATGTGGCCGGCGTTGCACTAATGAGCAGTGGTACAGGCAGTGAAGACAGAACATGAGGGTGTTTTGTATTGTGCCCGCCATGTTCTGTCTTCAGTTATGGCAATCATTAGTGCAGCGCTGGTCGCATCACATCATGCTGACCGCGCACTTGTCATGACTCCGGTGCGGGGCAATGGCTGTATCACATATTCTCAGCCCCACTCTAACATTCATGTGTTACTATACTTAGCTGTACGGCTGCACAGCTCAGTATCAAAATACATTAATTAACGGTATTGAACCGTTTGAGGGTGCACGGTATCGAAGTTTCGATGCATCGTGCATCCCTACTTTGAACATATGCAGTGTCTTCTACAGGCAACGTTTTTGGATTCATAGAGGTGTACATTGTCTAGGTTTTCTATATGTAAGGTGGCATATCTTTTCATACCACTCTGATCTGCCCATCTTTCTCAATAAATATTTGCTTTTCCTCTAATCTGTCATATGAATTTATGTGAGATTTTCAAACAAAGACAAGTCAAAGGGTAAATATATTGGGCTTCTACCATAATGTACACTACATAACGACCAAAAATAAACTACTGTTCACATAGCCCATCCATGCTTTCTTATACTCTGTATTGCAATGTTGAGAAGCAGCAGTCCTTTTTCTCTACGAACATTTTGAGACCTCTGTATCACAAATATATGGAAAGGGGTTGTCTTATTAAGCAGCTACTTTTTCCAGCAATTAACCCCCTTTATTCTACTATCCCATGTTAGGCAGTACCAAGAGTGCACGTTTATGGTGAAGTAGGGAGAAATAGCTGTCAGCCAAACAAGCCTATCAAATACGGACAGTGTTACAGCAAGAGTGAGGATAGAGGAGAGAGTGTGCGTGCACGCTCTCACTCTTCAGCTTTCAAGATCAGTCTTCTGCCAAACTGGCGCGCTCTCATCTCTGCAGCTCTTGTGAGTGATCAGTCTTGTACTTTGCCGAACTGGCAAGGGGGCGTGTCACTGCTACGGACAGTTAAAGCGCTCCCCAGCTCTTACGCTGTCCGTAGCAGAGACACGCCCCCTTGTCAGTTCGGCAGACAAAGTACAAGACTGATCTTTCGCGCTCTCCTCTCCACAGCTCTTACACTGTCCGTAGCACTGAAACACGCGCCCTTGCCAGTTCGGCAGAAGACTGATCTTGAAAGCTGAAGAGTGAGAGCATTCGCGCGTGCACACTCTCTCTATCCTCGCTCTTGCTGAACACTGTCCGTATCTGATTGGACAGTGTCACAGCCATAGTAACACACCCCCCTTGCCAGTACACGCCCCATTGACAGTTCAGGTTTTTGTTTTAAATATCGGGCGCCAAATATAACTGCACCGATATCTAAATAATGAAGGAGGGTAGAAAAAAATGTAAAGTGCCCCAGAGTTTGTGCAGCCCTGCCCATTGCATGCTTCACTCAGCTGCACATGTATGGGGAGGTGAAAGGTTCTCTTTAAAGAAAAAAAAAAAATCTCTTAATTCATACCATGTTAAAAATTGGGTCCAATTGTTCTATAGATATATCTGTAATGTAACGCTCCGTACTGGCAATAAACCCAAGAATGTACCTGGATACCGATCCCTGGCTAGTGTAAGTCGGAACTTGAAAGGATGGCTTATAAACGGTGATGCAGAGTAGTGACACTATACGAGTTTGTTGAAAGTGGAGTTGGCAGCTGGTAAAGAGGATAAATGTCAGGAACCATTATTGAGTTGGTGCAGGCTAACCTGGCTAACACCCACAAGGATGTATGGACTTTGCCAATAGGATTCCTAGGTTGCAGCCCCCAGAATAGACGCTCAGTTTCTGCAGATGGCAGTATAGGCAATATCGGTATAAAACCGGTCCAGGTTGGTGACAGTAGGACGTCAGGTTCAGAAAACAGTGTCAGGAGTTAAGTTCAGGCTCAGGCCAGAGGTTGGCACACAGATTATCGGATAAAGTGAAGTCCAGAGAAGCCAGGTTAAACACAGAGAATCACAGGTAACCACAGGAAACTCACCGCCAGGGTTGAGAAATAAGCAAGGGATTCCAGGAGCAGTTCCCCTTTATCGTCCCCAGCCCCTGATGTCATTTGTGCCTGGGCCTCGATTCTGTGGCTTGCCCACATGGAGTACAGTGCAGGGAGCTGTGGCATTGTCCTAGCAGCGGGATGCCACAGCTCTGGATCATTTAGGGTTCAGCAGACCCGACGAGCACACCGCCCGGCTGATAGGGCGTAGCTAAAAGCTCATGGGCCCTGGTGCAAGAATTCAGCTTGGGGTGCCTCTACCCCTCCCCAACATCACAAGTATAATGCCGCCCCCACACAGTATAATGCTCGCCATAGCTGCCCCATACAATATAATGCTCCCTGTTGCTGCCCCCATACAGTATAATACACCCATAGCTGACCTCATACAGTATAATGCCCCTCATAGCTGCCCAACAAAGTATAATGCCCTCATACAGTATAATGATCCCCCACAGCTGCCCAACACAGTATAATGCCCCAGATAGCTGCCCCCATACAGTATAATGCCCCCATAGTTGCCCCCATACAGTATAAGGCCCCCATAGCAGACCCCATACAGTATAATGCCCCTCATTTCTGCCCAACACAGTATAATGCTCACCATAGCTGCCCCTCACACAGTATAATGCTCCCTATAGTTGCCCCCATAAAGCATAATGCCCCCCATACAGTATAATGTTCCCCATAGTTTCCCCATACAGTATAATGCCACAAAGTATAATACCCCCATAGCTGCCCCACACACAGTATAAAGCTCCCCATACAATATAATGCCCCCTATTGCTGCCCCCATCCAGTATAATGCCCCCACAGTTTAATGCCACCATATCAGCTCCTATAGAATTTTATGCCCCCATAGCTGCCACCATAGCCCCCATACAGTATAATGCCCCCCATAGCTGCCACCATATCAGCCCTCTCCCATACCCAGTATAATGCCCCCATATGTGCATAATAGAAAAATAATAAAATTACTTACCTATCCCCGTTCCCTCGATTGGTGGAGGAGATCCTTCTCCTTTGCCCTGTGCTATGAGTGACTCGGCGCAGACAGGCACGGTGACGTCACTAAATCGCGCCTGTCTGTGCCGAGCCGCTAATGGCTCACGGCACAGTGAATGCTGGAGCAAGGAGCCGTCAGCTTCTTGCTCCAGCATTAAATTCAACTGTATCTGACACATATACAGTTGGAACCAGGACCTCGGTGAGTGGCTCGCGACCCCCTGGATGTCTTCACACGACCCCCCAGGGGGTCGCAACCCACAGTTTGTAATGTATTGTATTGTGCAGTTTGTGTTTGCGGTGGAAAGAGGAGAGGTGGGGGGCCTGCAATTTACCGGCTCCCCCTCTCCTCTCTCCACCACAAACACAGACAGCACAATACAACACATATACATTATGGGCCCCTCTGCAGCTCATCTGGAGTCTTCCATGCTCTTCCGCACAGGCTCTTCCACACTGGCTGGAACGCCCTTCACGGGATGTCACGATGACATGGTACACTGAGTGTACCATGTGACCGTGACGTCTAAAGGAGCCCTGCCCGTAACCAGAAAGTGCCAGTGTCACGGCACATAAAGAATTAGCATTAGCGCGCTGTGTGGCAACAGAGGCCATGTGGGCCCCCCAGGCTTAGGTGCTCGGTAGCAAGTGCGACCGCTGCAACCCCTATATCTACGCCACTGGTGCAATCCCTGGCAAGCCCTTTACTAGGCAGTTGGAGTGCCGCAGGGGTTCTGCCTGGTTGCGATCCCCGACTTGTAGCCTTATGGATTAGTGTAGGTAAACTAGTTCTGCACCCTCTGTAACTGCTATCCACAAGCTAAGTACCATAGAAAATAACACATAGTCTTCCCCTTTAACTTTGCACTAGTCTATTCAAATGCAGGCATTGGCTGTATGCCAGGAGATGCACATTAGATGTGAACCCTGAGCTTGTTATCCTTATTAATTCCCTTTTATTCTTTTTCTAGCTATGTAGCATTCATTCACTGGGACATTGTGTACAAGAGAAGGGTCCGACTACAAACGAGATGCAGATTAAATAGACTGATGCTTATTTACCAATGAGACCCACAACCCATAGTATTCATATCATTGCCTACCTAGTAATTATGGGAATTCAACGCAATCCAACAGCTCGTAGACCTCGTATTCCTGTCAGGTTTGTATCTGGAGGTAATTAATCATAGGCAGCTTAGTCACCGTATTATACTCCATCAGCATTTCCAATAAAGAAGGAGGCTTTATGCTAAGAAAGTACAGCAAAATGGCCACCTGTCCTTGCCATATGCGCTATCTGATGTTGCAGAGGACAAAATTTGTGTAAAATGTTTTTTTTTGTTTAATCGCCTGACGTGGAGATAAATGTGTATACCACATGATTTAATACAAAGCCCTTAGTCTTATCGTATGAGTTCTCTGGCAACGTATCTGCTGACATTGTGCCACTGGGCATTGCCTACCACTAAAATATTTGTTTTGGTCATGTCGTCTCAATGCCTGCTTTTTTTTTTTTTAATCAGTAACAAGTTTTATTCATTTTTAGAAACAGTTAAATATAGTAAATATAATACTGCCATAAAACAGGGAAGGGCAAAGGGTGCAAATGACTACCAGTAATAAGAATATTATAAAAACACAGGTTCAACTTTTGCATTAATATGTCAAGCCCTAGTTATAGTCATACGCTGTGTTAATACCATGCCCGCATGCAGCTCTGTACTCAGAATAATAAATAACAGGTGTAGACAATCGTTTAGGGAATCGTAAGGGCATTACCTTGGATCGCCAACAGAAGGTGGCCCAGGATCGTTCTGCCAGACTGCAGGATTTAGACCATACCTATGAGACATAGAACCAGGGCTGGTTCCAGGGGAATTTGTAAACCAGTAATAATTTCAAATGTATTAGATGTTGCTATCCAGAACAGCTTGACAAAGGACATTCCCACTAAGTATGAATGTATGTACTGTGTCCACAACCCAACATAAATATGAAGAAGTAGAATTAATTTTTGCAATCGTACAGGGGTTTGGTAGCAGCGGAGATCAATTTTCTTAGACATTTCCCAGTGTGTAGTTATTTTAGAGATTCTCTTCACCCAGTGTAATGCTTTATACCCCTGGTGGAGAGTAAATGTTTTGGCCAACGCAGTTTCCTATCGAATCTTGAAGGAAGGCTTATTGAGAGGTTTAGATGTCGTAATAATTTTTTTATAGAACCTAGCAATTCCCTTATTTTGTAGAGTTATGTTGGTGAAGAATTTCAACATTTGTCGAGGGGTATAGGGCTCTGGAGTAGTATAGGGACTTCTGTATGCTGAGATATTTATAAAAGTCCCTACTGGGAAGCCCATATTCTGTGGATAGTTCTTGGAAAGTGCAAATCATCCCCTTCTGATGGTAGAAATACCTGCTTCAGACCAGTTTTTAATATTCATGTTCTCCACCATAGAATAAAAATACCTTGGAGTTTGTGCCGTTAGGGGCAAGGAATCCAAGGCCACAGGATGTCTAAGAAAGTGCTCTCATGCATATAGAGAAGACTTCATACTAAGGAGAGGAGGTATTGGACAATGATGAGCGGAAACTTTAGGTTACAGAAAGGAAATTAAGGGGCCTCCCATGTGATAGCGTTCAACATCTACCCATGGTTTGTCACATATCGGGAGCCACCAGAACTTAAGTTTGTCCAAGGTTGATGATGCAAAATATTTGAACATATCAGGTGCTCCCATGCCATTCGCTGCCCATATCCTCACCATAGTGGAGGAGTGCACTCATGGATGTTTCTGTACCCATATAAATGCAGAAATTACCTTTTTGTAATTTAGGGAGGAAAGAAGGGGGAATAGGTATCAATAGTGCAATAATTTAGGGAGGAAAGAAGGGGGGATAGGTATCAATAGTGCAACAATTTAGGGAGGACAGATTGGGGAATAGGTATCAACAGTGCAAACATATAAAGTCATTTTCACAATGGCTATTCGGCCTGCTATTCGGCCTGCCCGGGAAATGAAGTGTTTGGAGAAGGAGTCTAATATTAGAGAAACTTTAGATAGTAGAGATTCATAATTATGTGTGAACAAAAGTAAGCTAGGGCTAGATAAGGTGATACCCAGAAATTGTATGGTGTGCTTATGCCACTTATAGAGAAATTTTGGATTCTAAAGGCATTTGCTGGTGGAATCTACTGCAATATCAAAAATTTGACATTTGGGGGGGTTGACGTTATAATAGGAAACATTACCAAAGGAACATAGCATATCATGCACTGCTGGCAGAGAGTCCGAAGGTTGAGTAAGAGAAATGATAAAGTCCGCAGATAAACCTACTGTATTTTTCGGACTATAAGACGCAGTTTTTAGCTAAAATAAATCTTGCTAAAAAGTCCCTGCATCTTATAGTCGGCAGTCAAGGGGCCCCCGGCTGCGATGGGCGCCCTAACCGCTTCCTTACTTAACCCCTTGCCGACTGATGACGTGCTGTCACATGGAGCGGGGGGGGGGGATGATGTTTGGAGCGGGCTCACACTCTGAGCCCGCTTGATACACTGCAGGTGTCAACTGTGTTTTTCAGCTGACACGCTGCTCTAACAGCCAGGAACAGCGATCGCGCTGTTCCTAGCCGTTTAACTAGTTAAATTCCGCGGTCAATAGCGTCCGCAGCATTTATAAGGGTTTTTCCATGAAGGATATTTATGACATATCCACAGGATGTGGATCTGTCATAAATGTCACATAGATGCAGGTCCCACCACTGGGACCCGCACATATCTCTAGAACGGGGCCCCCTAAACCCTGTTCTAGCTTTTTGTGCTCTCCCAGCCACTTAATGGTTACATGTCGAGTTACGGAAACATGCTGAGCTAAGCTGTTTCCGTAACTCCCGTAGAACTGAACTCCCGTAGAACTGCATAGTAGTTACAGAAACAGAGTAGCTCGCATGCTACACTGCTTCTGTAACTGCCATTCACTACTATGGGAGTTATGGAAACAGCAGAGCTCAACGAGTTATGCAGTTTCCGTAGCTCATCCATGTATTGCCCCAGCGATCTAACGATGGTTGGTTCAAGTCCCCTAGGAGAACTAATAAAATTGTAAAAAAATGTTAGATAAATTTTGAGGAGTGTCAAAAAAAAAAAAAATTCAAGTTAAAAAAAACACCTTTTCGCATTTTTTCCCCCCAAACACAATGTAAAAAAAAACCACCAGAATCGTTGTTCTTTGGTCACCTTAGCACTAAAAAAAAATTAGGTAAGAAGTGATCAAAAAATTGTAGGGTGCCATTAAAAACTACAGCTCGTCCCGCAAAAAATAAGCCCTCATTCCGCTCAATCGATGAAAAAATATAATAGTTATGGCTCTCAGAATGTGGTGAAACAGAATTTTTTTTTAACAAATAGTTTTTTCTTAGGAAAAAATTATTTCATATTTTACTACTTTTACAATTTTCTGTTGTCTAAAATCTGGGTGCGTCTTATAGTCTGAAAAATACGATATTTTATGAGTCTTTAGAATCCATGGATCAAACAAAATGCTCTATTGGAAGCAGCTAGGAGTTTCATGGCTAAGGCTAAAATAATTGGAAAAGAGGAATACTCCCTGATATTAAAGGGATCGTATAGGAAACCTTAGGCAAAGACTTGTACTGATGACTGAGTGTAGAGCGCTAGAATAGCAGATTTAATAAATCCATGGAATCCAAATTTTTCAAGAGTGTGTGACCGGTAAGTCCAATGAACCCTATCAAACACCTTCACCGCATCCAGGGTGAGGAGCAGAGAAGGTGTCCAACTGAGCGTAGCGTGCTGGTCAGGTTAATAGAGCGCCGCGTTATGTCTGGGGCTTGACTGTTGACCACAACACTGACTTGATGTTAATGATTTCTGGAAGGAGACTGAATGGTTTCTTAGAGAGTACTTGCACATATATTTTAATGTCCGTATTTAACATCAAAATAGGTCGGTAATGTGCAGGGTCAAGTAGTTCCTTGCCTGGTTTCGGGAGAGTCACGATAGTAGCTACAAGCATGTCCTTAGGAAAGCATTCATCTATAGCAGCCTCATTAGAAATATCAGTGAGGTATGGAGCTAGAATGTCCACATATTTCTTTTAATAATAATTATAGGAGGGGCCCTAAAAGGTTGAAGTGAAGGGATTGCTTCTCTGGTCTATGTAAATGAGATTGGCAAAGTGAGAGCTTGAAGTTGGGGAGAAGAAATGGAAGGTAGATCTATAGTGTATATGTATTTCTTGCTTATAGGGCTGATGTGTAAGTAGATCCTGCTTTAGAATTTGAAATTAACTGTAATAAAGTCTAAACCGCTCAGCTATCTGGCGACGATCTTGAATTTATGACTGTTCTCATCATAAGATAAGGAATTTTGTATCTGAGATAGCTACTAAAATAAAGCAAATAAGGGCCTGTTCAAATCAGCGTTGCCCTTCCGTTGAGGGGTTCCGTCGGAGGTTTCCGTCTGGTTAACCCCTCAACGGAAAGGCAAATGGAGACCTTAGCTTCTGTTTCCCTCACCATTGCTCTCAATGGTGACGGAAACATTGTTAATGGTTTCCGTTGGTCACCATTGTGACAGGGTACCGTTGTTTTGATGGAACCAATAGCGCAGTTGACGGAAACCTGTCACAACGGTGACCAATGGAAACCATTAACAACGTTTCTGTCACCATTGAGATCAATGGTGAGGGAAAGGGAAGCGAAGGTTTCAGTTTGCCTTTCTGTTGAGGGGTTAACTTGACGGAAACCTCCGACGGAACCCCTCAGTGGAAGGGCAATGCAGATGTGAACAGGCCCTTACAGTTCTACTGCTTTGTTGTTGTTAAAATACAAGCTAATGTGATGTCCTTTGAGCGTAAGGTCGTGCTTATAAGCCAGGATGAATTGTAAATTAAGTTTTGAAGAGCGGAGCTGAGACGATAGAGCGAGTGAGTGTTTAATTTTATTTAAGGCCTCTAAGGTGGCTATTTTTTGAAGAGTATCCCGGATGGTCTTTTCACGTTTACGTTTTGCTTGGGAACCCGTCTGAATAATAAAACCTCTCCTATAGGCCTTATCGGCACGCTAGAAAATGTGGGGACCTGAAAATGAAGAGGATTCAATGTCAAAGTAAGCTTGTAAGTCATCTTTAAGTTGGTTTTGGAATTCTGGGAGATATGGAATTAAATAATTTCGTTTCCAGTGTGAGGGATGAGGAGAGGAAGTTTGTTCGACTAGCAAAAGGGAAATCGGGTCATGATCTGATCAGGTGATGTCTCCAATACTGGAGTTTCGAACAGAAGTAGAGTATGTTTATCAGTCAGGAAGAAATCAATGTGAGCGTAAGATAGCTGTCCAGAGGAAAATAATGGATAATCTTGTTTTTAGTGCCATGCTGGCATTTCCACTTTTCAAACAACCCACCCGCAGCCAAGTTTTCAACCAGGAAATGGCTAATAAACCTTTGGAGGTGGTGTCCAGATCTCGGGTGTACTGGTTCAGGACCAGACACTGTTTAGCCATTTTTAGCACACATTAGTTAAATGGTCATAATGTATTTATTTGTTTGCCTAATGACATTATTTTTGCAATGTTTTTTTGTTATCAATTCAGGTTTCTTATTTTTATACACACGATTTTAAAAATGTTATCATTTTTAGGCTTATAGATTAAAAAATTAGTAAAAAAAAATGCTTTTTTACTTATTACCTATTTTTTTCTATTAATAATATAGTTATCGTAATTGTCTACTGTAAATTTAATTTATTTATTTTGTTTTATTGGCAAAAATGATCAATATTACAATGGAAGAGGGTTTCTCATCAATACAAAACATCTAATTTACCCATTTTACATCTCTTTTTTTTTTTTTTTACTCACCCCCACACCAACTGGTCTCTCGTGCTTCCTTTTTTTATTTTCATTCTACCGGAAGAGCAATATTCCACTGAACAACAATATCCTGAAATTCTATTCCATAACATTTCCTTAAAAACTGTCCCCACCTATCTTCTGTGTCTATTTAAGTGTAATTGGGTCAGGACTAGCGTTACAACAATGATTGGTGGGTAGAGCTTTTTTGCGTGGGTATTTTATGTTTATTAAATTTTTTTTATTCTGGCCTATACTTTTACACTGTCGCTGGGGCTGCACAGGGGGATAGGTATTGTTATGGCTGTGCTGGGTCTAGTAAGCAGCAGCCCCCTACTACTGGCACCCTAAGCGATTTTGTGACCAGTCACATGACAACCGGGACCAATAGAAGCAGTGGCCTCTATTTTATACACCGTGCTCATAGAGAGCTGCGTACATGAGTACACAGAAGACAGAAACGATTAAAATCGCTTCTGTCTTCTCTCCAGGGTCCCTGGCAGTGTATGACTGCCGGGCACCTGACATCTAGTCGCTCAGGCAGCAAGATTAAACCCGCGCAGTATATATATATACAGTGGCAGTCCTAGGATCAAGATAGCGTTAAAATCCCCCGCAATAATCAGGTGGCCTTCTTTTTCGTCTCTAACCTTGGACATAATGGTAGAGAAAAAACAGCCGTGACTGCAATTGGGAAAGTAAATATTAACAAAACCTCAAAGCCTGATATTAATGAATAGGAGAAGCCAAATCTGTCAGTATAAGCATGTTTCCCCAAAGTTATCTACGTGACCTTGTATTTTTGTAATGATATATTGTACCATTTAGTATACTATATTGAATCAGCCAACAAACTAAGGCTTATTCACACGAACGGGTATTACGTCCGTGCTACGCACGTGGAAATCACGCGTGTCACACGGACTCATGTAAGTCAATGGGGCCGTTCTGACAGGTCGTGATTTTCACGCAGCGTATGTCCGCTGCGTAAAACTCACAACATGTCCTATACCTGCCCGTGTTTCGCGCAGCATGCACCCATTGAAGTAAATGGGTGCGTGCAAATGGCGCTCGGCACACGGAAGCACTTCTGGGAGCCGCGCGTGATTCGCGCTACAGTAGTAAAAAAAAATGAATGAAAACAGAAAAGCACCTCCTGCTTTTATGTTTGTAAACATAAAAACAGAGTGTCATAATGATGCCGGATGTGCGAAAATCACGCAGCCACGCACCCACGCACCATATACAGATGCCACACTGAACTTTTGCGCACGCAAAATACAGCTTTTTTTGCGCGCGCAAAACGGACACGTTCGTGTGAATAAGGCCTTAGTGAAATGTTTTAAGCCCTGCAAGCTCATTAAACCGGAACTTGACTTTAAAGGCGTTCCGCCAACGCCAAACAAATCCATAGCGCTCTATTTACATGATAAATGCTGAAAGCTTGTCCTTTTTGCATCTGTCATGTTGGTATATATCAGTATACCTTTTTTTTTTTTTAAACAGTATAGAAGAGTGTAGTCACCTATGCTTATCTATACAGAGACATCCCGCAGATAAAGTTTACCTTTTAGAATATTTTTTTTCTAAAGTATAGTTCCAATGCAAGGCTCAAACGCAATGGGAACAGAGCCTTACCCTCAATGAGGAGGATGCTCTGGCTCAGTAACTGGTGGAAATCTCCAAGCATTGTTAGAGGAGTGTAGTTACTGGAGAACCAAACTAATAGACGTCGAAGAATGCTTAACGGAAGACGAAGACGGCATTCTGTAGACATGACCATGACCTTTTAGAAGTTGATATTGAAATAAAGATGATAATCCTGATATAAGCTTGTACTTGTATGTTTTAGGGTAGGAACATGCTAGGCGTGAACACAGCGTATTTTACGCAATGGATTTCAATGCGAAAAATCTGCAGCGTATTACAGTAGCAGCAGCAGGGGTGAGATATGAACAAATCTCATCCACACATAGCTGAAAAAATGAGCCGAACAAACGTTCATAAATTGACCTACAGAGTGTGTTTTTTTTAATCTGCAACATGTCAATTTATGCTGCGGAATTGGTGGTTTTCTGTTGCTGGTTTTACCTCTCCATTGAAGTCAATGCGGATGTAAAACCCGCAACAAATAGAAGATGTTGCAATTTTTGTGGCGGAAAAGCTGTGATTACGCTGCAAAAAATAAAAACTTTTATACTTGCCCAGATCTCTGCTTTTGCGTCTAGCCCGGCCTCCAGGGATGATGTTTCATCCCATGTGTACTGCTGCAGAATTGCTGCTCTTCTGTTGCGGGTTTTCCCCATTGAATTCAATAGAGAGGTAAAACCCACAACAAACACCTATGTGCTACGACTTTAGCAGTGGAAACGAGTGTGAGAAAATGAAGAGGGGAAAAAAGTGTTTTTGTAAATTTCAAATTAATAAAAAAAGTTTATACTTACCCCCTGCCGTAGTCCTCGTGATGCGATACTCTCTATTCTGAGCGCAGCACGGGCCTCCTGGAATGAGGAATGACGTTTCACCCCATGTGACTGCTGAAGACAATCAAAGGCTGCAGTGGTTACATGGACTACAGCATCATCCCAGGAGGCTGGACTACGCTCAGAATAGAGAGACCCATCACCAAGACTATGGCCGGGGTAAGTGTAAACTTTTTTTTTTATTGCTGCAGGATTTCCGCAGCGGACATGCCGCACGAAAAACGTCACCACAATTTGTTGCGTTTTTTTCCGTATGAAATTCCCTGTGTAGTTTTATCCGCCTAGTGTTTTCCTTTACTTACGCTGTTAACCACTAATATCCATTCTGATTGTACGAAGTCCCATATACGTTGCTCAGATGGGCAAAATGTACATAGCACCCACCAATAGGCTATATATCCAGTGCATCAGAGAACGAAGAAAGATCCGGCTTAAAATAAATGTGCAGCAAACTGTTAAACAACTTGATAAATCTATTGAGGGGAGGCCACGCAGAAACACTCATTTTCGATGTACACTAAAAACAGGATAATGCTGAATTTTGCCTTTGGCTTCATTGTCTTCTTTCCCATGGTTGTAATTGACATCGCACAACTATTGAGGAGAAAGGGCAAGCCTGAATCTGCGTCTTGGTTAACTGATTTGCTTACGTTGGTCTGCTCCTAAACAAACTACAAATTCTCCAGTCCATTGTGAATAGTACATTGTGTATAATATTTGTATACAAAAAGGTTAACCCCTTGCGTACCTTCGACGTAATAGTACGTCACTGGCCGCTTATTCCAGCGTACCTTCGACGTACTATTACGGCGCAGGAATAAACTGTCACTATGTGAAATCACATAGTGACAGAACAGCGGCGGCAGCTGTCATTGACAGCTAACCGTCTTTGCTACCGGCCTGGGGACCAATTAGCAGTCCCCAATGCCGGCGATTGCTGTGATTGGTCAGTCTCTGAAGACTGACCAATCACAGCCGTCTGTGACGTCGTCTGCAGGAGAAAGCTCCTGTCACTTTCTCTGATCTCCTCACTTCTGTGAGATACGTGAGGAGATCAGAGAAAGCGGTGTAAAAAAAAACACCATTATTTTTATTAACCCCTTCCCGAAAATGGGCGTATAGTAACGCCCTGAGGATGAAGCGGGCACAGGAGCTGTGCTCGCTCCATCTTCATCGGATGTCGGCTGTAATATACAGCCGACATCCCACTGCAACTACAGCGATCACTGTCCTCTCCGATCGCTGTAGTTTAACCCCTTAAATGCCGCTGTCAATAGCGACAGCGGCATTTAAGTGATTGATACAGAGGGAGGGGGCTCCCTCTGCACCCCATTGCCCCCGCCCGCGAAAAATCGCGGGGTTCTGATGGTTGCAATGGCAACCAGGAAGCCTAGCAACGGCTTCCTGGTTGCCAGGTACGGGAGCCTATTAGGTCTTGCCCAAGGCAGGACGTAATAGGCTCAACTGTCAGTTGTAAAGTGACAGTTACAATACACTGCACTACATCAGTACATACAGAAGTAGTGCAGTGTATTGTGCAGGGGATCAGAAGATCAGATCTTCCAGTCCCCTAGTATGTGTAAAATAAAAAGTTAAAAAAAAGTAAAAAAAAAGTTTTAGATAAATAAATAAATACAAGTTTTACGTAATAAAAACAATAATCGCCTTGTTTCCCTGATCAAGCCCTTTATAATTAGAAAAAAAATGAAAAAAAGACAAAAACTAGACATAATAGGTATCGCCGCGTTCGTATCGGCCTGACCTAAAAAAATATCATCATATTATTTATCCCGCACGGTGAACACCGTAAAAAAAATACCATAAAAAACAATGTCAGAATTTCCTTTTTTGGTCACGTTGTTTCCAAAAAAATGGAATAAAAAGTGATCAAAAAGTCGCGCGTAGCCAAACATGGTACCAATAAAAACGACAGTGTGTCACGCAAAAAATGTATGTACTCCGCACAGATTACATACGCCCCCACATTATAAACTGAAACATCAGTAAAACACTAAACAAAACTACTACCAAGCAAAATCTGCGCTCCAAAAGCCAAATGGCGCTCCTTCTGGGCCTGGCAGTGTGCCCAAACAGCGGTTTATGACCACATATGGGGTATTACCGTACTCTGGAGAACCGCTTAACAATTTATGGGGCGTATGTTTCCAGTGGTACAAGCTGGGCCCAACGCATTGGGCACTGAAATAGCATATATGTGGAAAATGTCAATTTTCAATCTGCAACATCCACTGTGCACTAATTTCTGCAAAACCTTTGGGGGTCAAAATGCTCACTACACTTCTAGATGAATTCCTTGAGGGGTGTAGTTTCCTAAATGGGGTCACTTCTCGGGAGTTTTCACTGTACTCGTACCTCAGCGCAATGCAACATGGCGTAAAAAACAAATTTTGTAAAATCTCCACTCCAAAAACGAAATTGCACTTTTTCCGTTTAGACCCTTGCCGTATGTCCAAATAGCCGTTTACAACCACATATGGGGTATTTCCGTAATCAGGAGAAATTGTGTAACACATTTTGGGGTGTCTTTTCTCCTGTATTCCTTGTGGAAATGAAAAATTCTGAGCTAAAGCTACAGGTTATTGGGAAAAAAAAATGTTTTCATTTTCACGGAAAATGCTCACTACACCTCTAATTTAATTCTTTCAGGGGTATAGTCTCCAAATTGGGATCACATCTGGGGAATTTCTACTGTACTGGTACTTCAGGGACTCTGCAAATGCGACATGGCCCCCAGAAACCAATTCAGCAAAATCTGAGCTGCAAAATCCAAATGGTGCTCCGTCCCTTCTGAGCCCTGCCGTGTGTCCAAACAGCAGTTTATTACCACATAATGGGGTATTTCCGTAATCAGGAGAAATTGCTTTACAAATGTTGAGGTGCTTTTTCTCCTTTATTCCTTATAAAAATTAGAAAATTCTGTGTTTTTTCCAAAAAAAAGTCTCTTTTCATCTTCACAGACTAATTCCAATAAATTCAGCAAAAAACCTGTGGGGTCAAAATGATAACTATACCACTAGAAAAATTCCTTGAGGGGTATAGTTTCCAAAATGGGGTCACTTTTGGGGGGATTCCACTGTTTAGGTCCCTCCAGGGCGTTGCAAACGTGACACGGCACTGAAAACCATTCCAGTAAAATCAGAGCTCCAAAATCCAAATGGGGGTCCTTCCCTTCTGAGCACTGCCGTGGGTCCAAGCAGCAGTTTATTACCACATATGGGGTATTTCCGTAATCGCGAGAAATTGCTTTACAAATGTTGGGGTGCTTTCTCTCCTTTATTTCTTGCAAAAATTAGAAATTTTTACGTTTTTCCAGAAAAAAGTAGATTTTCATTTTCACAGACTAACTCCAGAAAATATAGCAAAATACCTATGGGGTCAAAATGCTAACTATACCCCTAGATAAATTCCCTGAGGGGTGTAGTTTAAAAAATGGGGGTCACTTTTGGGGGTTTCCACTGTTTTGGCACCACAATACCTCTTCAAACCTGACATGGTGCCTAAAATATATTCTGAAAAAAGGAGGCCCCAAAATCCAAGAGGTGCTCCTTTGCTTCTGAGGCCTGTGTTTCAGTCCATTAGCGCACTAGAGCCACGTGTGGGATATTTCTAAAAACTGCAGAATCTGGGCAATAAATATTGAGTTGCGTTTCTCAGGTAAAACCTTCTGTGGTACAGAAGAAAATGTATTACATATGAATTTTGTAAAAAAAAATGAAATTTGAAAATTTCAGCTCTACTTTCCTTCAATTCCTGTAAAACGTCTAAAGGGTTGAAACACTTTCTGAATGCTGTTTTGGATACTTTGAGGGGTGCAGTTTTCAAAATGGGGTGTTTTATGGGGGTTTCTAATATATAGGGCACTCAAAACCACTTCAGAACTGAACTCGTCCCTGAAAAAATCGCTTTTTGAAATTTTCTTAAAAATATGAAAAATTGCTGCTAAAGTTCTAAGCCTTGTAACGTCCTATAAAAATAAAAGGATGTTCAAAAAACAATGCAAACATAAAGTAGACATATGGGGGATGTTAATTAGTAACTATTTTGTGTGGTATTACCATCTGTTTTACAAGCAGATGCATTTAAAATTGGAAAAATCATAATTTCTTCATATTTTCGCTAAATGTTGGTGTTTTTCACAAATAAGCAATGAATGTATCGACCAAATTTTTGCACTAAACTAAAGTACAATATGTCACGAGAAAACAATCTCAGAATCAATTGGATAGGTAAAAGCATTCCGGAGTTATTACCACATAAAGTGATACATGTCAGATTTGAAAAAATGGGTCTGGTCCTCAAGGCCAAAATGAGCTGGGTACTCAAGGGGTTAAAGTGGGTTTCACAGAATCAACAATTATCACCTGTTCACAGGATAGGTGATAATTGTCTGAACACTGGGGGTTTGAGATGCCAGTTCTCATAATCGGTAGGGATTCCTGTGGTAGAGCCCCCAGCGATCAGACTATTATCACCTATCCTGTGGATAGGTGATAATTGTCGATTCTGGAACAATCGAATTATTGGATATATGAACCTAAAAATATCTCCTGAACGGTAGCTGAGACCATTCCCATGAGTAATGCTAATGACACATTACAGTTCTGTCACCGTTACATTAATCTCATTATTATTTAGTCTGAGATATAAAAATTTCTCAACGTAATCGACTTAAAGGAGCACAGTATTCCTTAAAGGGATGCAACCCCCTTATTCTGACAATATTTTGCCTCAAAGTTCCAATTCGTGGCCCTTCTGACATGTCTCAATGACCAGGGGCAGACCGTCCATTCTGGCAATTATGACTGTGTCCAAGGGGCTATAGGTGAATTTGTTTTTTTTTTAAATCTAAATAGGTTAAAAATTCTGTGGTAATTAATTTCTCTAGCTTCATAGTGGTCGGAGCACAGTTTTTCTGATACAGAGTCGACTGCGCTATTGATTCCATCAAAGAACGACAGAACCCTGTCACAACGGTGACAAACGGAAACCATTAGCTAGGTTTCCATCACCATTGAGTTCAATAGTGAGGGAAACGGAAGCTAAGGTTTCATTTTGCCTTTCCATTGAGGGGTTAACCCGACGGAAACCTCTGACGGAACCTCTCAACGGAAAAGAACGCTGAAGTGAAAGGGCCCTAAAACAGTAGTACGCACAGCAAGGAGATCAGATGCATATGAAATCTACCAAAATCGGCACACCATGAGTTAATTTTACTGAAAAATGGGTGGATCTTACCAGAATCAACATTGGCTGTCTGTGATCATAGCGCATAGATGGAGAAAACTCAGACGCTTGGCCAGCGTTGATCTGTGGAAATAGGAGACAGTCATAGCCATGCCTATCTCACCCTAAGGGCGGATTTACACGAACGTGTAATACGTCCGTGAAACGCGCGTGCTTTTCACGTGCGTCGCACGGACCTATGCTATTCTGGGGCAGTGCAGACTGTCAGTGATTTTTGCGCAGCGTTAGTCCGCTGCGTAAAACTCACGACAGGTCCTCTTTTTTAGCGTTTTTCTCGCATCACGCACCCATTGAAGTCAATGGGTGTGTTAAAATCACGCATACCACACGGAAGCACTTCCGTGGGACGCGCGTGATTTTCGCAACAGCAGTAACACTATGAATGTAAACAGAAAAGCACCACGTGCTTTTCTGTTTACAAACATACAAACAGAGTGTATTAATGATGGCGGCTGCGCGAAAAGCACGCAGCCACGCACCATATGATCATGACACACCGAGCTGTTAAGTGCCTTTTGCGCACGCAAAGCGCTGCGTTTTTTGCGTGCGCAAAACGCACACCCTCATGTAAATCCGCCCTTAGGCATCATTTACACAAGCGTAATATACGCGGGTGCGACGCGCCTGCTTTTCACGCGTGTCGTACGCACCTATATTACTCTATGGGGCAGTGCAGACAGTCCGTGAGTTTTGCGCAAAACTCACGACATGTTCTATATTTCAGCGGTTTTCGCGCATCACGCACCCATTGAAGTCAATGGGTGCGTGAAAACCACGCAGGTCGCACGGAAGCACTTCCGTGCAATCTGCGTGATTCGCGCAACAGCTGTCAAACTCTGAATGTAAACAGAAAAGCACCACGTGCTTTTCTGTTTACAAACATCCAAACGGAGTGTCATAATCATGGCGGCTGCACGAAAATCACGCAGCCGCGCATCATACACTGATGACGCACGCAGCTGTTAAGTGCATTTTGCGCACGCAAAACGCACACGCTCTTGTAAATCAGGCCTCTGACTGAGAGAATAACAGGGCCAGACCTGTTTATCTGACCCTAAACAGGAAAGTGGCCCCTCCCTCACCCTATACTACACAAACCCTACATATATCTACGCATTATCCCAACGCATTTCATCAGGGGATTTCGAAAAAATTGGCAGAAGAATTTAGTGAAGATTTTAAATATATAACAATTTAAAAAGGAAAGTTTCTGAGGAATTCATGCAAAAAAATGCAACACTTCAAAGGGATTCCACACAGACCATTTGAGGAACAGCGTGGAGTCCTTGTGTTACAAGAGATGATATTCCTCAAGAAACAGCCTAACTATAGAATGCTATATATATATATATATATATATTTATTTATTTTTATTATATATATATATATATATATATATATATATATATATATATAGATAGATAGATAAAGAAACTTTGCAGCACTCCAATATGAAAAAAGTGGTGGTTTATTCACTCCAGATACAACAGCAACGTTTCAATCCTACAATAGGATCTTTATCAAGCCTAGTGACACATCTAATACTGCAAACATATATAGGGTTGAGACTACTTTGCATAATTGGTCTCATTACAATATAATAAAGTGTTAAGTGCTTAAAAACTTGATTAATACATGGTTTAAGGTATCATTGTACATAATAAACATGATACAGAAGGTGCATATGTGCATATACAATAGCGTGAACAGCAATATACAATACAACAAACGTTAAAAACAACTGATTAAATCATAATCATTTATGCCTCAGTGGTGTTGAGATACATCATCATGAACCCACTAACCAATCAGAACTTCAGATGCATCAGGTAGATCATTAGTATGCAAAGCCCTAGGCATACATAGTAGCAGTCAGCTGCACAACTCATGGTAATTAGAATGTGATACATCCGTGTAATCCCCAGAAGCGGAAATGTATCGTTGCTCAGCAGCAGGACGCATCGAGCGCATCAAAATGATGTAATGCGTGTCAATGCGTTCCACTGGTCTGATCATGTGTATAACGGCATCACAAGTTGCCAGGCAACTGATGCAGATATACCACGGATAGCAGAAAGCACGGCTATGTCAGTCAAAAGGTCTAAATTGCAGAAAAAGCAAAATACATTAATACATGCTCCTCATGGTAAGTAATGGAGATATCGAAAAGTAGCGTTACAGTATTATATTATTATATCGGCTTATTGTAGATGATCCACACGTGGGTACACAGATCTCTGTCCACTGTCACGTGTCCAGAACGACCTTATTCCCAGAGTTTCCAGAACCACATAGCAGCGTCTTCACGTGCACAGGATGTCCCGTCAACCTCACCCGTGTAACGGACCAAAAGTGTCACATCAGCGACATCGTATCTCAATGAAGAATATATATTTTTTAATATTATAATATCTCTACATCACTTAAAACCAAGAATAGGAGACTAGAAAAAACTCAATTAAATAATATACATATTTTATTGATATAATAGGACCAAAAGAACATAACATAGCCATGCCAAGTATCAATTACACAGTAACTTTATTATTGAAAATAATAGAGGAGATTCCGAAATTCTGTTGGGAGTGGTATTCAGATCTAAAAGAATACAGAAAATATGTAAAAATTAGTATTCATCAAACATTGACAAAGAACTCATTATTAAAAGAATATAAATAGTAATATGTCATCGATCATCATACAGAAGAGGACATCAGAGAACCCAAAAGATGGAACAGAGACATGAAGGCATCATCTGGCTATCCTGTCTACAGCAAATTCTACATTGAGGCCAAAGGGTTTCAGTGTATTTAATAGGAATATCCACCTCAATTCTTTTTTATGTAGAGCCATATGTCGGTCACCGCCAAACTGTAATGGTGGGATATGATCCAAAATCATAAATGTTAGGTCCCTTTCATTATGACCAAATTCCGAGAAGTGCTTAGCTACAGGCAAGTCAAGTTTCTTTTTACGTATCGAGAAGCGATGATTATTTAAACGAGTTTTAAAGGCACAGGTGGTCTCCCCCACATATAGGAGGCCGCAGGGACACCATAACACATATATGACCCAGTCCGAGTCACAGGTGAAGTTGTGTCTAATTTTAAACTGTTGTCCAGTAACTGGATGTCTAAAGGATTCACCTCTACACATCAAAGAACAATTAACGCATCTATAACACGGAATATTACCAGGTTTTAGAGGTTTAAGGATGGATTGTGACTCTTTCTTTTGTTCTGGCATTCTAGTTCTCACCAGTCTATCACGAAGATTTTGTGAACGTCTATAGGACATAAGCGGATTGTTATTCAATTCATCAATATGCCCAAAGCTGTTACTGATTATTGGCCAATGTCTATTCACAATTTTAGAAAGATCTCCACTTATATCATTATAAGTCGAGATAAATGGAATACGTTTCTGCTTTCTATATATTGAAGATTTTACAGGCTGTAACAAACTGTCCCTCGCTGTATTATCAATCTTCTTCTTATGTGTCCGCAGTAGTGATTTAGGGTAACCTCTCTGCAGAAAATTACCAGTCATGATGTCTAATGATATGTCCAGATCTTCCTGTCTGTCAGTGTTACGTTTGGCCCTAATCATTTGACTATACGGCAAAGATCTGACCATATTTTTCGGGTGACAACTGTCAAATCTTAATAAGGTGTTCCGGTCGGTCTCTTTGGTATACATTTTGGTTATAAGTGTATTGTTGTCAATCAGTACTGTGACATCCAAAAATTGGATGTTATCCATAGAATGTGTCATAGTAAACTGGATGTCCTCATCTAAGGAGTTAAGAAACTGGTGAAAGTCAATTAGTGTAGTGACAGTGTCAGTCCAAATGAGGAAGATGTCATCTATGTATCGCCACCACCTCAAAACATCTGAGAAGTGGTGGGATACATAGACCGACATCTCCTCAATGCTGTCCATAAAAATATTGGCATAGGTTGGAGCCATGTTAGATCCCATGGCAGTTCCTTTCAGTTGGATATAATAACTATCTTTAAATAAAAAATAGAAGTCAAAATGAGTTCCACCAACGACATAATAAACTCGCATGAAGTGATGTCATAGTTTGAAGTCATTAATTTACGTCTTACAGCATCAAACCCTTTGTTATGACTAATGGATGTGTAAAGGGAAGTAACGTCAAAGGAGACCAAAATAGATCCCTCTGGTAAATCTACTGATCTTAGTTTTTGCAAAAAATCAGTGGTGTCCCTGATATACGATTTAGAATTAATAGCAAAATTTCTTAACACTTTGTCCACAAAGATGGAGATGTTACTCATTAATGAACCCCGACCAGACACAATGGGGCGACCTGGAGGGTTCATTAAATCTTTGTGGATTTTTGGCAATAAGTACAAACAAGGAGTGACAGGAAATTCGACCATGAGAAATTTATGTAGCATCTGATCAATTATACCTTCATCCAATGCTGTCTTAATAAGTGAAGTAATTTTATTTGTAATGTCTTGTCTAGGATCACATTTTAATATTCTATATACATTGGTGTCTGATAGTTGTCTATAGCATTCTCTCATGTACATGTCTGAATCCATAACCACGATTGCTCCGCCCTTATCCGCAGGTTTTATTATGAGTTCATGGTTATGGATCAACTCTTCTAATGCCATAATATCAAGAGTAGTCATGTTTGGCTGTTTAAAGCCATGTTCACTTGTTTGGGTCCTAAGTGTGGTAATATCTTTCTGCACAAGTTCTCTAAAAGTTTCTATCGCATGTGATGTTACAGGAGGTTGAAACAAGCTTTTATTGAATAATCCCAGTTTGTTAAGTGACAACATTGGGAGAGTATCATGAACTACTACATTGATAGGTTGTGTCTCAAACCATACCTTCAATTTAATAGCTCTAATAAAACTATATATATCCAACTCTAGTTGAAACCAATCGACATGTTGGTTAGGGCAAAACGACAACCCCTTAGATAATAATTGTAATTGCATATTAGACAACTGATGACTGGAAATATTTACCACTGTTTTGGCAGAGTCCTCTTGTTGCTGTCTTGCAACGGTTTCTGCCCCTTCTGGTATGTTGATTTCTGAAAGCGGGTTCTTCCTTCCTCTATTTCTCCTGCGACCTGCTCGTCTGGTTTTCTTCTTTTTGAAATCTCCAACGGATTGGAATCTAAAAAATCTTGATCGCTTCTTGTAGGGTTTTTCTTAGCATACTCTTGAATACGAAAGTCCCCCTTGTTGTGAACCAGTTCCCGACTTCTTTTATTCTCCCGCCTAAAGGCACCATCAGCATAGTTGAGAGAATTATCCCATGTATAGACACGTCCCGTTGAATAATCTGTTTAATCACGGAACCATTTCTTTTTCTTGGTTTCTTCTATATCCATGCTTACTTTGTTGAGTGTCATGCGTAATTTATCCATATGAGTGTTGAAATCTTCTACCTGTATGAGCGTTTTTAGAGTACTCTCCAGGTCTTGAATCTTCATTTTTAGACCCCTCAGATCTCTCTGTAGAAAGTCCATATTAAGTAATATAGTTTCCAAGGCAAGAAAAACCCTACAAGAAGCGATCAAGATTTTTTAGATTCCAATCCGTTGGAGATTTCAAAAAGAAGAAAACCAGACGAGCAGGTCGCAGGAGAAATAGAGGAAGGAAGAACCCGCTTTCAGAAATCAACATACCAGAAGGGGCAGAAACCGTTGCAAGACAGCAACAAGAGGACTCTGCCCAAACAGTGGTAAATATTTCCAGTCATCAGTTGTCTAATATGCAATTACAATTATTATCTAAGGGTTTGTCGTTTTGCCCTAACCAACATGTCGATTGGTTTCAACTAGAGTTGGATATATATAGTTTTATTAGAGCTATTAAATTGAAGGTATGGTTTGAGACACAACCTATCAATGTAGTAGTTCATGATACTCTCCCAATGTTGTCACTTAACAAACTGGGATTATTCAATAAAAGCTTGTTTCAACCTCCTGTAACATCACATGCGATAGAAACTTTTAGAGAACTTGTGCAGAAAGATATTACCACACTTAGGACCCAAACAAGTGAACATGGCTTTAAACAGCCAAATATGACTACTCTTGATATTATGGCATTAGAAGAGTTGATCCATAACCATGAACTCATAATAAAACCTGCGGATAAGGGCGGAGCAATCGTGGTTATGGATTCAGACATGTACATGAGAGAATGCTATAGACAACTATCAGACACCAATGTATATAGAATATTAAAATGTGATCCTAGACAAGACATTACAAATAAAATTACTTCACTTATTAAGACAGCATTGGATGAAGGTATAATTGATCAGATGCTACATAAATTTCTCATGGTCGAATTTCCTGTCACTCCTTGTTTGTACTTATTGCCAAAAATCCACAAAGATTTAATGAACCCTCCAGGTCGCCCCATTGTGTCTGGTCGGGGTTCATTAATGAGTAACATCTCCATCTTTGTGGACAAAGTGTTAAGAAATTTTGCTATTAATTCTAAATCGTATATCAGGGACACCACTGATTTTTTGCAAAAACTAAGATCAGTAGATTTACCAGAGGGATCTATTTTGGTCTCCTTTGACGTTACTTCCCTTTACACATCCATTAGTCATAACAAAGGGCTTGATGCTGTAAGACGTAAATTAATGACTTCAAACTATGACATCACTTCATGCGAGTTTATTATGTCGTTGGTGGAACTCATTTTGACTTCTAACTATTTTTTATTTAAAGATAGTTATTATATCCAACTGAAAGGAACTGCCATGGGATCTAACATGGCTCCAACCTATGCCAATATTTTTATGGACAGCATTGAGGAGATGTCGGTCTATGTATCCCACCACTTCTCAGATGTTTTGAGGTGGTGGCGATACATAGATGACATCTTCCTCATTTGGACTGACACTGTCACTACACTAATTGACTTTCACCAGTTTCTTAACTCCTTAGATGAGGACATCCAGTTTACTATGACACATTCTATGGATAACATCCAATTTTTGGATGTCACAGTACTGATTGACAACAATACACTTATAACCAAAATGTATACCAAAGAGACCGACCGGAACACCTTATTAAGATTTGACAGTTGTCACCCGAAAAATATGGTCAGATCTTTGCCGTATAGTCAAATGATTAGGGCCAAACGTAACACTGACAGACAGGAAGATCTGGACATATCATTAGACATCATGACTGGTAATTTTCTGCAGAGAGGTTACCCTAAATCACTACTGCGGACACATAAGAAGAAGATTGATAATACAGCGAGGGACAGTTTGTTACAGCCTGTAAAATCTTCAATATATAGAAAGCAGAAACGTATTCCATTTATCTCGACTTATAATGATATAAGTGGAGATCTTTCTAAAATTGTGAATAGACATTGGCCAATAATCAGTAACAGCTTTGGGCATATTGATGAATTGAATAACAATCCGCTTATGTCCTATAGACGTTCACAAAATCTTCGTGATAGACTGGTGAGAACTAGAATGCCAGAACAAAAGAAAGAGTCACAATCCATCCTTAAACCTCTAAAACCTGGTAATATTCCGTGTTATAGATGCGTTAATTGTTCTTTGATGTGTAGAGGTGAATCCTTTAGACATCCAGTTACTGGACAACAGTTTAAAATTAGACACAACTTCACCTGTGACTCGGACTGGGTCATATATGTGTTATGGTGTCCCTGCGGCCTCCTATATGTGGGGGAGACCACCTGTGCCTTTAAAACTCGTTTAAATAATTATCGCTTCTCGATACGTAAAAAGAAACTTGACTTGCCTGTAGCTAAGCACTTCTCGGAATTTGGTCATAATGAAAGGGACCTAACATTTATGATTTTGGATCATATCCCACCATTACAGTTTGGCGGTGACCGACATATGGCTCTACATAAAAAAGAATTGAGGTGGATATTCCTATTAAATACACTGAAACCCTTTGGCCTCAATGTAGAATTTGCTGTAGACAGGATAGCCAGATGATGCCTTCATGTCTCTGTTCCATCTTTTGGGTTCTCTGATGTCCTCTTCTGTATGATGATCGATGACATATTACTATTTATATTCTTTTAATAGTGAGTTCTTTGTCAATGTTTGATGAATACTAATTTTTACATATTTTCTGTATTCTTTTAGATCTGAATACCACTCCCAACAGAATTTCGGAATCTCCTCTATTATTTTCAATAATAAAGTTACTGTGTAATTGATACTTGGCATGGCTATGTTATGTTCTTTTGGTCCTATTATATCAATAAAATATGTATATTATTTAATTGAGTTTTTTCTAGTCTCCTATTCTTGGTTTTAAGTGATGTAGAGATATTATAATATTAAAAAATATATATTCTTCATTGAGATACGATGTCGCTGATGTGACACTTTTGGTCCGTTACACGGGTGAGGTTGACGGGACATCCTGTGCACGTGAAGACGCTGCTATGTGGTTCTGGAAACTCTGGGAATAAGGTCGTTCTGGACACGTGACAGTGGACAGAGATCTGTGTACCCACGTGTGGATCATCTACAATAAGCCGATATAATAATATAATACTGTAACGCTACTTTTCGATATCTCCATTACTTACCATGAGGAGCATGTATTAATGTATTTTGCTTTTTCTGCAATTTAGACCTTTTGACTGACATAGCCGTGCTTTCTGCTATCCGTGGTATATCTGCATCAGTTGCCTGGCAACTTGTGATGCCGTTATACACATGATCAGACCAGTGGAACGCATTGACACTCATTACATCATTTTGATGCGCTCGATGCGTCCTGCTGCTGAGCAACGATACATTTCCGCTTCTGGGGATTACACGGATGTATCACATTCTAATTACCATGAGTTGTGCAGCTGACTGCTACTATGTATGCCTAGGGCTTTGCATACTAATGATCTACCTGATGCATCTGAAGTTCTGATTGGTGAGTGGGTTCATGATGATGTATCTCAACACCACTGAGGCATAAATGATTATGATTTAATCAGTTGTTTTTAACGTTTGTTGTATTGTATATTGCTGTTCACGCTATTGTATATGCACATATGCACCTTCTGTATCATGTTTATTATGTACAATGATACCTTAAACCATGTATTAATCAAGTTTTTAAGCACTTAACACTTTATTATATTGTAATGAGACCAATTATGCAAAGTAGTCTCAACCCTATATATGTTTGCAGTATTAGAAGTGTCACTAGGCTTGATAAAGATCCTATTGTAGGATTGAAACGTTGCTGTTGTATCTGGAGTGAATAAACCACCACTTTTTTCATATTGGAGTGCTGCAAAGTTTCTTTTTCTATACATTACATTACGTCCGAGGATCGGGACGTTTTGCTGGGCACCTGATCAACAATTTCTGTGTGAGTGCTGCTGCTTTCTTTTTTGCTATATATATATATATATATATATATATATATATATATATATATATATATATATATATATATATATATACACACACACTACACAGCGGTATATGTACCTGTTCAGATGCACAAGACAAAGGCGTGAATACGAGGTGTGTAATAGCATTTGATCTGCAGTATGAGTAGCAGAAGACCAGCAGTAAAGCAATAATGGGCCAGGATTTGGTGGAACCAGAAGTCCCAGAGGACTCAACAGGCTAGCCAAGTTACCAGGAAGCCGCAGACCAGCAGGCGAGTTCTGACTCCTGGCTAAACCATATATATATATATATATATATATATATATATATATATATATATATATATATGCGATCTACCTGTAGTGACCACTAGAGGAAGTTTAATGTGAATATTTCATTCCAAATAGATTAGAACTTTTACACTGGCCAATTATCGGGCAAATGCTCGTTCATATGACTATAATTGCCCTGTGTAAACATGGCAGCGATCAGCAGATGAATGAGCAAACGCTCGTTCATCTGCTGATCGGATCGTTTTAAAAATAAAAAATATTATCGTTGTTGGCAGCACAACTCCCTGTGTAAGCAGAGAGACATGCTGCCCGCATGATAATAATGTATGGGGACGAGCGATCGCAGTAACGAGTGCTCGTCCCCATACTAGCTCCATGTGAAAGGAGCAAACGAGCGCCGATCATCTATCTTGTTGATCTGCGCTCGTTTACACGGCCCAGGACGGGCTGTGTAGGAGGACCTTTAGGCCTGATTTACACGAGCGTGTGCGTTTTGCGCGCGCAAAAAACGCTGCGTTTTGCGCGCGCAAAAAACGCTGCGTTTTGCGCGCGCAAAAGGCATTTGACAGCTCCGTGTGTCATCCGTGTATGATGCGCGGCTGCGTGATTTTCGCGCATCCGCCATCATAGAGATGAGGCTAGTCGACGCCCGTCACTGTCCAAGGTGCTGAAAGAGCTAACTGATCGGCAGTAACTCTTTCAGCACCCTCGACAGTGAGTTCCGAGCACAATATACACCAACCTGTGAATCAAAAAAAGACGTTCATACTTACCATGAACTTCCTGCTTCCTCCAGTCCGGTCTCCCGGCCGTTGCCTTGGTGACGCGTCCCTCTCTTGTCATCCGGCCCCACCTCCCAGGATGACGCGGCAGTCCATGAGACCGCTGCAGCCTGTGATTGGCTGCAGGCTGTGCTTGGCCTGTGATTGGCTGCAGCTGTCACTTGGACTGAATTGTCATCCCGGGAGGTCGGACTGGAGGAAGAAGCCGGGAGTTATCGGTAAGTCAGAACCTCTTGTTTTTTTTACACGTATATGTATATTGTGATCGGAAGTCACTGTCCATGGTGCTGAACCAGTTTAACTCTTTCAGCACCGTGGACAGTGACTGTCTCCTGCCGTCGCGTACCCGAACATTTTTTGCCGGGTTCGGTCAAAAGGAGTTCGGCCGAACTCGGTGAAGTTCGGTGCGCTCATCTCTAATTTGACACTCCGTTTGGATGTTTGTAAACAGAAAAGCACGTGGTGCTTTTCTGTTTACATTCATCCTTTTGACAGCTCTTGCGCGATTCACGCAGTTCGCACGGAAGTGCTTCCGTGCGGCATGCGTGGTTTCACACACCCAATGACTTCAATGGGTGCGTGATGCGCGAAAAACGCACGATTATAGAACATGTCGTGAGTTTTACGCAACGAACTCGCGCTGCGCAAAATTCACACATCGTCTACACTGCCCCATAGACTAATATAGGTGCGTACGACACGCGTGAAAAGCACGCGCGTCGCACGCGCGTATATTACGCTCGTGTAAATGATGCCTTAGACTGTTAGAACTGCACATTTAATTATATTTCTTATAAAGGCTCTTTGTTGTAATAGAGTAAGTAGATTATAGTAAAGTTTCAGCAGTATTTATTGTGGTTTTAACTAAACAATAACAATGTTAACTAATGACTACTATTTAACATGAGTTTAAATGTGATTGTCTAATTCTGAACACAACTACATCGCCAATATTAACTTTTAACATTTGTCAACATTTATCAACATTTAAACTCATGTTAAATAGTAGTCAGTACACAGCTGCCGTTATTTAAAGTGATTCTGAGTAACCCCATATAAAGTTCAGCTGTTCTATTAGGATTTTCCTGACATTTTCTTTGCTGCATGTGACAGCAAAAGCCATGGTCCGTAAAGAGCTTACAACACATCAAATGGATCTGACTGTTGAAAGGCATCAGTCAGAAGAAGGGTAACAAAGAAGTTCCAAGGCATTAGATATACCTTTATATATATATATATATATATGCTCACACAGGGTATGAGGGGGCACAAACGGGCTGATCAGGGGGCACAGACGGGCTGATCAGGGGGCACAGACTTGAAGTTTGTGTGTTTTTTTTCACTTTACTTCACTTCTAAAGCTCAGGATTTGGTTATAGTGTCTCTCTCTCCTCTCACAGATCAACTACAGTGAGGGGAGAGGAAGACGCAGCCCATGTCCTGGCTGTATTTTATAAATATAATAACATAGATCACTGTGATAGGTATATCACTCAGATTGGTCCCTGTCTGTTACTATTTGCCATTTGCAATATGCTAACGGGGCATGTGTGCGCCATTTTGATTATCAGGGACAGGGGGTGGGCATCGGGGGGTTGAATAGGGGGTGCTGGCCCTTATTTTCACTCTTTCTCTCTTCCCTCACAGAATATATTCTGTGAGAGAAGAGAGAGCACTAACCGCTGCTGTTTTTACAGTGATCGCCGTTATTCGATGAATAATGGCGATCACGAGAACGGGGACCGGACAAAACGGTCCTCGGTCTGTGCTCTGAGGCCTCAGCTACCTCCGTAGCGGAGTACACAGAGTTTAAGCGCCTCCCCGGGGGCGCTATCTTATGCCAAAGCGCCGCCGTGAAAAGGAGGCGCTCTCGCATAAGTACCCTTAATGGCCGCCGTGAAAACTCGTATAGGGGGTCAGTAAGGGGTTAAAGGTGGGAAAAGTTCTGAAATGGTTCCTCTTGGACTGATTTTGTAACATGACAAAAACCTGATGTTTTAACAGGGGTGCGTAGACTTTTTACATCCACTGTATATATATGTGTGTGTGTGTGTGTGTGTGTGTGTGTGTGTGTGTGTGACACAAAAGTTTGAACAGCACATTCCAGCAAATGTAAACAAAATGTGTATACAGGTGCAAGCAGTGGCGGATTATCATATGGGCGGTTCGGGCGCACATAGTCTTATAAAACTATTCAGCGCGCTAGCGCTGCTAACTGCCGCTACGGAGATGGGGAGAAGGAGCAGGGAATTGGCTATGGGGAGAAGGAGCAGGGAATTAACGTTAAGCACGTCTGCTAGTTCTTAGGACATGCCTCTCTAACACTGCGGGCGCCGCCATTGAGTAACAGAACAGCGACGGACGGCTGTTCTGTTACTCCAAAGCTGGAAGAGAAGAACCGGGCGGGCGGTCACCGTCGCTGAGGTTAGTGGTACTGGCTGCCGGTTTATCCTCCTGCCCAATTAACATTAACTGGTTCCCGATCGCTGGCTGTATTTTACGGCCAGCGGTCAGGGTCCTTAAAACCCGAGCCATAGACTTTTTACGGCTCGGGTTTTAACTTGCTGCCCGCGCGATCGGGCAGCTGAATGTCGGGTCTCCGGCTGTCAGTGACTGCCAGGGACCCTGAGGAGAGGATAGAAGCAGCTTTCGCTGCTTCTGTCTTCTCCGATGTCTTTTTACAAAGCGCTCAATGAACGCTGTGTATAGGAATAGAGACAGCAGCAGCGGTGCCGTTACTGACAGACCCAGCACAGCCCTATTAGTGACAATCGTCACTATGAGAGGGCTGATTTCCCCTGTAACTGGGGCTGCTGTGCAGCCCCAGTTACAGTGGAAAAACATGGTGTAGAAGAAAAAAAAAATATAAAAGTTCCCCAAAGGTCTTTTTTTGACCTTTGAGGGACAGACCATAGTAATAAAAAAATAGTAAAGTAAAGTGCAAAAAAAATTAAATAATAAATACACATAAAATACCCACCGCAAAAAAAAACGTCCCCCCCTGCCAATCATTGTTGTAACGCTAGCGCTGACCCAATTACCCTAATATAGACATGTAATATATTAACATTTACGGTAAATAATGACGATTACAAATAAAAGGTCTATTTTAGGGTAAAACTATGTTATTACCAAAATAAAATAGCTGAAACGTAAAAAAGCTTATTTTTTTACTATTATTTTCAAAGTTTATGAATAAAAATTCTAAAATAGCAAAAAAGGTGTGTATAAAAATGTTATAGCCATTTAACTAACACGTGCTAAAAATGGCTAAACGGTGTCTGGTCTTGAAGGCTCAAAATAGCCCGGTCCTGAACTGGTTAAAGTCACTGGCCGACGCTAGGTGGGGGATTATGCAGTAATGGGGGGAGGGCTAACCATCTAACTGACGACAGCTAGCTCTATGGGGGGGATAATAGTTTCCCCCCATAGAGCTCTCTTCAGTCAGTTAGACGCTCAACCCCCCCCCCCTTGCAGTATAGTAACTACTGAGGACCCTATGGGGGAAGGGGGGATTATTCCTAGAGCCCTCTGCCTGCAGTCAGATGGTTAGACCCCCTTGCAGTATAACTCTCCCCCCCCCCCCCATAGAGCTCTCAGCAGTTATTATATATATATATATATATTATTTTTTTATAAAAATGTGTGTTTGGTGCAACTTTGTAATTACATTTTATTAAAAAATATTTTCACTTTTTGAGATACAGCTGCTTTGTATCCTGTATCCGTCAGGTCAGCAGGACTGACGGGATCAGTGAAACGGGCCCTGTGCTAAATTATAATCTTAGATGTGATAGATTTGAGGTGGATCCTGCGTGTCACTGATCCAGTCAGTCCTGCTGACCTGATGGATACAGGATACAAAGCAGCTGTATCTCAAAAAGTAAAAATATTTTTTAATAAAATCAATCAATCACACTGATACACACACATACATTTTATTTATATATATATATATATATATATATATATATATATATATATATATATAATTATAATATAAAGTTTTTAAATGTGTACATAACCTTGTGGCACTATATACAAGGGGGAGCGCTGTGAGGCACTATATACGAGGGGGAGCGCTGTGTGGCACTATATACAAGGGGGAGCGCTGTGTGGCACTATATACAAGGGGGAGCTCTGTGTGGCACTATATACAAGGGGGAGCGCAGTGTGGCACTATATACAAAGGGGGAGGGCTGTGTAGCACTATATACAAGGGGGGGCTGTGTAGTGCTATCCACAGTGGTATGTGTGTGGCGCTCTTTATAGGGGGTGTTTTTTGGTGCTATTTACAAGAGGGGGAGGGCTGTGTGGCGCTCTCTACAGGGGGGCTGTATGGCACTATCTATAGGGGGCTGTGTGTAACGCTCTCTACGGGGGGATGTGTGATATATAGAGGGTGCTGTGTATGGCAATATCTATGGGGGTGTGTAATATCTACAGGGGCTGTGTGTGGCACTATGTACAGGGGGCTGTGTGTATGTGGTGTTTTACAGTGTGTGGTATTATTATATTCAGGCGCGCAGTGTTTGGTGCTATTATATTTAGGGGTACAGTATGTGGCACCATGATAACTTTATTTTCGTTTATAGGTGTGGAAATGTTGGAAAATTGAGGAGACGTCTGAGTGGCAAATTCTGCAGAAATGAGTCATGGCCGGGAGAAGTCGTCATGAGCTCTGGACCGGATGGAGAAGAAAAAAGGAAAAAAACTACTAGAATCTGAGACGTAGTCACCTGTGAGTCACTAGATTTATAGAGAATCTGTCACCTCTCCTGACATGTTTATTATAGGAAATCCTTGTATTTCACAAAAAGTCTTTCTGCAGTCCAGGACTGATAGACAATTCCCCTTGTCAGGAGGATGTGTCCCAGTACAGTGTGATACTGTCAGTATGTAGGGACACAGCCCTGTGACAAGGGGAATCCGTAACACCCATTTGTTAATGCTTGCCCAAAAGGGTAGTTTTAAAAATAGTTACGGCGCGGCAGGACGGCAGTGCGGAAGGGGGGCCCAAGTTTGGGTAACAGCCCAGGGCCCATGGTCTACTTAATCCGCCACTGGGTGCAAGAACGCCTGTGACTTCAAAATTATACAGCACACTGCGAACACAAATGCCACCTAAACCACGAAATATACTTTGGGTGTATTTGACGTTGTGGTGCAGCATATATCTATATCGGTTGTAGCCGCACTGCAACGTTAGAATACACTCAAAGTATATTGGAAAATTGTATAACTTTAACTTTACAATATACAAAAAATAACCTATTTGCTGCTACTGTGATAATAACCATTACAACACTATTGCAGTCAAGTTGGGGGGGATGCCAGATGCATTATACATTTTCATGCTCTTAGGCCAGGATCACACACACAGTTTTGATGCAGTTTTTTGTCCCAAACCCAGAAGTGGATCTAAAAGGAAGAATTTTTTTTAATAAAAGACTGATGTATTTCCTTTCTTTTATGTCAACTGCAGTGTTTGGCTAGAGAAACTGCATCAAAAGTGTGTTTAGCAGGAGCCATCTCTAGATTTTTTTTTCCAGAAATAAAGTGCCTTCGGACAGGAATGATGGAGATGGACTAAGGGACCCATCTTATAGAGGTCGGCTTGTCGTGGCAGGTAAGCTCACACAATTTGATCAAAATGTGCGCTGAGAACCTCACTATTGTAAGTAGATTCAGCAGCAATGCATATTTATATTTAGTGGTTTAGGTGGCATTGGTGTTCGCAGTGTACTGTCTCTATTTCCTTGTGTGATTGATTATATATATATATATATATATATATATATATATTTAAACAAAAATAATTTTTACTTTTTGAGCTACAGCTGTTTTGTATACTGTATAAAGAGCAGCTCGATCGTCTGCTGAAACCTGAATCCGTCAAATCAGCGGTACTGACAGGCCCAGGGACAGCGGGTCCTGGGTGTATCTGATATGCAGGATCGAGCTGCTATCGATCACATCTGAGTTCATAACTTAGAGGTGATAGATTACACATGGATCCTGCGTGGAAGAACCCGTCAGTCACACGGACCTGACAGATACAGGTTTCAGTGCACAATACAGCTGCTCTGTATACAGGATACAAAGCAGCTGTATCTGAAAAAGTAAAAATAATTTTTAATAAAAAGTAATTACAAAGTTGCACCAATCACACTGATAGACATTTTAATTGAAAAAAAATTGTTTTCAAAGGTGTTTTCATAGCCTTCGAAAAGGATGTGGGTAGACAAATTTAGATGTTCTCCAACATAAACAATCTTTATGGAATTTAAACTGGACATTCTCAGGTTTGGAAAAATTTGGCTTCATAGGCCAAATCCTACAAGCAATAAAAGCCTTATATTCTAACGCCTCTGCAAAAATCCTAACTAATGGAATGCTTTCAAAATTATTTACTATAACGAATGGAACAAGACAAGGTTGCCCCCGTTCCCCATTAATATTTGTTTTAGTTCTGGAGCCCTTTGCAGAGTATATACGAACACATCCACAGATCCAAGGTATTAATATAAAAGACACATCACATACAGTTGGACTCTTTGCAGACAACATCATAATAGCCTTACAAGACCCCCTAACCTCCGTTAAAACAGAGTGCCGCTATTAGTTTATTTGGTACTGTATCATATTATAAGATTAACAAAAATAAATCATTAGGCCTAATTATACAAACTTTAGAATTTTAATGGTGTTTTCCTATTTTGAGAAAAGATGCTCTTTAACCCCAATTTATTGTATGTTGAGTAAATACAGAAAGAAAGAGGCTGTATTTCTACACAAATAACATCCAGCTAGGGCTTGGCAATTTTGTAAAAAAATTAATTTGGCTTAAAAAATACATGCAAAATCTGCACTGTGTAAATAAGGCCTCACATTTCAAGCTGCCCTACATAAATGCATGCATACATATGCTCACTCACTACATACAGGCATGACCACTTACTACAGACAAGCTTTCATACATGCACACATAGCATGTACCCACTTGAACACAGCTCCCTGCTCCGCCATCACTAGCCTACAGGCCATATTAGAAACAGAGTCCCAGTGCAGGCTGGCATGATGGCGTCATTGGATCACGCCAGCCTACGCAATGGTCTGAGCAGGGAACGGGGCTAGGTAAGTAATTTTTTATTTATTTTTACAAATGGGGGGCTGTGTGGCATCATCTACAAGGGGGGCTGTGTGGCACCATCTACAGGGGGGCTGTGTGGCACCATCTAAAAGGGGTGGCTGTGTGGCTCCATCTACAAGGGGGCTATGTGGTGCCATCTACAAGGGGTGGCTGTGTGGCACCATCTACAAGGGGTGGCTGTGTGGCACCATCTACAAGGGGTGGCTGTGTGGCACCATCTACAAGGGGTGGCTGTGTGTGCCCATCTACAAGGGGTGGCTGTGTGTCACCATCTACAAGGGGGCTGTGTGGCACCATCTGCCATAGGGGGCTGTATGGCACCATCTACATGGGAAGGCTGTGTGGAACCATCTACAAGGGGGGCTACGTGGTATCATCTACAAGCAGAGGCTGTGTTGCACCATCTGCAAGGGGCGCTGTGTGGCACCATCTACAAGGGAGGGCTGTGTGGCACCATCTACAAGGGAGGGCTGTGTGACACCATCTACAAGGGAGGGCTGTGTGGCACTATCTACAAGAGAGGGGCTGTGTGTGGTAATATCTACAAGGGGGCGTGTGTGTGGTACCATCTACAAGGGGGGACTGTGTGTGGCACCATCTACAAGGGGGGACTATGTGTGACACCATCAACAAGGGACTGTGTGTGGCGCTATCTACAAGGGGCTGTGTGTGGTGCTATCTACAAGTGGGCTGTGTTTGACCTCTTTAATTAATTTTCTTTTAATTTATTGTTATAGTAACTCCCTTATATAACTATATTGCTTGTAAAATGTACAAATGATTATTTAATTAATTTAATTAATCGCCCAGCCCTACATCCAACTCTGAGAACAAGAGCTGTGAACAAGCCTGACAGGTTGTTGTGAGTAACAGTGTATAAGAAGAATAAAGCCGTATAATAATAAATTGTACATGATTCTGTTCCTTGGTAGACTTGCTTTAAACTGGATGTGGCAAAATACATGTTTAGGAATCATAAATTTTTTGTGACGTTTTTATATTTCTTGAGACGTTCTGATGTGGATTACGCTTAGCTAGGGGCATAACTATAGGGGGGGCAGTGGCAGCCGGGTCCTATAGCCTGTGAGGGCCCAAAGGGTCCCTCTGCCTTATATGAGGAGTCCAGTACTATAAATGAAATGTGATAGTTGTGGCCCCAGTTATAGATTTTGCATTGTGGCCCAGGAGCTTCAAGTTGTGCCTCCTAAGCTTAGCGATGTCTGAAAAGTTGGAGGCCCAAACTACAAGGTCGATATCTAGTGGCACAATCACACCACTGAAATCATCAGTGATCAATTAATCTTTGTAGAAGTGGCACAGTTATAAAAGCTGCAGTATATTTTCGTTTTTTTCAGAATTATATAACAGCAACATATTCTGCAGCGCTGTACACCAATTCTAATCAGTCATACTGTATTAGTCCCTCTCCCCAAAAGGGTTCACAATCTATTTTCCCTATCACACACACCTAAGACTGCGTTTACACGTCAAAAAACGCATTTTGTCCGCGACATCAAGAGCCAGCCTAATACTTAGTTTCATAGGAAGCCAATTAAAGGGCTTCCAAACGAATGAAAAAAAAAAGAAATTCAGAAATAATCTCTTCACAATCTTTTTCTAACAAAGTTAGAACCAGCCCTGTATCTCCAGAGATCTCCCCATTCAGTCCTCCAATTGCTCTGCTAGATTTTCTTCAGGCTGGCGGCTCAGGGGTGTGTCCTTTCTGCTGCAGCTCCTCCCCCTCCTGTCACAGCGTGTATAGGCAGATTGCTCTGTTTCACTGCCTCTCTAGGAGAAGCTTTGCAACTGCCCCCATTTCATATCTTTTTAGAGGGAGAGACCAGCCCTATATAAGTGAAGAAGAGGGAGAGCCTGCAGCTTACACACATCAAGAGGATGAGCAGGAGAGCGGAGAGCTCAACGTTGTATGTAAGCAGTTGTGTATGCCGGCTCTCTCTTCATCAAAGCAAACTGCTGGCTCTCCTGTGTGTTTCTTTACTGAATAAGTCTCCATTCGCACTACAAGCTGTGACTGAATAAAAGCTTCTTCTCTAATTCTTTGCTGACAAGCAGAGGAGGCATTTTCTATTGGCAGGTGGAGAGTGGAACTGAGCATGTTCGTCCCCTGTCAATCAGCTCAGTAGGAGGACATGCACGTTACTATACCGTTTGTACACCAGTGGGTGCCTTTATAATGAAGTAAAGGGAATATCTCGCAACTGGAGCATTTTTGTAACTTAAGGTAAATTACAAAACTATTTCATTTTTATTGCTAAATTATATTGCAATAACATTCAATACTGGGGCAACCCTTTTAACCTATCACTATGGTTGGGAAAATGTGAGGAAACCCATGTAAAAATTAAATTGTATAGGGCTGCGGAATAGAAGCGCTATATAAATAAAGATTATTATTATTAATTATTATTATTATTATTGAGAGCTTATTAAAGGGTAATTCTTAACTAAGGCTCTGCAGTTTCCGTAAATCCCATAGAAATCCATGGAGAGAGAAACGCACATGTAGGACCACCTCTCCATTGTTTCTCTGCCTGGATTTGGCGGCTGCCTCACCATTGAGTGATCCCCGTTCTGGAGATACACTACATGGACAAGAGTATTGGTACACCTAAGATTACACCTACAGGAGCTTTTATGACATCCCATTCTTATACAAAAGCATTAATATGGAGCTGGTCCCCCAACTCTGTGCGGCCAGTCAAGTTCTTCCACACCAAACTCACTCAACTTTATGGACCTTGTTTTGTACACTGGGACACAGTCATGCTGGAACAGCCAAACTATTCCCACAAAGATGATGGAATACAATTGTCCAAAATGTCTTGGCATGCTGAAGCATTAAGATTTACCTTCACTGGGACTAAGGGGCCGAGGCCAACCCCTGAAAACTGTTAAAACTAAATAAATAAATTGTTGCCCAGAGCAACTAATCACCACGTAGCATTTATTTCTTCAAAACCGTTTTAAGTGTAACAAAAATTTTTAAAAACTTGTGACATGTCAGAAGTTTTGATCGGTGGGGTTCCGAGCACTGAGACCCCTACTGATTGTTAAAACAGAGCTGCAGAAGTGCTCGTGTGAACGCTGTGCTGCTTCGTTTCTGATCGGCTTTCCTCCGAACGGTGTACAGGCTCAATAGAAAGTTCATAAGTCTGTACACCGCTCGCTCGGCTATCCGAGGAAACCCGTTTAGAAAGGAAGCAGCACAGCGCTCACCTAAGCACTTCTGCTGCTTCGTTGTAGCGATTGGTGGGGGTCTCAGTGCTCGGCCCCCCCACCAATCGTAATTTCTAACCTGTCACTATGAAACGTAAAAGTTTAGTTAGGCCTCATGCACACGAACGTATTTCTTCCCTCCCGTAAATACTGGCGTAAATACGGGTCCGGTGTCACACGTATTCGACCCGTTTTGCACCAGTATTTACGGACCCGTGCCCGTAAATACGGTTCCGGTGTCACCAGTATTCCACCCGTATTTACGGGCACGTTTTCGATGCAAAATTGCACTGCACTAATCGGCAGCCCCTTCTCTCTATCAGTGCAGGATAGAGAGAAGGGGCAGCCCTTTCCGAAGTAAAAGTAAAAGAAATTCATACTTACCCGGCCGTTGCCTTGGTGACGCGTCCCTCTCTTGACATCCAGCCCGACATCCCTGGATGACGCGGCAGTCCATGTGACCGCTGCAGCATGTGATTGGCCTGTGATTGGCTGCAGCGGTCACCAAGGCAACGGCCGGGAGACCAGACTGGAGGAAGAAGCAGGAAGTTCTCGGTAAGTATGAACGTCTTTTTTTTTTTTTTTTTTTTACAGGTTGCTCTATATTGTGATCGGAATTCACTGTCCAGGGTGCTGAAAGAGTTACTGCCGATCAGTTAACTCTTTCAGCACTCTGGACAGTGACTATTTACTGACGTCGCCTAGCAACGCTGCCGTAATGACGGGTGCACACACGTAGTCACCCGTCATTACGGGAGCTCCATAGACTTCTATGGGCTGCCCGTGCCGTTATTACGGCATGAAATAGGACATGTTCTATCTTTTTCAACGGCACGGGCACCTTCCCGTAAGAAAACGGGAAGGTACCCGTGGCCAATAGAAGTCTATGAGCCCGTTATTACGGGTCGTAATTACGACCCGTAATAACGGGAGTTTTTACGGTCGTGTGCATGAGGCCTAACCCTTAAAGAAATTAAAGATTGGCTCTGATTGGTTGCTGTGGGCAACTAGGCCAGTTTTTTCTCTAAGGGTATGATCACACAGGTCGGATACATTGCGTAAAAGTACACAGCGTATCCAACCTAGAACCCACAGGAAATTCCGTTCGAAATACCGCACCAAGAAGAGCAGAAAAAAAAGACAATACTTACCTTCACTGGTGTTTCCATAGCGATGCGTCCCTCTGGTCTCCGTGCAGCCTGGCCTCTTGTAATGACGCTGCGGCTTATGCGGCAGCCTGTGATTGGTTGCAGCAGTCATATGGGATGAAACGTCATCACAAGAGGGAAGGGATTAAGTAATTTATGTTTCCTTAGCAGAACATTTCAGCAGAGTTTGGATGAGATTTGTTCAAATCTCATCCACTTTGCTGCTATTGTAAGATGCTTTGGATTTTGCGCAATGAAATCTGTTGCAGAAAATCTGCATCTAATTTCCCCAATGTGCACTTACCCTAAGGCCAAATGCACACGATGTTTATTAAGTGCGGATATCCCGCGCGGATATTCGTGTGGCAAATCCGCAGCGTAATTGTAATGACGGGGTAGGGAGACAAACAGGTGAGCCCTAATCTACCCGCCACTCAGTCCCTGCCTACTTGCAACGGCCCGTCCTAGGCGACGGCGTACAACTGGGCGACGGTCCCTACGCTCAATAAGTTCACGACAGACAAACAGACAAGGTTACACAGAAGCTAAGGGAAATGGGGCAGTTGCCCACGGCAACACAGCAACAAGAGTAGTGAACGAGCCGAGTCAAACCAGGAGTGCACGAGGTACAAATTGCAGAGCAGGAGCGTAGTCAGTAAAGCTAGGGTCAAAAATGAAGCCAGGTCAATAATCATAGAAGGAGCAGCAGAGCCAGGAAACAGGAAAGAATCACAGGCAAAGGAGGAGCAGGAAATGCAGGTATAAATAGACAGAGGGCGGGAGCTAGCTCCGTCTGGCCAGGCTGTGATAGGCTCTCCCACTCCTAAACCTCCCAGCCTGAGTGGTAGAAGATGAAATCAATCTCTCAGACTTAGGCCTCATGCACACGACCGTATTTTTTCCCACCCGTAAATACTGGCGTAAATACGGGTCCGGTGTCACACGTATTCCACCCGTTTTGCACCAGTATTTACGAACCCGTGCCCGTAAATATGGGTCCGGTGTCACCCGTATTCCACCCGTATTTACGGGCACGTTTTTGGCGGCAAAATAGCACTGCACTAATCGGCAGCCCCTTCTCTCTATCAGTGCAGGATAGAGAGAAGGGACAGCATTTTCTGTAATAAAAGTTAAAGAAATTCATACTTACCCGGCCGTTGTCTTGGTGACGCGTCCCTCTCTTCACATCCAGCCCGACATCCCTGGATGACGCGGCAGTCCATGTGACCGCTGCAGCCTGTGATTGACCTGTGATTGGCTGCAGCGGTCACATGGCCTGAAACGTCATCCAGGACGTCGGGCCGGATGTCGAGAGGGACGCGTCACCAAGGCAACGGGCGGGAGACCGGACTGGAGGAAGCAGGAAGTTGTCGGTAAGTATGAAAGTCTTTTATTTTTATTTTTTACAGGTTTATACTGATCGGTAGTCACTGTCCAGGGTGCTGAAAGAGTTACTGCCGATCAGTTAACTCTTTCAGCTCCCTGGACAGTGACTATTTACTGACGTCGCTTAGCAACGCTGCCGTAATGACGGGTGCACACATGTAGCCACCCGTCATTACGAGAGCTCCATAGACTTTTATGGACTGTCCGTGCCGTTATTACGGCCTGAAATAGGACATGTTCTATCTTTTTCAACGGCACGGGCACCTTCCCGTGAGAAAACGGGAAGGCACCCGTCGCCAATAGAAGTCTATGAGCCCGTTATTACGGGTCGTAATTACGACCTGTAATAACGGGAGTTTTTACGGTCGTGTGCATGAGGCCTTAGGAGCAGGTGCAGACTGACTAACCACGGGTGTCGACACAGAAGCTGTGTCTGGCAGATCCTTTACCGTAATACAGTACCAGCATAGTAAATGAGATTTGAAGTAAGGCTAAGTTCACACTAGCTTTAGTATACATTTACCTCTTTTGTTTCTGTTTTTTTCACAGAAACAAAAGTTCTGCAGACTGTACTTTTGCTTCCGTCAAAAAAAAAAAAAATAGAACCTAGCAAATGGAGACAAATGGAAAGCAACTGAGACAAAATAATTACCATTGAAATCAATGGGGAAGAGAGGTAAACGTATACGAATGCTAGTGTGAACTCACCCTAATCTCATCTACACATTACAGATTTTTTTCTGCACCTACATTGACCTCCAGTGCGTATTTTAAAATCCGCAGCATGTCAATTTATCTTGCGTTTCCGCTTGCGCACCAAAATCCGCAGCATAAAACCGCACCTATTTTCACATCAAAATGTAAAAACCGCACCGAAAAACGCATTAAAAAAATGCAGTATTAGGTGTGGATTTTACCTGCGGAACTACCTGCATTTCCCTGCAGTTTTGACACAGATTTTCTGCACCAAATTACGCAACGTGTGCATGTAGCCTAAGGGTTAATGTATACAATGCGTATTTCGTGCAGTTTTGCAGTGCGTATTTGCGTAATACAGTACCAGCATAGTCAATGAGATTCCAGGAAATCTCATGTACACTCTGCAGTATTTTTCCGCATGTAAATTGACCTGCGGTGCGGATTCTAAAATCTGCAGCATGTCTATTTATTTTGCATTTCCGCTTGCTAATTGTATCTGCCTAGTGCTGAGGAAAATCGCACAAAAAAACCTGCAACATGAAAATGGCCCGAAAAACGCATCAAAACTTAAAAACCACACGGAAAAAAGTATCGAATAACGCGCACAGGGGCGTAACTACGAGGCACTGGGTCCCATAGCAAACTTTTGACTGGGCCCCCCTCTCCTTGGTGCCACACACAGCCCGCCCTTGTAGATAGTGCCCCCCTGTAAATAGTGCCATACAGAACCCCCCCCAGTCGACAGTGCTATACAGCGCCCCCTGTAGACAGGGCTATACAGCCTCCCCATACAATGCTATATAGCCCTCCCTGTAGACAGTTCTATACTTTCACGTATCACAAAGAGGGACAATCGATGCGGCGCGCAGCGTCAATTTTTTGTTTTTAAGCCATGCCTCTAATCCTACCCAATCCCCGCCCATACACAGCTGGTTCAGCCCACACAGTATCATGCTCCCATAGTGCCCCCCACACAGTATAATGCCCCCATAGCTGCCACCATACACTATAATGCCCACACAGATGCCCCATACAGTATAATGCCTACATACAGTATAATGCCCACACAGATGCCCCCATACAGTATAATTCCCACACAGATGCCCCATACAGTATAATGCGGTGTATGTTTTGGCCTTAAAGAGGCTCTGTCACCAGATTTTGCAGCCCCGATCTGCTATTGCAGCAGATAGGCGCTGCAATGTAGATTACAGTAACGTTTTTATTTTTAAAAAACGAGCATTTTTGGCCAAGTTATGACCATTTTCGTATTTATGCAAATGAGGCTTGCAAAAGTACAACTGGGCGTGTTGAAAAGTAAAAGTACAACTGGGCGTGTATTATGTGCGTACATCGGGGCGTGTTTACTACTTTTACTAGCTGGGCTTTCTGATGAGAAGTATCATCCACTTCTCTTCAGAACGCCCAGCTTCTGGCAGTGCAGATCTGTGACGTCACTCACAGGTCCTGCATCGTGTCGGCACCAGAGGCTACAGTTGATTCTGCAGCAGCATCAGCATTTGCAGGTAAGCAGCTACATCGACTTACCTGCAAACGCCGATGCTGCTGCAGAATCATCTGTAGCCTCTGGTGCCGACACGATGCAGGACCTGCGAGTGACGTCACAGCGTGATCTCTGGAGAACACGGCTGTGTCTGCACTGCCAGAAGCTGGGCGTTGTGAAGAGAAGTGGATGACACTTCTATACACAACGCCCAGCTAGTAAAAGTAGTAAACACGCCCCGATGTACACACATAATACACGCCCAGTTGTACTTTTACTTTTCAACACGCCCAGTTGTACTTTTGCAAGCCTCATTTGCATAAATACGAAAATGGTCATAACTTGGCCAAAAATGCTCGTTTTTTAAAAATAAAAACGTTACTGTAATCTACATTGCAGCGCCTATCTGCTGCAATAACAGATAGGGGTTGCAAAATCTGGTGACAGAGCCTCTTTAAGCCGGAATCACACACACAGTTTTTTTGTCAGTTTTTTTTAAATTAATTTTTTTGAGCCATACACAGGAGTGGTCCCAAAAGAGAGAAGTATCCATTTTCCTTTATACATTTCCATCTTATTGGATCCACTCTTGGCTTTGGCACAAGAAACTGCAATGAAAACTGCTTGTGTGATTCCAGCCAGAATCTCACACAGTTTTGATACCGTTTTTGGAACTTTTTTTTTTTTTTGTCAAAAAGAAGTGGACACAAAAGAAAGGAGGTGTATCCGTATTTTCTGTATACCTTTACTTCCATTCAGATCCACTTCTGGCTTTGGCTCAAAAAACTGCATCAAAACTGTGTTCCTAGCCTTAGGGCTTATTCAGACGAACGGGATATACGTCCGTGCAACACGCATGATTTTCACGCGCGTTGCACGGACCTATATTAGTTTATGGGGCCGTGCAGACAGGTGCGTGATTTTTACGCAGCGTGGGTCCGCTGCGAAAAACTCACGACATGTCCGTTCTTTCTGCGTATTTCGCGCATGACGCACCCATTGAAGTCAATGGGTGCGTGAAAATCACGCGCACAAAACTGAATCACTTCCGTGCGACCAGCGTGATTCGCGCAACAGCAGTGAAAAGGATGAATGAAAACACAAAAGCAGCACGTGCTTTTCTGTTTACAAACATCCAAACGGAGTGTCATAATGATGGCGGCTGCGCGAAAATCACGCAGCCGCGCATCATATGGTGATGACACACGGAGCTGCTAAGTGCCTTTTGCACACGCAAAACGGCGCGTTTTTTGCGTGCGCAAAATGCACACGCTCTTGTAAATCCGGCCTTAGGCTGGAATCACACATTGTTTTTCATTCAGTTTTTTTCAAGCCAAAGCCAGAAGTAGATTCAAAAGGAATGAGAATTATAAAGGAAGTACTTGAACTTCTCCTTCCTGTTGGATCCACTCCTGTCTTTGGCTAAAAAAACAGCGCCTCAAACTGCATCAAAAACTGCCGCGAAAACTGCATGTGTGATGCCAGCCCAAGACAGTTTTGATAAATGAAGCCCATGTCTTGGGAACTTATTGGCTACATGTTCATGTATATTGCAGCCTCTGAAGAAACCTGCTGGTGGTGGCAACACACACGCACGCACACACACACGCACGCACGCACGCACGCACGCACTCTTTTGGCTCTGTTTTTTTAAGCCAAAGGGAAGAAAAGGTATAAAGAAAAGACTGATAATCTCCTTCCTGTTGTGTCCACTCCTGTGTTTGGGTAAAAAAAAAACTACATCAAAACTGTGCGTGGCTTTGATCCTGGTCTAAATAATGCAGCTTATTTTACATAAGGCCTTATTTACACGAGCGTATTTCACATCCGTGGTACGCGCGTGAAAATCAAGCATGTCGCACGGACCTATGCAAGTCAATGGGGCCATTCAGACATTCCGTGTTTTTCACTGCATGTCCTATACTTGAGCGTTTTTTGCGCATCACGCACCCATTGAAGTCAATGGGTGCGTGAAAATCACGGACAACACACGGACGCACATCCGTGTGCTGTGCGTGATTCGCGCAACAGTTGCTCAAGAAATGATGGGGAAAAGAAAAACACCTCCTTCATTTAATTTTGTAAATGTCAAAACCACTTGATATGAGGATACCATATGCGCGGAAATAACGCAGACACACACCAAATACTGATGTCACACGGAACTGCAACGTGCGCAAAACGCAGCATTTTTTCTGTGCGCAAAACGCACACGTTCGCGTAAATAAGGCTTAACCTTGGGGTTATGAGAGGTTATGCAAAATGCACTTGAAGCTATTATGGCCCTTTGGTTTGAGGCAGATCCCCTTGAGAGTATCTGGCGATTTACGACTGCAAAGCTATTGAGCGATAAAGAGATTATCTTGGCTGCTGCGAGATTCATAGCGGAACCATTTCCTGATAATGTCTGTTCTGTAATATCAGCCACGGTTATTTATCTGAGGTTAACCATCATCTGAAGGATGCACCGTAATAAAATGGTTGTATATGTACTCAATAAATGTCTGCGCACTTTACTTTAATAAAGGCACAATGTATTCTTACAAATAATGTGCAGCTGTGGATATGTATTAAAATAAATTTTCCTTTGTAACGTGTGTGTTATTCTTTCTATAACCAATTTTTATTTTACAGGTTTAGTAATGGTATTATGCAAGTAATCATCGCGCAGGGAGGAAGTTTCATCCATTGCCAAAGTGACCACAGCAGTGACATCACTATGGACGACACGCCACCGCAGCTGCCACAATCACATGGCAGTGGACAAAATCGCATTGGCGTATGATAAGAACACCACGTGAATGCGATTTTGAGGCCCACACTTATCTATACAGAACTTGAGCTGGTCCGTTTTTAATTGCATAATAACCTTTTCTATTATTGTTACACACACTGGACATATCATCAGTATGGTCTAATAGGTTATATCAAGAGTAGGCTTTAGTGACAGGTGATAGTGTCCACAGTTCGCTTCTGTTGGACCTTTAAGCTGGATTCACACGAGGTCATTACATCCGTAATTGACGGACGTATTTCGGCCGCAAGTCCCGAACCGAACACAGTGCAGGGAGCCGGGCTCCTAGCATCATACTTATGTACAATGCTAGGAGTCCCTGCCTCGCTGCCGGACAACTGTCCCGTACTGAAAACATGATTCTTTGATATCACCTTCACAATTCTTGCATCCATTGAATTTGGGAGTATTTGGACAGTTTCTGCTTGAATATCTTTGCAGGATGTCAGAATAACCTCCCAGAGCTTCTGTTTTGATGTGAACTGCCTCCCACCCTCATAGATATTTTGCTTGAGGATGCTCCAAATGTTCTCAATAGGGTTGAGGTCAGGGCAACATGGGGGCCACACCATGAGTTTCTCTCCTTGTATGCCAATAGCAGCCAATAACACAGAGGTATTTTTTGCAGCATGAGATGGTGCATTGTCATGCATGAAGATAATTTTGCTACGGAAGGCACGGTTCTTCTTTTTGTACCACGGAAGAAAGTAGTCAGTGATAAACTCTACGTACTTTGCAGAGGTCATTTTCACACCGTCAGGGACCCTAAAGGAACCTACCAGCTCTCTCCCCATGATTCCAGCCCAAAACATGACTCCGCCACCTTGCTGACGTCGCAGCCTTGTTGGGACATGGTAGCCATTCACCAAACATCCACTACTCCATCCTTCTGGACCATCCAGGGTTGCACGGCACTCATCAGTAAACAACACGGTTTGAAAATTAGTCTTCATGTATTTCTGAGCCCACTGCAACTCTTTCTGCTTGTGAGCATTGTTTAGGGGAGGCCGAATAATAGCTTTATGGACACTTGTAAACCTCTGGAGGATCCTACACCTTGAGGTTCGCGGGACTCCAGAGGCACCAGCGGCTTCAAATACCTGTTTGCTGCTTTGCAATGGCATTTTAGCATTTGCTCTCCTAATCCTATTAATTTGTCAGGCAGAAACCTTCCACATTATGCCTTTATCTGAATAAACCCGTCTGTGCTCTGAATCAGCCACAAATCTTTTCACAGTACGATGATCACGCTTAAGTTTTCTTGAAATATCCAATGTTTTCATACCTAGTGCAATACCTTGGACAATTTCACGCTTTTCGGCAGCAGAGAGATCCTTTTTCTTTCCCATATTGCTTGAAACCTGTGGCCTGCTTAATAGTGTGGAACGTCCTACTTAAGTAGTTTTCCTTTGATTGGGCACACCTGGCAAACTAATTATCACAGGTGTCTGAGATTGATTACAATGATCCAAAGAGCCCTAAGACAATACCATCCATGAGTTTAATTGAAAAACTAATAATCAAATGTTTATGACACTTAAATCCAATGTGCATAATAATTTCAAACACGGTGTATTGAAGTAGTACAAACTGTAGCAAACAGGTGTTCTAACTAGCTGATCCTTAAACGGGGTTGGGGGATAATGAAAAACGGCACTGATCCATCCAGGTTAGGTTACACCCCAAGTGGCTGATGGCGGTCCTATAGTGCCGCTATGGATCACAAGGAAGCTCCTCCCTAACACAGCCTGTCCTACCTTTGCGTAACCGGCGGAGTTTCACCAGTCGCTTAGTTAAACTGTACCTGTAAAGATAAAAAAACTTTTTTATATGTCTTTTAACATAATGAAAAACTTTTTGATATATTATATTTACCTTACTGCAAGTGTCAACCTGCTATTCTGTAGTCTTCTTCCCTGTCTTGCTGCTCCTCCGTCTCTTCTACTTTGGCAGTCCCCACTCGTTATCAATTGGAATCCGTAGCCAGCAACATCAGACGCTGGCTACGTATTCTATGCAGAACAGAGGCTGAGGGGAAGGCACCACATTGACGTGCGCTCTACCGAGCCTCATCACTCTAGGCCCTCTTCACAGCACTGCTCCCGATGTCACTGTTCTTATATGGATAGTGATGTCCGGAGCAGAGTTGAGGTACCGGGCAGAGCACTAGTAGAGGCTCTGCTCCAGTACACTGACTATGTGGAAGCCTCTAACATCACTGTCCATATATAGACAGTGATGTCAGGGGCAACCCCAGAGCCGGAGTATAAGTTTTGCTAGGAGACTATCAGTATCACGACAAAGCACAAGCGAAATGCGCGTCGGGTCCAGCAGCGGTCTCCCCTCTCGGTCCTGATCTCCTGCTTATTCTTCACTGCGTAGGTGTAGGTATACTGTTCATTATATGTCATATGTGCCTAAGACTGCACTTTGCATTTATTCTATGTATGTATCTATCTGTGCAAATGTACTATGCCTAGCACCTGCCCTAAAATATTGATTTATGCACTTTAGCTTTTTGTGGGATCGTGTGACCAGCTTAACATCTGGGGGGCCAGGCTGCTTTTATGTTCTGATTCCATCTTCCTATGAGGGTTCATGTCATTTTACGGTGTACAGTTGTTTTTCTATGTCTAATTGACTGTAATAAAGATTGTTTGTAATTTTTCAATTACTTGGTCGTGACTTGTTTCTTTTTCTGGTTTAGTATCACGATATGGTTTAAGTCCCCTAGGGGAACAAGTAAAGAATAGTAAAATAAAGAACATCTTCCCATTGATTTCAATGGGAAACACGGCGTTCTGTATGTCACTTCTTGAGCCGTTTTTGGAGCCGTTTTTCATTGACTCTATAGAAAAACAGCTCCAAAAACGGCCGTAAAAACCGCAGCGAAAAATGCTTGATTGATTAAAAACGGCTGAAAATCGGTAGCCGTTTTCCCTTGAAAACAGCTCCGTATTTTCAGACGTTTTTTGTTAAGCGTCTGAACATAGCCTTACAATATATCATTATTTGGTCCGCATGGTGAACGCCGTAAAGAAGAAAAACGCCAGAATCGCTGTTTTTTGGTCACTTCAGCACCCAGAAAAAAATGGAATAAAAAGTTATCATAAAGTCTCAATTGTACCGAAAATGGTACCAATAGAAACTACATTTCGCCCCGCAAAAAATAAGCCCTCACACCGCTCAATCGATGAAACTCAAATTTTATTTTTAACAATCAGTTTTTTTTCTGGTAAAAGTAGTAAAACGTTATAAATTTGGTATCGCTGTAATCGTCTTGACCCGCAAAATGAAGTTAATGCACTGTTTTTACCGCACAGTGTACGTCGTAAAAACAAAACCACCCAAAAGATTGAGGAATCGCTGTTTTTTGCCTATTTTACCACAGAAATATTTTTATTCCAGTTTCCGACTACACTATATGGTACAATAAATGGTGCCGCGAAAATCTACAACTTGTTCCGCAAAAAACAAGCCCTCATACGGCAATATTGATGTAAAAATAAAAAAGTTACGGCTTTTGGAATGTGTGCAGTAAAAAACGAAAGTGAAAATCTATATATTAGCATGATGCAGGGATCCAGTGATGGCAGATCTTGTCTGTCTCTAACCTTGCCTTGCAGAAGATGTCTGTATAGATACTATATGCTGGGGAGAGATTGCAGCAGGAGATTCTGTGACCTGATTGGCTGAGCTGATTTGCGCGTGCACAAGTTAAAAGCAAAGCATCCTGGGATATAAGGGTACAAGCTTTGGCTTCAATTCCTTTAGCTGATGTCACATTCAGGACGTGCCCGTCCATTTCAATATGCAGCAAGAGAAGATTTTACATTTACTCTCTGACATGTATAACGGCTGGATCTCGGGCTAGGAAGTAGCTATCTGCATAATATAGGTATCCTTGGAATTGTAGTGAAAGGCTCTATTGTAAAAAATTATTTCTAGGCAATGTCACTTTAAGCTGTGTAGCTGTGTCTGGCAGCGTCCCAACTCCCACTCGACAGTAGATGTCAGGGGAAAGAAGGATCGGCCTGTTGAATTTTAACATGCCCAAACCTTTTGTTCGTTAGTAGAAGAATAGTCTGGCAACGGCTTTCTCCCTTTTCCCCATTGAAACCACATGCATGCTCGGCCATACCGTGTGTGCATGTGTAAGGGGTTGTCAAGAGGAACTATCGTTCAGCCAACAGCTATCTAAGGCCTGATTAACACGAGCGTGTGCGTTTTGCGCGCGTAAAACACGCTGCGTATTGCGCGCATTGCCATTGCATTTAAAATGCGCGTAAAAAACGCAGAGGTCGTTAATGCGAGGCCAGCCTACAAATAGGCCTGCTGGCCCAACATCTGCTTGCTGGGAAAACAGGTTTTGCGCCTTAATTGCAGCCTCGGCAGAAACCCCAGTGTGTGTTTCACCAGTTGACACGTTTTTGGAGTTGCAAGGCACAGTTATGCCTTCTCAGTCGCTGGCACGTGTGCTTCTTGTGTGGATGAGTTTGCGTCGTTTTGGCGAACGCCGACCCATGCTGCAGCACCAGACGCGTGGAAGAAGTCGCATTTGGGTTCATCCACTTGTGGCCCAACGAACCTCCAAAGGGCATTTTCATACTCTGTATGAGGACTTACGTCGGCACCCCGAAAAATTTAGAGCGTTCTGCCGCATGTCTGTGGCCACATTTGATCTTCTGCTTGTGCAGATTCGCCCTGGCATCACCTACCAGAATACCAACATGAGACGCTGCATTTCCCCTGAGGAACGTCTGCTTGTGACCTTGAGGTATGTGTGCACTTGCAATTACTTCTTCAATGACGCTCTCTGTTTTACAAGTCCCCTCTAACATGTGTTGTTGATTGCTTTGGTTTTCTCTTGCCTTTAGATTTCTGGCCACAGGCAATAGTTACCATTCGTTAATGAATGTAGAGAAGAAATGATCCAGCGCTGATGGTAAGTTAAAAGGGAAACCGGAGTCCCATGTTTATTGGAGAAAAAAGCATAAAACAGAAGGGAGACGCAGTCCCAAGGTGTGAGTAGTCAGGGCTTGAACCTGAGCCTACGCGTTTCGATCGCAATCTGCGATCTTAGTCATGGCAAATGAGTAGAAGACCGTGTGTCTGAGATATCCTTATATGCTAATCAATCAGCAGGAAAGGCCAATATGCAAATGCTGGTAATTGGTAGATACCAAGAATTAAGGAGTGGCTAGTAGTATGAGTAAATACGAACCAAAGCTAGTTGAAAGCCTAGCCCTCATATGTATATTAACAATGTCATATTGGTATAATATAATAGGAAAAATAATAAAAGTAACGGGTATAAGTGTAACAATATCGTTAATGATAGTAGATGGTAAACCCGTATATCTTAAATGAGTGCATACAAAAGAGACTGAGACACACGGCCTTATCAGTACTTATACATAAAAAGCAAACATGACATGTTGACAAATTGAAACATTGAAAAATGTGAGAAAATATAAAGAGATTAAAAACAGAAATGAAGAAGGATCAAAATGCTGTAGTATTATAGAATGTAAATGGTCTATTGTAATTCAATTCACTTATGTCAATAATTGTTCGAGACAACTGTCAGTCTAAAATAAATGCACATTATGTTAGGTAAATTGGTTAATATAGAATGAAAACGAATGGCTCAAAGATATAAACCCAAAAAGACATCATATAACCTGTCGGATCACAGAGAAAAAACCCCTGTGGCCGAGCGAACCGCAACGGATAAAGAGCTGATGAAAAAGAAAAAAGCTGATGAAAAAAATGCGCGTTAACAAAGCTCAGTGAGTGTGAATATGGACTTATATAGTATGCAAAACAAACTGTGTTTGCTGATAGAAAGAGCATCAAGTAAGATCAGTTAAAGTCCGCTGATAGTTGATAATGGTAATAGACAGAACAACAGAGTTGGAGAATGAAAGGATGTGAGTATTCATAGAAAGGGACATTCAACGAGTTACGATGGTGTACCTTGATTACGTTTTATAACTCATCAATACAAGTCACATTGTCATAAAATAGTGTAATAATAAATATTGTTGATTACATACCTAAAAACCTAACAAATGAATTAAACACTAGTTATATATATAACCATAGGAAAAGTCATATGCAGATGGTATTGTTGTGCATAGACTAATGTTGGAAAATAAGTTCAAAATGTATAGAACCATGTACAAGTGGTATATATATGTATAGACTGATGTTAGAAAATAAATTCGAAATGAATAAAACCAACTAGTGGCTGGTAATAATATCATAATTGTACAAAAACTTAGGCAAATATCAGAAACTGTAAATCAGGGATCCCAAGGAGTAGGCTATAAATTCCTTTACAAAATATACTGCACGATCCTATGATACCATTGAATGTATAATGGGCTAGTTCAAATTTGCTTGATAATTTGTGATGCTGAGAAATTAATTAATTAAGCATTGAATAGTCATAATAAGTGTGACAATAATTCAGTGAAGAGTATGTATGTGATCTTAGTCGTCATGAAAAAACATACAATCAATACAGTAGCATAGGTACTTGATGATGATGACCCAAAGTGGCCCATTAATATGTAGCTATAATGGATTGACCTAGGTACATATGGCAAAATGTAAGTATGTATTTACCTTGTGTATGGAAACTTAATGTAAAATGGCACTAAGAAAACAGGACTGCAATAAATGCCATACTGGAAAGATTTATTGAGGTGTGTGTACCTGCCGGCACAAGCAATCAGGGTAGGAGTCTATGGTCTAGTTCATATAAATTGCGATGTTTCAATAATGAAACATGAGATCCTTCCTAAGGTTGAGTCCTTTGGGGAAGCGAGTCTCCAAACTATAAATCCAAAAGGCCTCCCTGGTAAGTAAACGCTGTTTTAAATCACCCCCTCTTTTTGTACCCCTTACTTTTTCAATAGCATATGTGGAAAAAGAGCTGACATTTCTATTGTGGCAAGTCACAAAATGCCTGGCTGCATTAGAAATATTGACGATGGATGCATTGCGTATATAACTAAGATGTTCTAATATGCGAATTTTAAATTTCCTGGTAGTGCAGCCGACGTATTTGAGATTGCATGTTGTGCATTCGATAATATACACTACATGGTCGCTGTTACAGTTCATATATGTTTTAATAGCAAAGGTGGTGGTTTCTGAAGAGTTGGAGTATTGTTTATTAATTTTAGCAAAAGTGCAAACTTTGCAGGGATTAATCCCACACCTATAAAATCCTTTATATGTTAGCCATGAAGGTTTAGGGTTATTAGTTGGCAGTAATGATGGAGACAATATGTTGCCCAAGGTTTGTGCCCTGCGAGATACTATTCTGCATCCATTTTTTAAAAGGTTTTCTAATGTTGGATCGTTGTACAGTAAGGGGATGTATTTCAACACCATATTTTTGATGGTGTTGAACTGCTTACTGTATTGCAAAACTAGAGTTGGAATATTTTGACTCTGGGTTGAAATGGTTTGAGTATTATCCATTGATATAAGGGAATCTCTATTTTTGGTAGCGACTATGTTTTTAGCCCTTGATAGGGTCCAGTTCTTGTAGCCTCTTGCTTTTAACCTGTTGCAGATGATAGACTCTTCTTTGATATAGCTCATATGGGAACTACAATTGCGTTTGGCGCGTGTGAGTTCACCGATGGGAATGGCAGAAACCGTGTGTGTGGGATGACAGCTTGATGCATGCAGTATTGTATTTCCTGATATAGATTTGCGGTAGATGTTAGACTGAATTATGTCACCAATTTTGCACGAAAAACTTAGGTCTAGAAAATTGATGTATGAAGAATTAAAATGAAAGGTAAATTTGAGATTAGATCCATTGGTGTTAATAAAGGACATAAACAGTGGTATGGCAGATACATCTCCCTCCCATATAAGTAGGAGGTCATCAATGTATCTGCCATACCAGTGTATGTGATCAAGAAAAGGGTTAGTTGGAGAATAAATGTAATGTTCCTCCCACCATGCCATGGTGAGATTGGCAATGGAGGGGGAGAATTTGGCCCCCATGGAAACACCACATTTTTGTAGATAAAATTGGTTTGTGAAGCTGAAGTAGTTATGCGTCATGAGATACTGAGTAATTTGTATTAGAAATAATTGCATGTTAGGGTCATATCCACTATATTTGTGAAGGTGATACCTGAGGGCCTCTAGAGCAACATCTCGAGGGATGCTGGTGTAGAGGGCAACAACGTCACAAGAAAGCCAGGTGAAATCACATTGCCAAATTTTCTTATGGAATGCCTGTAGGACATCCTTGGTATCCTTGAGATATCCCGGAATTCTGGTGACTAAAGGCTGGAGAAAAGTATCCAACCATTCGGAAATCTTTTCTGTAAGAGAGCCTATACCCGAAACAATGGGTCGCATGGGAGGGGGATTCAAACCCTTGTGTGTTTTAGGAAGTGCATGAAGAATGGGAACTATCGGATGTTCCACTGACAGATATTTGTGTTCTCTAGTTGTAAAAATACCCAGATTTAAGCCTTTATCTAATATCTGTTTTAAGGCGTTGTGGAACATGTCAGTTGGATTATCTTGTAGCTTAATGTACGTATCTGTGTCATTTAACAATAACATGATTTGGTTGATATACACATCCTTGTCTAACACGGTGACACTACCTCCCTTATCAGCCATGCGAATGACTATGTCATGGTTATCATGTAAGGATTTAATAGCCTGTTTGTCAAGTAATGTAAGATTATGTGAGGAGGTGTCATATTTAGCTGCTTCTTGAATTTTAAACAGCTCACGTTCTACAATTTGCTGGAAAGTGTCCATAGACTCTGTGCGAGAATGAATCGGGTAGAATCCTGGGTTCTTGGTTTCAAATTTGGATGCAGAGAGAGGAGATGGGTTGATGTAATGTCCAGCTAAATCCTCCAGATGTAAGAGTGTGGTTTGTTCCTGAAACGATAATTTCCGATATGCATTAACTGGTGAAACTGTTGTCAGTGTTTCAGATGGAGAGATAGATGAAGGCTCTTGTGAGGTTGAGAAGTGTCTCTTAACGGTAAGATTGCGTACAAACTTATTAATATCAAGCAAAGTGTGGAAAGGGTCGAAATTAGAATTTGGTACGAAATTGAGTCCTAGTGAAAGAACATGAATCTGAGCTTGGGTTAATGACACTGATGAAAGATTAACCACATCAAGAGTTCTTAGTATCTCTGGTTCCTCAGTCTGCGGGGCAATATGATGTCGGCTGGATTGATGCTTTCGGCCCCCCCTCCTCCTCCGTTTTTTGAAACATCTCTGGTGCGTTTGAAGTTGGATCTAGATTGTTGGTTGTATATGGACGTGTCCGTGTCTGATTCTCCTTCTGCCCCATCTGTAGTTTCAGGTTCAGTGGAGCTGAAACTGACTCTGTGAGAGTTAAGGGAGCGGTTGTGTGGCGACCGTCTGTTTCTCAAGATTGATTTAGTCTTGAATCTGTTGTAATTGGAACGGTGCCACGTGTAGACTTCATTGTTATTATAATCCTGGGTATCCCTATGAAACTTGGATTTTTTGGTTTCAGCAATTGATTTCTCTAATTGCTCCAGGTGATCTTCCGTGCGTTTTTGTAGCAGGGCGAAGTCTGGTGAGCTGGAGAAAGAATTGATCTCATCCCTAACTTTGCTAATGTCCTGTTGTAATTCCACTAGTTTGATATTCTCTTGCTTTGTGATAAGCCGCATGAGATTAAGTGAACAATCCGTCAAGATGTTATTCCATTCCTTTGAAAAATCATCCGAGTAGTTATGTGTAGGCATTTTTCTTACTCTCAGACCCCGAGGGATCATGTTTTTCGAGATGTAATTCTGAAGTGTGGTTAAATCCCACCACACTTTGGTTTCATTGACAGACAATTTTTCCAATTCCTTAAATCTATTGTGTAGAGATGAATTGGAATGGGACAAATTAGCATGATTAGGGTCTCCAAAAACCATTGCTGCCATTTCGACTCTTGACCGCTGGGGTGTTTGGGAAAACGACATGTTGGTATTAATGGTATCGTAATGTGACGGTAACCGATGCCAATGGATGAAAGGATAGACTCTTGATATAATAGATACAGAGTAGATACGAAACTATTCTTCAAAACTGGATTAAAAACAAAGTCACATAAAAAACATGACAAAAGCAACACAATCGTGAATTGCAAAATATGTATGCCTTGGGAGTGTAAAACGTTGCACAGGCTGAAATGGCTTCCTGAGGCAGGAAAAGGAATTTGTAATTCCCAGAACAGTTCTGAGTGCCAGATCAGAATGACGTGATGGTCACTATAATCAATAGTAAGGGATGCCAGATATTATACATGACGTCTGTATTCAGCATATATAACAGATAAGATATAGCTCCCAGTAAAATGAACATTGAAAAAATGACTGTGCAAACTATCGGCTGGTGTGCACGGAGGCTAAGCCGTAATATGGAATGAAGAAAGGGAGAGAACCTCCAGCTCACCAGTGTGCGTCTCCAGACAGCGTCAGTCGGATCCCCGCGACGGCCCGCGGTGTAAGGCAATGAATGTAGAGAAGAAATGATCCAGCGCTGATGGTAAGTTAAAAGGGAAACCGGAGTCCCATGTTTATTGGAGAAAAAAGCATAAAACAGAAGGGAGACGCAGTCCCAAGGTGTGAGTAGTCAGGGCTTGAACCTGAGCCTACGCGTTTCGATCGCAATCTGCGATCTTAGTCATGGCAAATGAGTAGAAGACCGTGTGTCTGAGATATCCTTATATGCTAATCAATCAGCAGGAAAGGCCAATATGCAAATGCTGGTAATTGGTAGATACCAAGAATTAAGGAGTGGCTAGTAGTATGAGTAAATACGAACCAAAGCTAGTTGAAAGCCTAGCCCTCATATGTATATTAACAATGTCATATTGGTATAATATAATAGGAAAAATAATAAAAGTAACGGGTATAAGTGTAACAATATCGTTAATGATAGTAGATGGTAAACCCGTATATCTTAAATGAGTGCATACAAAAGAGACTGAGACACACGGCCTTATCAGTACTTATACATAAAAAGCAAACATGACATGTTGACAAATTGAAACATTGAAAAATGTGAGAAAATATAAAGAGACTCAACCTTAGGAAGGATCTCATGTTTCATTATTGAAACATCGCAATTTATATGAACTAGACCATAGACTCCTACCCTGATTGCTTGTGCCGGCAGGTACACACACCTCAATAAATCTTTCCAGTATGGCATTTATTGCAGTCCTGTTTTCTTAGTGCCATTTTACATTAAGTTTCCATACACAAGGTAAATACATACTTACATTTTGCCATATGTACCTAGGTCAATCCATTATAGCTACATATTAATGGGCCACTTTGGGTCATCATCATCAAGTACCTATGCTACTGTATTGATTGTATGTTTTTTCATGACGACTAAGATCACATACATACTCTTCACTGAATTATTGTCACACTTATTATGACTATTCAATGCTTAATTAATTAATTTCTCAGCATCACAAATTATCAAGCAAATTTGAACTAGCCCATTATACATTCAATGGTATCATAGGATCGTGCAGTATATTTTGTAAAGGAATTTATAGCCTACTCCTTGGGATCCCTGATTTACAGTTTCTGATATTTGCCTAAGTTTTTGTACAATTATGATATTATTACCAGCCACTAGTTGGTTTTATTCATTTCGAATTTATTTTCTAACATCAGTCTATACATATATATACCACTTGTACATGGTTCTATACATTTTGAACTTATTTTCCAACATTAGTCTATGCACAACAATACCATCTGCATATGACTTTTCCTATGGTTATATATATAACTAGTGTTTAATTCATTTGTTAGGTTTTTAGGTATGTAATCAACAATATTTATTATTACACTATTTTATGACAATGTGACTTGTATTGATGAGTTATAAAACGTAATCAAGGTACACCATCGTAACTCGTTGAATGTCCCTTTCTATGAATACTCACATCCTTTCATTCTCCAACTCTGTTGTTCTGTCTATTACCATTATCAACTATCAGCGGACTTTAACTGATCTTACTTGATGCTCTTTCTATCAGCAAACACAGTTTGTTTTGCATACTATATAAGTCCATATTCACACTCACTGAGCTTTGTTAACGCGCATTTTTTTCATCAGCTTTTTTCTTTTTCATCAGCTCTTTATCCGTTGCGGTTCGCTCGGCCACAGGGGTTTTTTCTCTGTGATCCGACAGGTTATATGATGTATTTTTGGGTTTATATCTTTGAGCCATTCGTTTTCATTCTATATTAACCAATTTACCTAACATAATGTGCATTTATTTTAGACTGACAGTTGTCTCGAACAATTATTGACATAAGTGAATTGAATTACCATAGACCATTTACATTCTATAATACTACAGCATTTTGATCCTTCTTCATTTCTGTTTTTAATCTCTTTATATTTTCTCACATTTTTCAATGTTTCAATTTGTCAACATGTCATGTTTGCTTTTTATGTATAAGTACTGATAAGGCCGTGTGTCTCAGTCTCTTTTGTATGCACTCATTTAAGATATACGGGTTTACCATCTACTATCATTAACGATATTGTTACACTTATACCCGTTACTTTTATTATTTTTCCTATTATATTATACCAATATGACATTGTTAATATACATATGAGGGCTAGGCTTTCAACTAGCTTTGGTTCGTATTTACTCATACTACTAGCCACTCCTTTATTCTTGGTATCTACCAATTACCAGCATTTGCATATTGGCCTTTCCTGCTGATTGATTAGCATATAAGGATATCTCAGACACACGGTCTTCTACTCATTTGCCATGACTAAGATCGCAGATTGCGATCGAAACGCGTAGGCTCAGGTTCAAGCCCTGACTACTCACACCTTGGGACTGCGTCTCCCTTCTGTTTTATGCTTTTTTCTCCAATAAACATGGGACTCCGGTTTCCCTTTTAACTTACCATCAGCGCTGGATCATTTCTTCTCTACATTCATTGCCTTACACCGCGGGCCGTCGCGGGGATCCGACTGACGCTGTCTGGAGACGCACACTGGTGAGCTGGAGGTTCTCTCCCTTTCTTCATTCCATATTACGGCTTAGCCTCCGTGCACACCAGCCGATAGTTTGCACAGTCATTTTTTCAATGTTCATTTTACTGGGAGCTATATCTTATCTGTTATATATGCTGAATACAGACGTCATGTATAATATCTGGCATCCCTTACTATTGATTATAGTGACCATCACGTCATTCTGATCTGGCACTCAGAACTGTTCTGGGAATTACAAATTCCTTTTCCTGCCTCAGGAAGCCATTTCAGCCTGTGCAACGTTTTACACTCCCAAGGCATACATATTTTGCAATTCACGATTGTGTTGCTTTTGTCATGTTTTTTATGTGACTTTGTTTTTAATCCAGTTTTGAAGAATAGTTTCGTATCTACTCTGTATCTATTATATCAAGAGTCTATCCTTTCATCCATTGGCATCGGTTACCGTCACATTACGATAACATTAATACCAACATGTCGTTTTCCCAAACACCCCAGCGGTCAAGAGTCGAAATGGCAGCAATGGTTTTTGGAGACCCTAATCATGCTAATTTGTCCCATTCCAATTCATCTCTACACAATAGATTTAAGGAATTGGAAAAATTGTCTGTCAATGAAACCAAAGTGTGGTGGGATTTAACCACACTTCAGAATTACATCTCGAAAAACATGATCCCTCGGGGTCTGAGAGTAAGAAAAATGCCTACACATAACTACTCGGATGATTTTTCAAAGGAATGGAATAACATCTTGACGGATTGTTCACTTAATCTCATGCGGCTTATCACAAAGCAAGAGAATATCAAACTAGTGGAATTACAACAGGACATTAGCAAAGTTAGGGATGAGATCAATTCTTTCTCCAGCTCACCAGACTTCGCCCTGCTACAAAAACGCACGGAAGATCACCTGGAGCAATTAGAGAAATCAATTGCTGAAACCAAAAAATCCAAGTTTCATAGGGATACCCAGGATTATAATAACAATGAAGTCTACACGTGGCACCGTTCCAATTACAACAGATTCAAGACTAAATCAATCTTGAGAAACAGACGGTCGCCACACAACCGCTCCCTTAACTCTCACAGAGTCAGTTTCAGCTCCACTGAACCTGAAACTACAGATGGGGCAGAAGGAGAATCAGACACGGACACGTCCATATACAACCAACAATCTAGATCCAACTTCAAACGCACCAGAGATGTTTCAAAAAACGGAGGAGGAGGGGGGGCCGAAAGCATCAATCCAGCCGACATCATATTGCCCCGCAGACTGAGGAACCAGAGATACTAAGAACTCTTGATGTGGTTAATCTTTCATCAGTGTCATTAACCCAAGCTCAGATTCATGTTCTTTCACTAGGACTCAATTTCGTACCAAATTCTAATTTCGACCCTTTCCACACTTTGCTTGATATTAATAAGTTTGTACGCAATCTTACCGTTAAGAGACACTTCTCAACCTCACAAGAGCCTTCATCTATCTCTCCATCTGAAACACTGACAACAGTTTCACCAGTTAATGCATATCGGAAATTATCGTTTCAGGAACAAACCACACTCTTACATCTGGAGGATTTAGCTGGACATTACATCAACCCATCTCCTCTCTCTGCATCCAAATTTGAAACCAAGAACCCAGGATTCTACCCGATTCATTCTCGCACAGAGTCTATGGACACTTTCCAGCAAATTGTAGAACGTGAGCTGTTTAAAATTCAAGAAGCAGCTAAATATGACACCTCCTCACATAATCTTACATTACTGGACAAACAGGCTATTAAATCCTTACATGATAACCATGACATAGTCATTCGCATGGCTGATAAGGGAGGTAGTGTCACCGTGTTAGACAAGGATGTGTATATCAACCAAATCATGTTATTGTTAAATGACACAGATACGTACATTAAGCTACAAGATAATCCAACTGACATGTTCCACAACGCCTTAAAACAGATATTAGATAAAGGCTTAAATCTGGGTATTTTTACAACTAGAGAACACAAATATCTGTCAGTGGAACATCCGATAGTTCCCATTCTTCATGCACTTCCTAAAACACACAAGGGTTTGAATCCCCCTCCCATGCGACCCATTGTTTCGGGTATAGGCTCTCTTACAGAAAAGATTTCCGAATGGTTGGATACTTTTCTCCAGCCTTTAGTCACCAGAATTCCGGGATATCTCAAGGATACCAAGGATGTCCTACAGGCATTCCATAAGAAAATTTGGCAATGTGATTTCACCTGGCTTTCTTGTGACGTTGTTGCCCTCTACACCAGCATCCCTCGAGATGTTGCTCTAGAGGCCCTCAGGTATCACCTTCACAAATATAGTGGATATGACCCTAACATGCAATTATTTCTAATACAAATTACTCAGTATCTCATGACGCATAACTACTTCAGCTTCACAAACCAATTTTATCTACAAAAATGTGGTGTTTCCATGGGGGCCAAATTCTCCCCCTCCATTGCCAATCTCACCATGGCATGGTGGGAGGAACATTACATTTATTCTCCAACTAACCCTTTTCTTGATCACATACACTGGTATGGCAGATACATTGATGACCTCCTACTTATATGGGAGGGAGATGTATCTGCCATACCACTGTTTATGTCCTTTATTAACACCAATGGATCTAATCTCAAATTTACCTTTCATTTTAATTCTTCATACATCAATTTTCTAGACCTAAGTTTTTCGTGCAAAATTGGTGACATAATTCAGTCTAACATCTACCGCAAATCTATATCAGGAAATACAATACTGCATGCATCAAGCTGTCATCCCACACACACGGTTTCTGCCATTCCCATCGGTGAACTCACACGCGCCAAACGCAATTGTAGTTCCCATATGAGCTATATCAAAGAAGAGTCTATCATCTGCAACAGGTTAAAAGCAAGAGGCTACAAGAACTGGACCCTATCAAGGGCTAAAAACATAGTCGCTACCAAAAATAGAGATTCCCTTATATCAATGGATAATACTAAAAACCATTTCAACCCAGAGTCAAAATATTCCAACTCTAGTTTTGCAATACAGTAAGCAGTTCAACACCATCAAAAATATGGTGTTGAAATACATCCCCTTACTGTACGACGATCCAACATTAGAAAACCTTTTAAAAAATGGATGCAGAATAGTATCTCGCAGGGCACAAACCTTGGGCAACATATTGTCTCCATCATTACTGCCAACTAATAACCCTAAACCTTCATGGCTAACATATAAAGGATTTTATAGGTGTGGGATTAATCCCTGCAAAGTTTGCACTTTTGCTAAAATTAATAAACAATACTCCAACTCTTCAGAAACCACCAACTTTGCTATTAAAACATATATGAACTGTAACAGCGACCATGTAGTGTATATTATCGAATGCACAACATGCAATCTCAAATACGTCGGCTGCACTACCAGGAAATTTAAAATTCGCATATTAGAACATCTTAGTTATATACGCAATGCATCCATCGTCAATATTTCTAATGCAGCCAGGCATTTTGTGACTTGCCACAATAGAAATGTCAGCTCTTTTTCCACATATGCTATTGAAAAAGTAAGGGGTACAAAAAGAGGGGGTGATTTAAAACAGCGTTTACTTACCAGGGAGGCCTTTTGGATTTATAGTTTGGAGACTCGCTTCCCCAAAGGACTCAACCTTAGGAAGGATCTCATGTTTCATTATTGAAACATCGCAATTTATATGAACTAGACCATAGACTCCTACCCTGATTGCTTGTGCCGGCAGGTACACACACCTCAATAAATCTTTCCAGTATGGCATTTATTGCAGTCCTGTTTTCTTAGTGCCATTTTACATTAAGTTTCCATACACAAGGTAAATACATACTTACATTTTGCCATATGTACCTAGGTCAATCCATTATAGCTACATATTAATGGGCCACTTTGGGTCATCATCATCAAGTACCTATGCTACTGTATTGATTGTATGTTTTTTCATGACGACTAAGATCACATACATACTCTTCACTGAATTATTGTCACACTTATTATGACTATTCAATGCTTAATTAATTAATTTCTCAGCATCACAAATTATCAAGCAAATTTGAACTAGCCCATTATACATTCAATGGTATCATAGGATCGTGCAGTATATTTTGTAAAGGAATTTATAGCCTACTCCTTGGGATCCCTGATTTACAGTTTCTGATATTTGCCTAAGTTTTTGTACAATTATGATATTATTACCAGCCACTAGTTGGTTTTATTCATTTCGAATTTATTTTCTAACATCAGTCTATACATATATATACCACTTGTACATGGTTCTATACATTTTGAACTTATTTTCCAACATTAGTCTATGCACAACAATACCATCTGCATATGACTTTTCCTATGGTTATATATATAACTAGTGTTTAATTCATTTGTTAGGTTTTTAGGTATGTAATCAACAATATTTATTATTACACTATTTTATGACAATGTGACTTGTATTGATGAGTTATAAAACGTAATCAAGGTACACCATCGTAACTCGTTGAATGTCCCTTTCTATGAATACTCACATCCTTTCATTCTCCAACTCTGTTGTTCTGTCTATTACCATTATCAACTATCAGCGGACTTTAACTGATCTTACTTGATGCTCTTTCTATCAGCAAACACAGTTTGTTTTGCATACTATATAAGTCCATATTCACACTCACTGAGCTTTGTTAACGCGCATTTTTTTCATCAGCTTTTTTCTTTTTCATCAGCTCTTTATCCGTTGCGGTTCGCTCGGCCACAGGGGTTTTTTCTCTGTGATCCGACAGGTTATATGATGTATTTTTGGGTTTATATCTTTGAGCCATTAGTTTTCATTCTATATTAACCAATTTACCTAACATAATGTGCATTTATTTTAGACTGACAGTTGTCTCGAACAATTATTGACATAAGTGAATTGAATTACCATAGACCATTTACATTCTATAATACTACAGCATTTTGATCCTTCTTCATTTCTGTTTTTAATCTCTTTATATTTTCTCACATTTTTCAATGTTTCAATTTGTCAACATGTCATGTTTGCTTTTTATGTATAAGTACTGATAAGGCCGTGTGTCTCAGTCTCTTTTGTATGCACTCATTTAAGATATACGGGTTTACCATCTACTATCATTAACGATATTGTTACACTTATACCCGTTACTTTTATTATTTTTCCTATTATATTATACCAATATGACATTGTTAATATACATATGAGGGCTAGGCTTTCAACTAGCTTTGGTTCGTATTTACTCATACTACTAGCCACTCCTTAATTCTTGGTATCTACCAATTACCAGCATTTGCATATTGGCCTTTCCTGCTGATTGATTAGCATATAAGGATATCTCAGACACACGGTCTTCTACTCATTTGCCATGACTAAGATCGCAGATTGCGATCGAAACGCGTAGGCTCAGGTTCAAGCCCTGACTACTCACACCTTGGGACTGCGTCTCCCTTCTGTTTTATGCTTTTTTCTCCAATAAACATGGGACTCCGGTTTCCCTTTTAACTTACCATCAGCGCTGGATCATTTCTTCTCTACATTCATTGCCTTACACTGCGGGCCGTCGCGGGGATCCGACTGACGCTGTCTGGAGACGCACACTGGTGAGCTGGAGGTTCTCTCCCTTTCTTCTTACCATTCGTTACATTTTGAGTTTCTTTTGGGAGTGACCACCATTTCCTTCATTGTCACATCCACCTGTGTCGTGCTGTGGCAGAGATTAAAGCCCACGGTCATACCTCAGCCCACGACAGAACAGTGGCTACGAATTTCAGAGGGATTTCTTCGAGCAACTCAATTTCCTAATTGTATTGGTGCCCTAGACGGCAAACACATTCAGGTGAAGAAGCCCCCACGCAGTGGCTCGCGATACTATAACTACATACAGTTTTTTTCTATGGTATTGTTGGCCTTGGCGGACACAAATTATTGTTTCACTATTGTTGACATAGGCTCGTATGGAAGCTCTGCAGATGCACGCATATTCCGTTCATCAAGAATGGGTAAACGACTTTTGAATAATCGACTGGCGGTGCCGCAACCTTCCATCCTCCCTGGCTCCAGCGGACCCCCAATCCCATATGTCATCGTTGCGGATGAGGGGGCCTTTTGCAAGAAGGGGCTTGGATGAGCGTCGCCGCATTTTCAATCTCCGCCTATGCCGAGCTCGCAGATGTGTGGAATGTGCCTTTGGCATTATGTCAAACAGGTGGCGGGTCTTTCTGTCGACAATGCAATTGTCCACGCAGAATGTGACATTTGTCATACAAGCGTGTGTAGTTCTGCATCAATTCTGCCGCATTCATGATGCTACCTTTGATGCAGAATATATACTAACACATGCAGCCACCAGCGACACTGTCCCGGCTATTCCTCTCGGGAGATCTCTCACATCCGGACTTATCCGAGTGCGGGATAGTTTGGCGGCATATTTTGAGAGCCCATCAGGAGCCGCACCATGGGGGCTTGATGTCATTTGAAGGGTTGGCTATTTTTTGGAGTTTTCAGTCCGCAGGTCCCAGGTGGCCAGTGTTTGGTGTTTTAGGTTATGAGCGCGTAGGGTTAGGGACTCGCAATACATGAGGACCCTTGACGTGGGTTGCGAGCTTACATCTTTTGGGGTTTGATCGGCCCATTTGCCATTCCTGAAACTGTTTTCATGAGAATGAATGATGGTCGGCCAAAAGTTAGGCGACTCAAATTGCAACTGTCCTTAGTGTGTCTAGAGTCACATGACAGCACGCAAACTTTCACATTTCTTGCAAACAATGGCAAACCCCTATAGATGAACTAATACCTCATAGAACGTGTGCACGAATTTGGGCCCAAGCCCAGCAGTGTGTGAGTGTACAGTAAAAATACATTTGTGGCAAACATTGTGTGGAGGGGTGTGAAATAAAAACACCACACAATTGCAACTGTCAACAACCTGGTTTTACTGTTTACACTTCACAGCAAACACGGGGTGCAAAGGAACAACAAATGAAACAAAAATAACCACCAACATGGTGTAAAAACGTCCGTGGGCAGACTTTTCAGCCCTTCACTACTGTGCCTTGCTCCGCACAGCACACAGGCACTTTCACAAGTGCTGGCCCCAGGAGGAGTATGCGGGCATTTCAGCACCACTATGCTGGCCATGAAGCTGCTGAAGATGTTCCTCTCCAGCATAGTGGTGCTGATGATGGCCCTGGTAACTTTGGGCAGAGAAAGGGGGAGCCATGGGTCTGAAATAAGAGTGAGGCCGTGCGCTAGGGGTGGGTGGGTGGTATGGGGCTGGCAAATTAACCGTGGTGCTAGCCAGGGCAAATCCGCGCCACTGCTCGATCGCTGTGAAGCAGTGGTGCGGATTGTGGGGGGGTGTTGACGAATCAATAAAGGTATGTTCACACGGCCTATTTACGGACGTAATTCGGGCGTTTTTGCCCCGAATTATGTCCGAAAATAGCGCCTCAATAGCGCTGACAAACATCTGCCCATTGAAAGCAATGGGCAGACGTTTGTCTGTTCACACGAGGCGTATATTTACGCGCCGCTGTCAAATGACGGCGCGTAAATAGACGCCCGCGTCAAAGAAGTGACCTGTCACTTCTTTGGCCGTAATTGGAGCCGTTATTCATTGACTCCAATGAATAGCAGCGCCTATTACGTCCGTAATGGACGCGGCGTTCAAGCGCCTGCACATGCCGTTACGGCTGAAATTACGGGGATGTTTTCAGGCTGAAACATCCCCGTAATTTCAGCCGTTACGGACGCCCTCGTGTGAACATACCCTAAGGGTTATGATGGCCGCGTGTAGGCGTGCCATCCTATCCTCGGGGACCCTCCGCAGCAGGGGAACAATACCCCGGGCAAAGAAGTCCTGCCCGTCCACGTCCGCCGCTCACCGAAGGTACTCCAGTACCCGAGTATCCACCTGGGCCGCGGCGGCTGGATGCTGAGTGCGTCGGCGTCTTGTTGTTGGTCACAGGGGGTGGTCCCCAGGCGGAGAGACTACGGCAGGGCCGGACTCTACTGGGGCGCGGTCCTGGGGTGTTGGCTCCGGGCTAAGGGGCAACACTTGACTGGCGGGAGGTTGCGGCCCTGACTCGGGCAGGTCAGTCTCCTCCTCGGTATCATCCAAATTGTCGGTGGTCCTGTAATGTGAAAACATCATGAGAACACAATAGTGATCATTGCCCAAAACAACACGATGGCGAACATGACCTGTGCAAACTAACATTTTACACATGCAAAAGCACATTTACTTACGCGCGCATCTCCATGATATCCTTCAGAAACATAAGTTGCTTGGTGTAGATATAGGGGCGGTTTTTTGAAGCCCCATCCCCACTTCTGCCTCTGTCGCCCATCTCTCGGCGGAACTGGTCCCTACAGCTACGCCAACGGGTTTTGATATCCAGGACTGTTGGAGGAAAAACAAATACATGGTCACACATTGCGATAAACGCACAAACAACTCGGCCCTAATATACCTGAGGGGCCCTACCCAGCAAATTACATGCTACACGGTGATGCGTCAGCAACACAAAACGTAAGTTGGGCATTTAGCTAAAGACACAGACAGGGACACACTACTTCAATAGGGATGACATTGCATTGTTTCTAAACACATGTACTCACCCATCCTACTGCGGTCGCGGGTCCTGCTGCTCTCCCATTCGGACCCAAACAGCGCCTGGGCTATCTGCTCCCAGGCGTCCTCCTTGGCCGTGCGGTCGTGATACGACTCCGTGCGGGTGTCCCAGATTTCTGCCTTCTCCTGTACCAGGCTGATGAGCCTCTCAACATCCAGCCCACGCAGCATGCCTGCAGTTCTCTGGGTGGAGTTTCCAGTCTGGCCCACTCGCATAGGAAACGCAAGCACTTCCTGGTTTGTGCTTGTTTGGCCCAGCTTTATAAACTCTTTTTCATGGACATAACAAGTGATGCGTGAAAAACGCGCATGCAACGCAGGAGCTTCCGTGTGTCATGCGTGTTTTTCACGCACCCATTGACTTCAAAGGGTGCGTGATGCGCAAAAAACGCACAATTATAGGACATGTCGTGAGTTTTACGCAACGCACTCGCCCTGCGCAAAATTCACGCACTGTCTGCACTGCCCCATAGAGTAATATAGGCGCGTACGACACGCGTGAAAAGCACGCGCGTTTATTACGCTCGTGTAAATGAGGCCTAAAGCGTATGATCAGCTTAAGTCGTGTTGTTGCCTTCCTGCCTTTAAACAGTATCTACGCCCGCACGATTACCTGTGGAAAGGCAGGTAAGATTGACAGTCGCGCTAGGGCCATGTTCAGACAGGGCAGATGCGCTGCGTAAAAGCACGCAGCGTATCCTCATTTTGCGCTGCTGGGTATTCCGGGCGAAAAAGTGCACCAAACTGTGGAGCAGTTTTTCGCCCGGAATGTCCGCTGCGGACAACTGCTGCATTAACCGGCCTGCTAGCAGGCCGGCCGCCTGGGATGATGTTTCATCCCAGGAGAGCGTTGCAGCCTGTGATTGGCTGCAGCGGTGGTCACACGGGATGCAGCGTCATCCCAGGAGGCCGGCTTGGAGGAAGAAAACAGACTCCTAGGTAAGTATAGTTTGTTTTTTTAGTCAGAGTTGCGTTTTTTGCAGTGGAATCGCTGTGAATCCGCCACAAAAAATGCAACAACTTCTATTTGTTGTGGGTTTTACCTCGCCATTGAATTCAATGGGGAAAACCCGCAGCAAATATGCAGCGATTTCGCAAATACAATTGACATGGGCTGAAGAAAATTCCGTACCGCAGGTCCATTTCTGAGGGGTTTTTCTCCGCTCCGTATTTTCGCAGCGTGTGGGTGAGACTTTTTCAATCTCGTCCACTTTACTGCTACTGTATTCTGCTGCGCAACTCCAGACGGAAAAACACAGCAATTCCGCTACATGTGGACAAGCTCTATCAGCTCGGATTGGAGAATATTTAGAAACCATTCAGTGTGACAATAATGGAAATAATACTGTAACTGTAGTCAATATTCCTCGCTCCCAACAAGACGTCTGCGGCCCAAATTGAAATGAATTCAAAGCGTTTTAGATACAAATCGTTATGAAGCACGGCCTCAATACATTAGAGATTCTGTGACCCGAAAGGGCCACATTAAATTAGTACACTATATTAGATGCCCTAAGTAGCATGAGCATTTTGTTGCAGAAATTGTTTCTGCATCAGGTGGATGGATTTCTGTAAGTTCCATTCAGATCAGTGGAACTGATTTTCAGTCAAAGAAAATGTCTGCCAAAAAAATCTGCCACGTGTGACTTCACCCTAAGGCCTCATGCACACGAACATATTTTTTTCCTTTGTCACACGTATTCCACCTGTATTTACGGACCCGTGCCCGTAAATACGGGTCCGTTGACACCAGTATTCCTACCCGTATTTGTATTTACAGACCCGTTTTCTCTGCACTAATCGGCAGCCCCTTCTCTCTATCAGTGCTGGAAAGAGTTCGGGCAGAGTTTCTGCAGCGATTGAAAGTAAAAGAAGTTCATATGTACCGTTGTCTTGGTGGCGCGTCCCTCTTTTGACTTCCAGTCCGACATCCCTGGATGACGCGGCAGTCCATGTGACCGCTGCAGCCTGTGATTGGCTGCAGCGGTCACAAGGGAGTTCTGGGTAAGTTAACTTTTAATACTGGGTTCACACTGAGTTTTTTGCAGGCGGAAAGTGTGCTTAAAATTCCGTTTGGAATTTTGAGGCAGATTTTCCTTTGCCTGCATGCTGATTTTCGCAGCGTTTTTTGCCCACATTGAGCGCCTGTTAGAGGGTGCATGGGGGGCCACAGCCGCACGTGGCTAACTTATCAAGTTTGGTTTGCAACTAAATAGTACACACCAGGAGAAATTGCAGGCCCCCTTTATACAGGTACAATAATGTAGCAGACACAGTTGATTCAATGTTCACACTTTACTGGAGATAACTGGAGACAACCTGGTCATTACCAGCCCTTGACGGCTTGTGCCCCGCATGGCAATCCAGCATTTATATCAATTCAGCGGCTCCCGCCCCGCTTGGCAATCTAGCACTTAGGCCTATTCAGCGGCTCCCGCCCCGCTTGGCAATCCAGCACTGAGGCCTATTCAGCGGCTCCCGCGCCGCTTGGCAATCCAGCACGGAGGCCTATTCAGCGGCTCCCGCCCCGCTTGGCAATCCGGCTGATTACAGCCCTTGACGGCTCCCGCCCCATCTGGCATACAGTTCGAGCAGTACTCCGTGGCTTATGCCCCGCTTAGCAATCTGGGTATTTACAGTCCTTGGTGGCTCCCGCCCCACCTGGCATATCTAGGCACTGCACATACACCCTTATGTGTGATCCGGGTGGCCATCTATTGTGGTCACTTACTTTACTCGTGTCCTCAGGAGAACAGTCTTTGGCTATCAAAGGGGAGGACAAGTCTTTACTGCTCACCGCTCCATGTGTTCCATAAACTGGCTTGAATCTCCATGTTATTACTCGGACCTAGTTGTACAGCACCGCTCAGTACTCAGGGTTTTCAGGTCCCTCACTCCAGCCCTTGCCACGTGTGTATATTGCAGCTCACCAGCTTACTCCATAGTGTCAGTGTTTGGGCCTCCGCGCTCACACACTCTGAGCAGCCCCTCTCAGTCTTTCTCCAGTCTTTCTCCAGTCACACTGCACTGGACATCACTTCCTCCTTCCTGATTTTTATCTCTTCCTGCCAGTCTGGAGCCATCTAGTGGTTAATGTAAATTATTACAGCTGAAACACATGTGATACATACACGGCAAAACAAATAGACAATGGAACAAACTTAATAAAAAGCATAAACTCAGTTCTTTTACGTAAGGGGAAGTACAGTGTTCGACCCCCTAACACGCCGTGGGCATAGAACGCCGCAAAATATGCTTTCTCTGCCTCCCATTGATGTCAATGGGAAGTCAGAGGCGTAACCGCGCAAAGATAGTGCATGTCCCTTCTTTTGGGAGAAAACCGCCTCCCATTGAAATCAATGGGAGGCATTTTCGGCTGGTTTTTGGCGAGTTTTGCGTCAAAAAACGGTGGCATTATCTACAGGGGGCACTGCGGCACTATCTATATGGGCACTGTGGCACTATCGACAAGGGCAGTGTGTGGCACTACAGGGGCACTATCTACAGGGAGCACTGTGGCATTATGTACAGGGGGCACAGTGTGGCACTATCTATGACGGTTTTTACGCTACGAGTAGTGGTCAACACATATCCACTAGCCTAGCCCTTTATATTGGAGGTTGTAATATTTTCTTGGCTTAATTTCCGGCCTATTTTGGAATGTAAAACGCTCATATTCAGCTCCAAAATATGCTTAGAAAATGCCCACAAACAGCCTTTCATTGTTTTCAATGGTAAAAAGCTGTGTAGTTCATACAAGGCTTAATTTTACGCCACAGACCGTGACAGTACATTACTATAACAATACCACATTACTATAATACTACATTAATAATACATTACTATAACAATACTACATTACTATAACAATACTACTTTACTATAATAATGATAATACTGCATTAATACAACAATACTACATTACTATAATTATACTGCTAGGTTTAAACTTACCGGAAATTTGCGCGTTTACTCCACATGCTTATTTTAACAATCCAGTTTAAGGGCTAGTTTACACAGAGTATTTTGGCGCTGCTTTTGATGCGGAAACCGCATCGGAAATGGCACCAAAAAATGCCCGAATTTGCCTCCCTCTGATTTCAATGTTGGGCGGAGGTGTTTTTTCCCACTTGCGGTACATAATGCTCGTGGGAAAAAGCAGCAACATGCCCACCCTTCGGGCGTTTCCGTTTAGGACCTCCCATTGACATCAATGGGAGGCAAAGAAAGCGGTTTTCGCTGCGTTTTTTTTACCCGCTGCGCTCATTGGCCTCGGCCAAGAAACGCTGTGAAAAAAACGTGGCACAGAGGGTGCAGACAGGTCGAAATCTCTGAAGGAATTTTGAGGCAGGTTTTTCCGCCTGCAAAAAAACTCTGTGTGAACAGGGCCATAATGTCGCTAAATGAGTCTGGCTGCTCAGTTGGCAGCGTTTGGCAGACACAAGAATGACCCGATTGGGCAGCCCCTTTTTAGATATTGCCACAGTGCCCTCTGTAGATAGTGCCACACCCTCCTGCAGATGCTGCCACAGTGCCCCCTGCAGATGCTGCCACAGTGCCCCCTGTAGATGCTGCCGCAGTGCCCCCTGTAGATGCTGCCACAGTGCCCCCTGTAGATGCTGCCACAGTGCCCCCTGTAGATGCTGCTGGTGGAAGATCCCCTGAAATCATTGTCCATATATGGACAGTGACGTCAGGTGATCCTTCTGGACCGGAGTACCCGGCCCGAGCTTTGCCAAAGCTCGGGCCGGGGATTCTTCTGCTAGAGGAGCCCCTGAAATCACCTAGTGACTTCTCGGGATCCTCCAGCAGAAGAATCCCCGGCCAGAGCATCGGTAACGCTCTGGCTGGGGATTCCACTCCTAGAGGGAGCCCCAAAGGAGCTAACTACAGTGAGGGGGGTGTCAAAAGGGTGGGGTATGTGGGGCACTATCTAAAGGGGGGGTTGCACCATCTACAGGGGGCTGTGTGGCCATTGCTTACCTATCACCAACGATCCAGCAGCATGGGAAAGGAACTGCGCTTTATGACATCATGAGGTGCTCCTCCTTCAGCCTGCTCTCTCCTCTCCTAAGGGAACTCCGGTGCCTCGCAGGCCGTGTGTTTGAGACCTGTGACCTAGAAGAACTCTATCTGGGCTCTATAAATGCATATACAGAATTACCTTCAGGGGATGGATTATACTTTGTAGGAGTGGTTTTCTGATCCATTTAGGGTGGATTCACACGCGCCAGATTTTGTTGCAGAAATTTCTGAATGGAAATTACAGAAATCCATGCACCTGCTGCAGAAACAACCACATTCAGAAATTTCTTCAACAAAATCTGCCGCGTGTGAATCCAACCTTTCAATATTTCTTATAAATCATGAAGCTGCAGCCAATTTGCTCTTATCTTGCTTTGTAGGTAAAATTTTGACAAATATCTTCCTCTCTATTGTAATGCAAACAAAAAAAAAAGTAGAAAAATCGAGGCACTCATCGGTGATGGCAAAAAACGTCTTTATTTCATGGTCTGTTTGATGTGGAGCAAGTCTACGGCCGTTTCGCGCTAACACACACTTTTTCAAGGCCTTATTTTTTTTAGTTTCAATATTCAACGTGCTGTACTTGTCGATGAGCACCCCATGGACAATCATAGTGCCGACTCCGTACATGATAATATGCCAATAGTAACCTCCATGCAGGTATATTGCTGTGTCTGAATTGGGCAGTTCCAGCCCCTTCCTTTCCTTCTCTTCTTGAAGTTTATTGTTATGCATTAGTCACAACTGTAGAATGAGATACACTATTAGAGATATGCTACATGTAATTGCACCAGTTTTTTCCACAGCTCAGGACATGTAAATTGCTGTTATACAGAAGGCTGGTAAATAAATGATTGCTGCAAGTTATAATACTCTCCAGTATGTACGCTGTTCTATTCTATTACCTACCAATGCTACCTGTTGATTTTTACTGCGTCTACAATTTAATGCAACATTTTGCACATTTTCAAAAAACATATTGTATTTAAATTTAAATTACTTCTGATTCTGTCCACTAGATGTCACTGCAGAACATAGATATCATGTACAGTCAATAAACGGCATTTGTACAAAAATATCAGAAAAACAGTAGGCCAACATGCCTACTACCGAAATTGACATTGCACAATAAGGCTATGTTCACACACTTAGCCAAAAACGTCTGAAAATACGGAGCTGTTTTCAAGGGAAAACAGCTCCTGATTTTCAGAAGTTTTTTAAGCCACTCGTGATTTTCGCTGCGTTTTTTACGGACGTTTTTGGAGCTGTTTTTCTATAGAGTCAATGAAAAACGGCTCCAAAAACGTCCCAAGAAGTGACATGCACTTCTTTTTCGCGGGCAAGTGGATCCAAAATAAATCAAAGGCATGAAGAAAAGACTTGGAGGCCCTCAGGCTTATTAGCCGCTGGGCCCATGACTGTGTGGCACGGAAAGGGGTAAAAGAGGGCTAGGTTGGGCCAGGGCCAGATTCCCTCACCCCCCCCCCCCCCGTCCGAGATAGGTAGAGAGGGGTTTAGGCCTCACATGGATGAATGCACCCGCCCCAGTGGGCGTTTGGCGCGGGGTATGGTGGGCGGTAGCATGGGCGGTCTTGATCACCCTCCCCTGATGGTAGGCTTTATAAGCCAGGGCCGGCAGATATCTTCCTCTTCCGGACGTTTGTTGTCTGCAGTTACATAGAGTGTCACAGTGAGTACACTTACCTGTTTACAACCATGAACCGGCAAGAGCTTGAGGAGTCCATCCGCCTCCGTCTGCAGGAGGAAGGCTCTGTATGGCTGCAGTCTCTCTTAAACGAGACTGCGGCGCCGGAGTCCTCATTAGCGGGTTCACTTCCTGCTCGGCGCTCTGCGCGCCGCTCCAGGCCGCCAGTGCGGCTCTCCCCCCTCCGACAACAATCGAGTCTTCCCTCATTCGGCCAGACAGGTCGCGCATGCGCAGTCCTGCACGGCGACGCAACCCTGCACCGCGATTCAACCCTCGCGCGGAGGGCTGGATGAGGACGTGATACCCCCGTCTCCAGGTTTAACGTCTCCTACCGGTCTGGGAAGGGCTAGGCCACGCCCAGCAACCGCGCGGAGCACATCTGCCACTACTGCAGCTCCAGGGTCTACAGCAGCGGCTGGCCCGGTGGGGTTGCAAAGGGCGACTCCCTTCCCATCAGCACTCCGGATGGGTACCCATAACAGTACCAGGGGTGCGCCCCCGCAGCACATCCCCCCAGGTACTGTAACCGGAGGGTGGCATGAAACGTCACCTCCCCCGCTGATCGATGGGGATGACGGTTCCCTGGGCATTAGCGATGAGGATTTTTTCCAATGTGAACAGGATCCACTGAGGGTGAGGCAACAAGCACCACCACCTCCACCGCCCCTGAATCCACCCAATATGCCCCTGGCAGTCCCTCCAAGTTATGCGCCAACGGAAAACGTGGAGCGCGCTTCGTCGGTTAGCTCCAGGGGCACCAACCGGACACGCCATTCCCGTTCTCTGCGTTCATCGAGACGCCGTTCTTCGCAACGCTCAAACAGACGTCGTCAGCGGCACAGGAGATCGTTGTCAACTTCCGAATCATCACGCTCCTGCACTGGGTCGTCTCGCAACGGCAGTCCAAGGGGCAGCCATGAGGGACGTCGCCATAGCATACGTTCATCCAATCGACGGCGGGCGACGAGTTCAAGGACAGTGGAGGTACCAGTAGCATCTTCCGCACCTGTTCCTCCCCCGCCGCCTTCGACGGCATTGGTCCCGGCATCGGCAGCTGATCACGGTGAGTATGATTGTCTTCGTGCTTGGGGTTCAGGGAATACTTCTGATGTTGATATAGTTAATGTATTGAGGTCCCTGTTGGCGGGCAGGCCAGTCGCCCCCGCTCCCCAGGCCTCGCAAGCTGAGGCTGGGAAAACGTTGGTGGAAGCGTCTACGTCGATGTCAGGCCCTTCCTTGCCCGCCTTTAGGGATACTTATTTTTGTGGCATCCCCCCACTGGGGGCTCACTTGTCTGATGATACCAGGGAAAAAAATAGCGCGGAGCGACTACGTGGATGTTTGGTCCTTGGTATCAGCGGATTCGTCGACTATCGACAAGGAACGACGTTTTGAAAGGGGGGTTACGGCAAAGCCTAAGGTGGCGAGAACTTTTAATAACTGGTTACAGGCTTTTGCAGTATTAGGTTGTGTAGCTTCCCAGAGTTGCCCCGAGAAGTCATTCCAGCTGTTTGTATACTTAGACACGGTTTTTAGTGCTTATGTCACACGGTGGTTCGGCTTGGTGGCGCTACGATGAGGAGTTTCGTAGGCGAATGGCGCAAAAACCCGAAGTGGGCTGGGACACCAAGGCCACGGACGTTTGGTTGCGGCTCATGATGTCCCAGCGCCCCTTTCAGCCAGCGGCCCCCACCCCACCAGTGTTTGGTTCCCTCTCTGGGGTTGGGGCCCACAACGTTAAGCGCACGGGCTCATGCTGGCTTTTCAACGAAGGCCACTGTAAATTCTATGCCGCATGCAAGTTCAAACACGAGTGTTCCTTCTGCGGCGCCGCTCATCCAGCCATACGTTGCAACCGTCGAAGCGCGCAGGTCCCGCGTCCCAATAATACGAGCAGGGCTGAGGACCCCAATACGCGTATTAGAGATGTCACCATGGCTAGACCGGTACCCCAAGATGGGGGAAGCCGCCCTGCTTAGAACGGGTTTCTCGTTTGGCTTCTTTATCCCTTTCGTGCCCAACCCGGCGCTTGCGGTGTCGGGTAATTTGAAGTCAGCAAGGGAATTCCCTGAGGTAATCAGAGATACGTTGACTAAAGAATTGGAGTTGGGCCGGATGGCCGGCCCCTTTTCGGAAATTCCATTTCCCAACCTGCGGGTATCACCTTTAGGCGTAGTCCCCAAAAAGGAGCCCGGTAAATTCCGTTTAATCCACCACCTGTCTTATCCAAAGGGAAGTTCGGTTACGATGGGATTGACAAGGACCTGTCGGCTGTTTCGTATGTCTCGTTTGACAAAGCGGTCAAGTTAGTCCGGCAGGCCGGACAGGGAGCCCTTATGGCTAAATCTGATGTGGAATCCGCTTTTCGGCTGTTGCCCATTCACCCTGATTGTTACCATTTGCTTGGCTGCCAGGTGAATGGGCAGTTTTACTATGATATGTGTTTACCCATGGGTTGCTCCATTTCTTGTTATTACTTTGAAGTTTTTAGTTCTTTCTTAGAATGGGTTCTCAGGGAGTTGACAGGTTGTCCTACCACTACTCACTACTTGGACGATTTTCTTTTCGTAGGGCCCTCCTCGTCCATGCGTTGTCAATTTTTACTGGACTCATTCCGTGGTTTGGCTGTCCGTTTTGGCGTTCCCCTTTCGGAAAAAAAAACGGAAGGCCCGACAACGGTGTTACCTTTTCTAGGAATCGAGATTGATTCTGTGGAAATGGATTTCCGCTTGCCATTGGACAAGGTTGTTAAACTTAGGTCGCATTTGTCTGCAGAAATGGTTGCAAAGAAGCTGCAGCTCCGGCAGGTCCAATCATTATTGGGTCTGTTGGTGTTCGCGAGCAGAGTGATGCCAATGGGTCGTATATTTTCACGGCGTCTGTCCTTAGCCATGGCCGGCGTTCGGTCCCCCACGCACTACGTGCGCATTACGTCAGCTCTTAGGAGCGATTTCCAGGTGTGGCTGAATTTCGTGTCCGATTATAACGGGCGCACCTGCTGGATGACCCCGCCGGTGTCCAACCACGAGATTCAATTGTTTACGGATGCGGCAGGTTGCGCGGGGTTCGGGGCTATCCTGGGCAGTTCATGGTGCGCGGCCCCCTGGCCCCAGTCTTGGCAGGACCGCGGCTGGTGCAAAAATCTGATGCTCTTAGAAATGTTTCCCATTGTAGTTGCCATCGAGCTATGGGGGGGAGGGTTGGCTAATTCGTCGGTAGTGTTTTGGTCTGATAATTCCAGTGTCGTCCATGCTGTTAACCACCTGACTTCTTCATCTCCTCCAGTGGTTGTGTTGATCAGGCGTCTAGTGTTAAGATGCCTGCAACACAACATTCAATTTAGGGCTCGCCATATTCCTGGTGTGCAAAATACTGTCGCTGATGCTTTGTCACGTTTTAATTGGCAGGTTTTCCGTTCGCTTTGCCCGCAGGCGGACATGGAGGGGGCCAGCTGCCCGTATACGTTGTGGAGGATGCTGGATCTCAACTGGTCCCCCTTGTAAGGTCATCTCTCGCCCAGTCTACTTGGGCAGCATACGGTAAGGCGTGGAACGAGTGGCTGGAAGTAGTTGGTGAGCGGGTCCTGGGACCCGATGAGGCTACCCTCAGAACTTATGTATTGGCTTACTTATCCAAATTGTCAGAAAGAGGGGTTTCTGGTGCAGTCGCACAGCGGCGGCTGACTGGTCTGGCTTTTTCCTTTAAGTTGCGTTCTTGGCCGGATGTTACTAAATCTTTTTTCATAGCCCAGGCGTTGAAAGGGTGGAAGAAAGCGGCAGTTAGACGAGAATCCAGACGGCCTGTCTGCTATCCCATTCTACTAAAATTTATTCGGGAATTAGCCGGGGTGTGTTCTTCCCCGTTTGAAATTTCGTTATTTAAAGCGGCATTTGTCCTGGCCTTTTTCGGTGCCCTATGCATTTCCGAATTGGTGGCCATGTCAGCCTCCCGCCTCGGAGGCCTACTAGTTGGCGATGTCGTCTTGTCCAGCTCCAGCATCCGTTTCCGTATACGGAAATCCAAGACGGACGTATTTGGCAAAGGATGTTGGGTGTCCCTGCGGCCCGTACCCGGGCCGGCCTGCCCCGTGCAGACGATTGCTCAGTACTCCCAGGCTCGTTTGTCCGGTTCCCAATTCCTATCCCATTTAGATGGAAAACCCCTCACCATGTTCCAGTTTACGGCGGTTTTCAGGTCCGCTTTATCTAGAGCGGGTTTCCCCCCAAAAGAGTTTGGGACTCATTCATTTCGTATTGGGGCTGCTACTACGGCTAGTGAATTGGGCCTGCCCGACTGAGAGGTCCGACGCATTGGGCGCTGGCGTTCTGAATGTTTTGCTGGATATATTCGTCCGGATTTGGTTTTGCAATAATGTTGTTTCTTGATTACAGGTTCTCGCCCCGCGATATGGATCCTTGGGCACTCTTATGTTTTTTGGGTTCTAAGGAGGGCGTCTATAAGACCAGGTGGTCTCTCGCTGGGCGTGTCGGGAGCTGATATTCATTGGAGAGGAATTTGTGGCCTGAGATGGCTGGAATTACTGCCAGAGGTGGTGGCTATCAGCAGACAGCGAGCAATGCCAACGGTGCTGGTGATTCACGTTGGGGGGAACGACCTCTGTTCCATCCGTCTAGGGGAGCTGACAGCATTGATTCAATCGGACTTAGAGCGGTTCACGTCGTTCTTTGCTCAGTTGGTTTTGGTCTGGTCGGAGGTGATTCCCCGTGCGGCATGGCAAGGCGCACGTGATCTTAACGCCATTGAGAGGGGGAGGCGCCTGTTAAACACCCGGGTCTCCAGGTATGTCAGAGCCGGGGGTGGGGTAGTTGTTAGGCATAGGATGTTAGAAGGGGATAATAGGTGTCTGCTATTGCAAGACGGAATGCACCTCACTGATATTTGTTTGGACATCTTTTTGTCAGGACTCCAGGATGGGATGGAGGAGGCTTTGTTCAGGCTGGCTGGGGGTCGTGGGGGAGTAGGTATGTGCAGTTGAGGATGCGCATCCTCCTCGTGGCGGTATTTTGTTATATAAGAAGGGACCTACATGCCCTGCCTTAGGCGGGCTGGCATAAGGGTATAAGCGGTAATCTGTTTATTTTGAAAATATTGGTTAACAAATAATAAATAAAGCTGTGGCCGACCCCCTGGTCAACCCACGCTAAAGGTTCAGTTGGTGTTGGTTGAATCATTGGTAGGAACAAGGTAAATCCACCCTAGCCTATATGTGATAGTTATGTGCGCACAGTCTTGGAGGCCCTCAGGCTTATTAGCCGCTGGGCCCATGACTGTGTGGCACGGAAAAGGGTAAAAGAGGGCTAGGTTGGGCCAGGGCCAGATTGCCTCACCCCCCCCCCCCCCCGTCCGAGATAGGTAGGGAGGGGTTTAGGCCTCACATGGATGAATGCACCCGCCCCAGTGGGCGTTTGGCGCGGGGTATGGTGGGCGGTAGCATGGGCGGTCTTGATCACCCTCCCCTGATGGTAGGCTTTATAAGCCAGGGCCGGCAGATATCTTCCTCTTCCGGCCGTTTGTTGTTCCACCCGCCCTCCCTTAGTTGCTGCGGATCCTACTGTTTGAAGTAACAAAAAAAATAAAATGTATATAAACAAAAGGAAAACGTGTTTTGAACGTATATGTGAAACTTTAAAAAAAAAAAAAAAAAAAGGAAATAAAAAAATTAATAAAAAATATATATATAATAAGAATAAATATTTTGTACGGAATGTACCTCATTTACTGGTCAGGTTGTGACTGTATCGAAGTTTGGTAATAAGGATTTTGTCAAGTGGTTGTTGTTCTGCATTTACCCAGTGGTGGATCCCCATAAGTCCGATATGTGCCCCCTCCCCCCCCCCCCGCGCGACGGGGCGCGAGGCTCCAGTGGGGCCCATGGCCGCCCAAAGACAACACTTCTTAGTTTTGTGATGTTTTTGCCACAGTTTTTGTGATGTTTTTGGCAAAAGCAGCGACAAAACTGAAGGCCCCTGGAATCAATTGTATCTGCATCCAAAGTACGCGGATACAATTGACATCATGGCAAGGCAAGGGAACCATCGGTACCCTTTCCCGCCATTTGTCTTTTTTTTTTTATATACAGGCGGCTGGATGACTTTGGCGTGATGACGTCATCGCGACGCTTGTATTTTTCCGCTGCATGCGGTCTGGTCAGAAGAGACCAGGCCTGCATCATGGGAGAGGAGGACAGCACTGGAAGGAGGACAGATAGGTGTGGCACTAACTACAGGTGGGTGGCGCATCTACAGGGGGGCTGTGTGGAAATTTCTACTGGGGGGTTTGTATGGCTCATTCTACAAGGGGGGTGGTGTTATCTACAGGGCGGGGGTCTGTTTGGCACTATCTACAAGGCGGTGTGTGTGGTGCTATCTACAGGGGGCTGTGTGTGGTGCTATCCACAGGTGGGACTGTGTGTGGTGCTATCTACATGGGGGGCTGTGTGATGCTATATACAGCCGGGCTGTGTGGCACTATGTATATAGGATCTGTGTGACGCTATCTACAGGGGGACTGCGTGTAATGCTATTTACAGGGGCTTGGCACTATCTACAGGGGGTGTGTGGCACTTTCTACAGGGAGTCTGTGTGGCGCTATGTATAGGGGGCGTCTGTGTGGAGCTAATTACAAGGGGGATCTGTGTGGCGATATTTACACGGGGGTGGGGGTGGCTATGTGGAGCTATTTACAAGGGGGGACTGTGTGGAGCTATTTACAAGGAGGCATTTATGTGGAGCTATTTATAAGGGGGCATTTATGTGGAGCTATTTATAAGGGGGGCTGTGTGGCGCTATTTACAAGGGGGGCTGTGCGGCGCTATTTACAAGGGGGGTCTGTGCAGCACTATTTACAAGGGGGGGCTGTGCAGCACTATTTACAAGGGGGGCTGTGCAGCGCTATTTAGAAGGGGGGGCTGTGTGGAGCTATTTACAAGGGGGGTTGTGCAGTGCTATTTACAAGGGGAGCTGTGCAGCACTATCTACAAGGGGGTGTGTGTGACGCTATCTATAGGGGGGTGGCACTATCTACAGGGGGGCTGTGTGTGTCGCTATCTACAGGTGTCTGTGTGTGTCGCTATCTACAGGGGGTCTGTCTGGCACTATATACAGGGGGTCTGTGTGGCGCTATATACAGGGGGTTTGTGTGGCGCTATATATAGGGTATCTGTGTGGTGCTTTCTACAGGGGGCTGCGTGTAATTTTATCTACAGGGGGGCTGCGTGTAATGCTATCTACAGGGTGTGTGTGTGGATCTTTTGTACAGGGGGGAGTGTGTGGCGCAATCTACAGGGGGTGTGTGTGGCACTTTCTACAGGGGGAGTGTGTGGCGCTATCTAGAGGGAGTCTGTGTTCTGGGTTCTATTGAGCTCCGGTCATAATTTTCGTAATTTTATCCAGGAAAAACAACAATCTGTGACGGAGGCGCCTAACAGAGTCTAACACGCAGATCTATACAGGGCCTAACTTCCACTTTTGACAATTTCTTATTGTTACAAGGTTTTCATGACAATAAGATGATCACAGTATGTCTCTCTGCTGGGACCCCCAGTGATCAGCTGTAATCTGTGGTTAATAGCAGAAAGTGTTCACATTTCCCTGCAGCGCCACCACAGGAGACATTAAACATCACACTCTTCTTATTTCTAATCAATTGACTGTCCCAATAATGTACAGATGCAATGGGTCTTCCAGAGATATTCTCTTTGCTCTGGTTAATAGGGTATTACAAATGGACTTCCTAATCTAATACCCTGACCTACTACATGCGTCTACTAGTATTGGGTTATTAGAAACAAAATAAAATGCTTCTTAACTTGTGAGATATTTTATGGTTAGAATTAACTTTTAATGGACCCTCTGGACCTAAATATAATATTATAAATTCCAAGCCAAGCATGTCCATATATTATCATTAACCCCTAAACTAGGTTAGAGGAAAAGGGTTAATATTTTTCCCCTAAGATAGTTAAGGGTTTAATGATAATATTTTTGGTGGTCTGTGGTAGTTAAAGAGGACTTAGCTCTTCATGTCTGTTTACGTAAATATTTCACATGAAATCAAAATTCTGGAGCATGTTTTCCTAGAACTCTGCATTGTTGCATTCCTCTGTTAATCCTCCTTGAAATGTATGACTGAATTGACAACTGGGTGTTACAATGTCCAATCAGTGCTGACAGAGTGAGACTGTAAGGACACGCCCCTTTGACAAGGGCAATGGTAACAACCAGTTGTCAATTTATCCATACATTTCTAGTAGGAATAACAGAGTTCTAAGAAAATGTATTCCGCATGAAATCATAATTCTGAAACATAAGTATTTACTAAAACAGACATGTCAGGTCACTTTTTAACCCCTTTAGGACACAGCCTGTTTTGGCCTTGTGGACACAGATGATTTTTTCAAATCTGACATGTGCCACTTTATGTGGTAATAACTCCGGAATGCTTTTACCTATCCAAGCGATTCTGAGATTGTTTTCTCGTGACATATTGTACTTTATGTTAGTGAAAAAATTTGGTCGATAAATTCAATATTTATTTGTGAAAAACTTCAAATTTTAGCAAAAATTTTCAAAAATTATCATTTTTCTCAATTTAAATGTATTTGCTTGTGAAACAGATAGTAATACCACACAAAATAGTTACTAGTTAACATCCCCCATATGTCTACTTTATGTTTGCATCTTTTTTTCACGTACTTTTATTTTTCTAGGACGTTACGAGGCTTAGAACTTTAGCAGCAATTTCTCATATTTTCAATAAAATTTCAAAAGGCTATTTTTTCAGGGACCAGTTCAGTTCTGAAGTGGCTTTGAGGGCCTTATATATTAGAAAGTCCCCATAAATCACCCCTTTTTGAAAACTGCACCCCTCAAGGTATTCAAAACCACATTCAGAAAGTATTTTAACCCTTTAGGCGTTTCACAGGAATTAAGGCAAAGTAGAGGTGAAATTTACAAATTTCATTTTTTTTTGCCGAAATTCATTTGTAATAAAAAAAAATCTGTAACACAGAAGGTTTTACCAGGGAAACGCAACTCAATATTTATTGCCCAGATTCTGCAGATTTTAGAAATATCCAACATGTGGCCCCAGTGTGGTAATGGACTGAAACACAGGCCTCAGAAGCAAAGGAGCACCTAGTGGATTTTGGGGCCTCCTTTTTTTAGGAATATATTTTAGGCACCATGTCAGGTTTGAGGAGGTTTTGTGGTACCTAAACAGTCGAAACCCCCAAAAAGTGACCCCATTTTGGAAACCACACCCCTCAAGGCATTTTTCTAGGGGTATAGTTAGCATATTGACCCCACAGTTTTTTTGCAGAATTTAGTGGAATTAGTCTGTGAAGATGAAAATCACCTATTTTTCTGTGGAAACATAGAATTTTTTCACTTTTACAAGGAATAAAGGAGAAAAAGCCGCCCAACATTTGTAAAGCAATTTCTCCCGATTATGGCAATACCCCATATGTGGTCTAAAACTGATGTTTGGACCCACAGCAAGGCTCAGGAGGGAGGGAGCGCCTTTTGGATTTTGGAGCGCAGATTTTGCTGGATCGGTTTTCAGTGCCATGTCGGGTTTGCAACGCCCCGGAGGGACCAAAACAGTGGAAACCTCCCAAAAGTCACCCTATTTTGGAATCTACACCCCTCAAGGAATTTTTCTAGTGGTATAGTGAGCATTTTGGCCCCTCAGGATCTTTTTTAGAGCTAAGGTGACCAAAAAACAACGATTTTGGCGCTTTAAATTCTTTATTTATTACAACGTTCACCGTGCGCAATAAATTACATTTTAATTTATTCTGCCGGTCGGTATGATTACGCCGATACCATATGTGTATAGTTTTTTTTTTCGTTTTGCAGCGTTTGCACAATAAAATTAAGTTTCTATAAAATTATTTATTTTCTGAGACACGCTATTCTGAGCCGTAACTTTTTTATTTTTCGTCAAAAAAGCTGTGGGAGGTCTTGTTTTTTGCGGGACGAGTTGTAGTTTTTATTGGTACCATTTTGGGGTAAATGCGACTTTTTGATCACTTTTTATTCTATATCTTGGGAGGGGTGGTGACCAAAAAATAGCGATGCTGACAGTTTTCCGTTTATTTTGTTTGCGGCGTTCACCGTGCGGAAAAATTAACATTATAGTTTCATCGTTTGGGTCGTTACGAATGCGGCGATACCAAATATGTGTACTTTTTTTTTTAACGTTTTTATTTTTTCACTATAATAAATGACTTATTATAGGAAAACAAAACCTTTTATTTTTACACTTTTCTAAAACATTTTTATTAACTTTTTTTTACTTTTTACACTTTATATTTTTGTTTATTAACTTTTTTTTTACTTTTTACACTTTCTTTTTTTGACCTGCAGCTCTGATCGCTGCTACAATACATTACACTACCTAGGTAGTGTAACGTATTCCAACTGTCAGTGTGACGTCACAGTCACTCTGACAGTTGGTCTAGGAGGATCAGCCTAGAGGCTGATCCTCATAGGCTGACATACATGGCAGACCCGGGGGCCGTTGTCTGGCCCCCGGGTGCCATCACAAGCATCAGAAGCCCCCACGATTGCATGGGGGCTGCTGATGCGCTACAAACCCTCTACATGCGGAGATCGCAATCGAGCCCCGCATGTAACGGGTTAATTGCCGAAATTAGCGGCGATGAGCCGCTGATCTCCAAGTTCCCGATGTACACTGTCACCGACAGTGTGCATCGGGAACGACACAGTAGACTTCCTGTCACTCTGACAGGAAGCCTATCATGACCAGCGGAAGGTTGGTCCTGATGGGCTTCCGTCCATGGCAGACCCGGAAGCCATTGTTTGGCTTCCGTTTGCCATACTAACTATCGGCAAACCCCGCGATTTCGGACGGGGGTCTGCCGATATGCTAGAAACTCCTAAAATTCGGCGATTGCACCCGATCGCCGAATTTAAGGGGTTAATTCGCCGAAATCAGCGGCAAAGGACCGCTGGCCGGCAAGAGGGGAGTGTCGGCTGTCGACGACAGCTGACCTCCCGGTTTCCGGTGCACACTGTCGCCGACCGTGTGCACCGGGAAAAACTCACGTCCAAGTAACCTCCCGCAACGACGGACAGTTACGTCCTGGTGCGGGTAGGGGTTAAGTATAATATATTGGATTCATGTGGCTTAAGCGAGTCATTAATAATAACATTCCTGGTGGTTTAGGGAGGTGAAAAAGTTATTGGAAAAAAATCTTTGGCGGTCCAGCATGGTAAAGAAATGATATGGGTTACTCACCTGTCCAGGGTTGTATGGCTGTGACAGGACACTGAATGTCACCAGTCTTTCTCAGGCTGATCTGGTTCAGTTTCTTCTTCCTCCTTTGTCCATCACTTAACCAGCTGTACAGTTGCATTTATTATCATTTAGGAAGAATTATATGGGGCCAGTGCAATCAGGCCCATTAACTAACCGTTTTTATTCGCCATATGGGTACCCCTGCATAAATGGGATCCATTTCTGTTCATGAATAGTATATTTAGCCATGGGAATGAAGCTTTAACGCTATGACGTAATAGTCCATCACAGGCGTTGTTGTCCTGTTAACGGAAACTGACGGACTATTACGTCAAAGCATTAACAGGGTACTGTGTCGGGAGACACGTCTGCAGACATACTTTTAAAGCAGTGATCGCTTAATGCGATCACTGTTTCAAGGCCAGGATCGGAGCTAGCCTCCGATCCAGCCAATTAACCCCTTAGATGCAGCGCTCAAAAGCGAGCGCTGCATCTATGGTGTTTACAAACAGATCGTAACCCTGCAATGAAATTGCAGGATTTTGATGACTACTCCCGCAGACCGGAGGCTTAACAATGGCCTCCTGTCTGCCAAGTACGGAAGCCTGCTATGTCCCGCCCAGAGGCGGGGCCTAAAAGGCGTCCGGCCGCAGTAACAAGATGGCGCAGGCTCAGAAGCTGAGCCTGCGACATCAGCCGCTGGTGTCAGCTGTATGTTACAGCTGACACCGTGCTGTAATGGCAGGGAACGGAGCTAGCTCCAATTCCTGCCATTAACCACTTAGATGCCGCGATCAAAAGCGATCGCGGCATCATAGTGGTTTGTAGCGATCGGCATCGACACAATGTGATCGTGACGATGCTGATCATTGCTATGGCAACCGGAGGCCTAATAATGGCTTCATGGTCTGCCATGCACGATAGCCTATTAGGCACTGCCCACAGACTGAACCTAATAGGCTTTCTTTCAGTGAATGACTAACAGCTCTAAAGCATAGCACTTCCTGGGTAGTGCAATGCATTAGAGTAAACTTCATAGGTGCAGGCCCTCAAGTCCCCTAAAAAAGTTGAATATACAGTAAGTGTAAAAAGAAAAGTTTCAAGTTAATAAAAACAAACACTACCTTTTTTCCTATAATAAGTTTTATTATAGGAAAAAAATGAAAACGTTAAAAAAAGTACACATATTTGGTATTGCCGCGTCCGTAATGACCTAATCTATAAAACTATAATGTTATTTTTCCCACATGGTGTACACCGTAAACAAAAACAAAAAACAATGCCATAATCGCTATTTTTTCTATCACCACCCCTCACAAAACATGGAATAAAAATCCATGTTTTGATCATAAAGTCCCATGTACCCCAAAATAGTACCAATAAAAACTACAACCCGTCCTGCAATAAACAAGCCCTTACACAGCCTTTTTGACTGAAAAATAAAAAAGTTCTGTCTCTCAGAATATGATGACACAAAATGTGCAGAGTGTTCCAAAAGCGGATAAGTTCGGGCACCATTTATCAGTGCGACACTGGCACATATCTCTGAAATATTATTTATTTACCGCATTATGATACCCTCTTATTATGCCCTGATGTACTCTGCACAGATTACATATGCACCCACATTATAAACTGAAATACCAGCAAAACCCCAAACAAAACTACCACCAAGCAAAATCTGCGCTCCAAAAGCCAAATGGCGCTCCCCCCTTCTGAACCCTACAGTGTGCCCAAACAGTAGTTTACGTCCACATATATGGCATCGCCATACCCGGGAGAACCAGCTTAGCAGTTTACGAGATGTGTGTCTTCGGTGGCACAAACTGGGCACAACATATTGTGCACTAAAATGGCATATCAGCGGAAAATTGCAATTTTCACTGTGCACCATCCGCTGCGCATTAATTACTAATGGAAAAACACCTGTGGGGGGCAAAATGCTCACTACACCCCTTAAGATGCCTCAAAGGGTGTAGTTTCCAAAATAAGTGTACTTGGCGGTTTGTTTTACTATTTGACCTCAGGGCCCTGCAATTGTGGGCTAATGCTGTGAAAATCACCAAAATGCGCATGTTGCTCTTCACTTCTGAGCCCTGTCATATAGCCAGGTCATGTTAAATGCCTTGAGGGGTGTAGTTTCCAAAATGGGGTCATTTGTTGGGGGCTTCCACTGTACTCTGGTACCATAGGGTTTTGCAAATGCGACATGGCGCCCAAAAATCAATCCAGCAAAATCTGCATGCCAAATAGCGCTCCTGCCTTTCTGAGCCCTACCGCTTGTCCAAACTGCAGTTTATGACCACATGTGGGGTATTTACGTACTCTGGAGAATTTGCTTTACAAATGTTGGGCGGCTTTATCCCTTGTGAAAATGAAAATATTCTACTTTTTTTTTTTTAAACTCGGTTTATTGTAAAAGTACATACAAAAATCATCAGCAATTGAAAACAAAATAGTAACATTAACATTAACGTTCCTGCATACCATGAATACACATTAGAAACAAGAGTTTGCCATTTACATTTATACATGAATGTGAGTCACAGGAGACTCCAAATATTCACTGCACGCAGGCAGGTCAGTGTCCCACTTATTTGTGATTCTGCAGACATACAGGTCACAGATATTTACGAGATCCATGCTCCATTCTCACACCTAGGGTATTTAATACCTGGTCAAGTAGATCTCAAATCCTTCCTACATGAAGTGGTAAGGATTCTCTAAGGTCGCCCACGCTGAAGGAGGCAAGAGGTGAGGAGCACCACTCTCCCCAGATTTTCAAGAATTTATATTGACATCCTCTATGTTTATATACTATATTTTCATATGGGAGAATAGCATTGACCAGGCTTTTCCATTGTGATGTATCCGGAAAAGTGTCCCCCATCCATCGGATGGCTATCGCTTTTCTGGCTAAGAACAGGGCTTCTCGCAGGAAGATACCCTCGTAGTGTGTCCGCGTCCTCTCTCCCAACAGCCCCAATAAGCAGAGACCTGGTTCACATGGAATTGGGTTGGTCATAATTGAGGACAGTATTTGCGTCACTTCTTTCCAGAAGTTGGCTATGACTGGGCATAACCACATCATGTGATCAAAGCCAGCCTGGTCTTGAGAGCATCTAGGGCATCGTGTGCTAGGCACCCTTCCCATCCGATATAATCTGATAGGGGTGATATAACATCTGTGTATGATGTACATTTGCGTCAATTTATTGTTCGCTGCAGGCGAGACCAAGAGATGTGACCCCATGGCCTCCCCCCAGTCCTCACTGGATAGTGTGGGAATAAGACCCCTTCATCCAACCTCAACCGACATCTCAGCGTGAGCGACCCTCTGCGACAGAAGGTAAGTATAAAGGGCAGATACCATCCCCCTTGGTCCCTGTGTTCTCAGAATACCAATGAGTGGAAGTGAAGAAATGGATCTCTGATCTTCCCTGAACTGGGATTGTAAAGCATGCCTAATCTGTACACAACGGAACGCATCTCTCTCAGGGACCCGGAATGTATCCTGTATCTCTCTGGCGGATATCATATGTCCCTCGTCATCTATCAGGTTTTGCACCTGCGTTATACCTACTTCAATCCAAAAATCAGAATCCTGCATCCCCCTAAAATGAGACAGACCCTGATGAGACCAAAGTGGCAGCTCTGCAACTATGTCCTCCCATTCCAGAACTTTCTTAACATGTGACCAGACCTGCCTGGCTAGTTTAAGTATTGGCAAGGAATGCCTAGGGCTATATCCATGTGGCTCAAGTATGGGCCACAAAGAGGGGATCCTAAGGAAGTGGGCCAAGTGTAGTTCTGCATTAGGCATTGGTTCCTCAGCCACCCATGCCTTAATATATCTTAATTGGCCTGCCAAGTAATAAGGGAACACGTCAGGTAGAGCAGCCCCCGCCTGTTCCTTGGGGCGTTGGAGCGTGCTAAGTTTAAGCTTGGGGCGACTCTCCCCCCATACAAATGAGGAAAATAAAGAGTTTACCAGGTTGAAAAATCGTTTAGAGACCAGGGTGTCCGCGTGTTCTAGGAGGTATAACATTTTGGGCAGCACTATCATCTTAATTAAATTTATTCTTCCTGCTGTCGATATAGGGAGCGCCTTCCAGACAGCAAATTTATCTCTCAGATATGTCAACAGGGGATATATATTAAGATCATATGAAGCGCCACTATCCCTAACTATATGGACCCCTAAGTATTTAAAACAGGAGACCACCTGCAGGCCCTGGAAGTCCGTATCCCACCCACAGTTATCAGGTCTAAGGGGCATAATAAATGACTTACTCCAATTGATATATAGGCCTGAGAACCGTCCAAACTCTTCCAGTATTGTCATTGCTCTTGGTAAGGAGGCGTTTGGATTAGCCATATACAAAATCATGTCATCGGCATAAAGACCGATCCGATCCTCCCGTGGTCCTATGCGGATACCCTGAAAAGCCGCATCCCGACGGATGCGGATAGCCAGGGGCTCGATGGCCACTGCAAACAGAAGAGGGGACAGGGGGCATCCCTGCCTCGTGCCTCTATGGAGACAAAAGGAGGGAGACAAAATCCCATTGACCAACACCGATGCTCTCGGATCTTTGTATAGGATTTTAATCCATTTAAGGAAGCTCTCGCCAAAACCAAATCTGCGAAGGACCTCAAACAAATAAGGCCACTCTACTGAATCAAAGGCCTTAGCCGCGTCCAACGAGGCCAATGCCCAGTCCTGCTGCTCCCACCACCCTATCTGGGTCACCACCTGAGCTCTGCGGATATTATCCGATGTTGATTTGCCTGGGATAAAACCGGATTGGTCCGGATGAATAATATCTGTGATAGCGCCACTGAGTCTATTAGCTAAAAGTTTGGTTAGGATTTTATAATCCACATTGAGTAGGGATATCGGGCGGTACGACTCACATTCCTCTGAACTTTTTCCTGGTTTCAAAATGACAACTATAGTGGCATCTTTCATCGAGACTGGTAACTCATCCTTCTGAAAGGCGTCCTCAAATACAGTTAATAACTGGGGATTTAGAGTATCTGCATATTTAATATACACCTCTAGAGGGAGACCATCCGGACCTGACGCCTTCCCTTTTGTCATGGAGGATAAGCATTCTTCAATCTCCTGTACCGAGAAAGGGGCCTCTAACTTTATTCTATTCTCCTCTGACAACCCTGGGAAGTTTGTCCCATCTAAATAGGAGTTCAATTCCTCCATCGAATACTGTGCCTGCGAAGTGTAGAGCTCCCCATAAAAATCTGCGAATCTATTCAGTATGTCTAGTGGCGTAGTAGCCGTACCCTGGTTTGGTTGGGATATACGTAGCACTGGGGGGGACATGGTATTCTGTTTTGCTATTTGTGCAAGCAGCTTACTCGACTGATTACCGTGCTCAAAAAAGGATTGTTTAGAGAAGAATATCCTTCTTGCTGCCTTTTCCTTGACTAGAAGCAAATATTGTCTGCCCGCTGCCAGCCACGCTTCTCTGTTAACCTGGGTAGGGTCCCGTACGAAAGTATCCTCTAAATCCCTGCATTGTTGTGCTAAATCCAATTCTTGTCTGGCTGTGGAGCGTTTAACATAGGAAATAGAGGATCTCAAGCACCCTCTCAGATACGCCTTTAATGTATCCCACATCAGTGCACTATTTTGTTCTTGTGAATGAGCTCCTAAAAAGACATCTAGTTGGTCAGGTATTCTGTCACTTCCCGTAAACAATTGCAACCAAAATGGGTGTATCTTAAGAGCTCCCCTCCTTCCCTCTGCCCGTTGATGTAACTGTAAAAGAATCGGGCTATGATCCGACACCCCTCTGGGCAGGTGCTTTATAGAGTCCATACTTGAGAAAATGGCGGGAGATCCCAACACGTAGTCAATGCGAGACAGAGCGTTAAACTGCGGAGTATGGCACGTGTATTCCCTTATTCCCGGGTGGCTCACTCTCCATAGATCCAACCATCCTATCTCATCTATCATAGATGCTAGCGGCGTGGGACTCATGGGGTCCCGGGGGCCCGTCCTAACAGTAAAGCGATCCAACAGAGGGTCTATGGTGAGGTTTACATTAGCATGAACCAGCACATATCTACCATCGGTATCTATTCTTGTATGTAACGCCTCCCAGCGTAAATTTCTATGTACTAGCAGTGATACTCCCCTTGATGCTGAGGATCTAGTAGCATGCCGCCCCCATTGAATCCAAGATTTACTCAGTATATGCACCTTATCTGCCGTAAGATGCGTTTCCTGAAGGCATATAATATGAGGCATGTGCCTCCGTAGTACAGAAAAGATCACATTTCTCTTACCCGGCATTCCCATTCCCCTCACATTCCAGGACATAAATTTAAGTGTCGCCATTTTCCTTTCTATACCATATCTCTATGTGAAGGCACCATCCCCCCACAATCAGCGAGCAGTGATAATGGGACCCTGTTCCCATGTCATCATGTAGCAGGCATGCAAAACCGTATTGAACCTTAAACCAGTAACTTTGAACAATTAAGCTCACCAGGAGCTGCTCAAGCTGCCAAGGCATAAAAAATGCAAAGTGCATAAAAACGGGGGAAGTTTCCACTGCTTAGGTTAGTAACACAGAGGAATCAAGATAAGCAATAGTACCTTTTCAATGGCTTCACCCTTTGTTAAGCTGTATTTCAGCCATATAAGATTCCATGTTCCCTTCCTTATAACTTACATAAACGTGAGGGTAATTAATCCAGTTATTTAAACAATAACATTTTTACTCCTATGCCGCCTCAATATATCTGCCCCTCTCCCCTTATCTTCTTCAAGGTTTAGTACATACATATACTCAGTACATCAAGAACACTTCCAAGTATATAACCCATGTGTGTGCGATATCAAATATCCACTGCATAGGGATCCCTCATAAAATGCATATTGCAATCATGTAAACTCACTGTCCCCTGCATATAAAACATGGTCCTCAAGTCAGCGTCGAGGAGATCGTCCATGTCTGGTGAGCCACTCATCTGCCGCCTCAGGGGTAGTGAAAAACACGGATCTCTCTCCATCCACTACTCTCAGTCGCGCGGGGTACGCCATAGAATATGGGATCTGACGCTCCCGAAGTCGTCTCTTGACGTGCATATACGAGGCCCTCTGTCGTTGTAGCTCCGGGGAAAAATCCGGGAATGGACACCGTCGTGTTCTCCACTCTGATCTCTCCTTTGCGCCTCGCCGCCTGCAGCACCATATCTCGGTCCTTCCAATTTAGCAATCTCGCCAGCAATGGTCTGGGATTCGCCCCGGGTGGTGGTGGTTTCGCTGGCACTCTGTGCGCCCTTTCCACTGCAAAGGCCATTGAAAATACTGTATCCGGGAATAGGCCTTTCAGCCACTTCTCCACAAATTCATCTGGTCTGGGTCCCTCCGACCTTTCAGGGAGGCCTATTATCCTCAGATTATTTCTTCTCAGTCGATTCTCGAGATCATCTGCTTTTTGGCGCCACAGCTCCACTTTCCCCGACAGGTCCCTCAGCGTGCGCGGTACTGCTGCCGTTACATCTTCCAGGTCCGAGACCCTTGTCTCAACCTGAGTTACCCGGTCTCTCAGATTATGGAGGTCCTGCCGCATCAGACCGACATCCACTTTCACCTCCTCCACTTTCGTTGTTACCGAGGTACGTGTCTCCAAAATCGCCGCCAGGAGCGTCTCCGTCACCTGCTTCAGCGTTAACTCGGGGGGCCCCGCTTCCCCTGCCTCGGCGAGTGCAGCAGGCCGTCTCTCCTGAACATGTGCCGACGAGGACTGCTCCCCCCGGGTGCCATCTTGTCCCGAGTTCCTGGCAAACTCTTTCAGTTTTTCCACCGCTCCCGAAGTCTTGGAGGGTCCCATATTGTGCCGAGTGGGTTTCCTACCCTTCTTTCTCAACAGGTAAGGAATTTTGGCTGAAATACTTTCTCCACAGGATGAAATACAGGGTTCAGCACACGGAGCTAAGGTTCAGTGCGACCGCTCACATCCGTGCCTGGCCACGCCCCCAAATATTCTACTTTTTAGGGGAAAAAATGTTGACATTCATTTTTACGGCCTAATTCCAATAAATTCTGCAAAAGACCAGTGGGGTATAAATGCTCACTATACCCCTATATAGATTTCTTAAGAGGTGTGGTTTCCCAAATGGGATTACTTTTGGGGGGCTCCTACTGTTTTGGTCCCGCAGGCACTTTGCAAATGTGACATGGCACCCGAAAACCATTCCAGCTAAATTTGAGCTCCAAATGGTGATCTTTCCATTTTGACCCCTGCCATGTGTCCAAGCAGCAGTTTATGACCACTTATGGGGTATTGCCGTAATCGGGAGAAATTGGTTTTCAAATGTTGGGGTGCTTTTTCTCCTTTATGCCTTGTAAAAATTTCAAATTTCGACATTTTATTTGAAAAAAAAAATCATTTTCATGGCCTAATTCCACTAAAGTCAGCAAAAAACCTGTGTGGTGAAAATGCTCACTATACCCCTTTAGAAATTCCTTGAGGGTGTAGTTTCCCAAACGGGGTCACTTTTGGAGGGGTTCCACTGATTTGGTAACTCAGGGACTTTGCTAATGCGACATGGCACACGAAAATAATTGCAGCAAAACTTGAGCTCAAAAAGCCAAATGGTTCTCCTTCCTTTCTGAGACCTGCCATGTGTCTAAACAGCAGTTTATCACCACATATGGGGTATTGCCGTAATCCGGAGAAATTGCTTTTCAAATTTTGGGGAGTTTTTTCTCTTTTATGTCTTGTAAAAATATTACGTTTCTATGTTTTATTGGAAAAAATTTAGATTTTCATTTTCACGGCTTCATTCTACGAAATTCAGCAAAAAAACTGTGGGATCAAAATGCTCACTATAGCCCTTGATAAATTCCTTGAGGGGTGTAGTTTGCCAAATGGTGTCTTTATGGAGGTGTTTCCACTATTTTGGCATCACAAGACCTCTTCAAACCTGGCATGGTGCCTAAAATCTATTCAAATAAAAAGAAGGCCCCAAAATCCACTAGGTATTCCTTTGCTTCGGAGGTTTATGTTTCAGTAAATTGTTGAATATTTCTAAAAAAAAACAGCAGAATCCGGGCAATAAATATTGAGTTGTGTTTCTCTGGTAAAACCTGCTGTGTTACAGAAAAAAAAAGGATGAAATATGAATTTCTGCAAAAAAAATGAAATTTGTAAATTTCATCCCTACTTTGTTGTAATTCTTGTGAAACGACCAAAGGGTTAATAAACTTTCTAAATGCTGTTTTGAATACTTTGAGGGGTTCCATTTTTAAAATGGGCAGATTTATGGGGTTTTGCATAGTATGGGCCCCTCAAAACCACTTCACAACTGAATTAGCAAATGCGAGTGACTGTCCGTGATCGACCGCGCCCGTAATTACCGGCCGTGAATACGGGCATGGCCGTGTGCATGGGGGCCTTAGGCTGGGGCTACATGGCGACTTTGGGCATGACATTGGTCGCATACACAAAGAACCCTATGGAACCAGCTTTGGAAAATTTGCTCTCCAAAACCGAGTTTGCGCGCCATTCATTGTAGGTGCCACCTTGCGCCCAGTGTGTATGAAATGCCCACATATTTGGTATCACTGAAGTCGGCAGAAGTTGCCAAATAGGTATTCAGGTGTTTTTACCCAGTGGCATGCACTAGATGTCAGAAAAGGTCACCTGAGTTCACATATTTGGAAAAAAAAATGACAGTTTTATTTTTTTCTATCAAAGTCAATGAATTGTCTGTGAAAAAAATAAAAAATAGGGGGCTGTAATCTTTGTCACTAAATTAATACCTTGGGGGTCTAATTTTCTAAAAATAGATCATTTTAGGGGTGTTGACAGTGTTTTGGCACTTCACAACTACTGTAATGGTCGTATGGTGTCAGCAAACCAACTTTGGAAAATTTGCCCTCCAAAAGCCAGTGTGCGCTCCATTCATCGCAAACTCCGACTTGTGCACAGTGTGTTAGAAATGCACACACATTTAGTATCGCTGAAGTCGGCAGAAGTTGCCAAATATGTATTCAGATGTGTTTACCCAATGGCATGCACCAGATGTAAATCACCTAAATTTATATTTATATTCACATTTTTTTTTTACATTTATTTCCCTTTTTTCCTTTTACATTTTTTAAAAAGTAAAATATATCTATTACTTTTTTTTACACAATATGGAAGCTCAACATGTTCTGAAAAAAACAAGACCAAATACATGTAGGTTGGAAGAGTAATAGAAGAGTAATAGAAGAACAATTTTCTATTAAATTGGTACATGGCTAAAACTTGAAAATAGGCCTGGTTAGGAAAATAGGCCTGGTGGGGGTAACGCCTCTGGCCGGGAAGTGGTTAACCAGTATACTTCAGCAAGCTCTTGGCAAAACATAATGTAATGTTATATTTTTGGGGGAGCCCTGGAGCTTCATGTTATGCCTCTACATATGTGGTTGGCCCAGTGATCTATAGAGGTTTAGTCTTTGGTTTAGCATTGTGTGCTCCTCTCTTGTTTTCATCTCCCATGAGACACAGAACATGTTAAGCGCATTACTGTGCAATGTTTTTCTACAATTTACTATAAAAACCTCACATTATAGTACATGAAAAAACAGGAGATCACCTGTCACATCCAATACTATGCACATCTCTTCATCCGCCCCAAAATCACTGTAAGTACAAAGAAATTAAACGGAAAGGGAGAAATATTCATAACCTGAGAGGAGAACACCTTCAATGTTCACTGTTTTATAGGGAGAGAATATCTGCTACAAATGGTGTTTTGTCAAATTATACCATTGTCTTCCTTCAATAAGAAAGTTACAAAGTATCGCTATAAATGGCAGCTCATGCAAAACCCAAAGGAGTGTGGCAAAGCGTTCGTCTCCAGGAAGCAACTAAATTATTCAGTTGCCCAAAGTAGGTCATTGGCATTGTATGCAGGACAGGGATGGAATAAAGGTGTTAAAACTAAATACCAACAAGCGCAAACTGATCACCATAAATCGATAGTACAGTCTGGAATGTATAATATATGGGGTCAGTGGTATAGCGATATAAATAATATAAATCAGATGATTGTGGCGTCATGGGTGAAAACTGTCAGTGATGCCCATAGCAAGCAATCACAATCAGATACTTTTTTTTTTAGAAAAATGAGAGCTGGTATCTGATTGGTCGCAGTGGGTAACGCTGACACTTTTTTTTTTTTTTTGTATAAACTCTTTTTATTAAAACTGTTGAAGAGATAGATGCACATAACAAAATTTTTCTATGACAAGCCAGATATATGGTCATCAAATTACAGAATACATGACAAGCAAAAATGTTATGCTAGAGAGCAATGTCCTCCCTACACAAGTACGCATAAGAATACATCACGTGTTCATATAGAAGCAAGAATGCGGAAAAATATATCTTATATTTCCAGCCAACAGTTACAATGGAAATTCTTGGTTAGTACATCTTGGTAGTCTACATCGAGACTCAAAAGAGCAATATTTATTTCAAAATAATAAGATCAGTGGCTTAGCTATAGGGTTCGCAGCAGTCGCAGTTACGACCGGGCCCACAAGACTGGCGGGCCCCCGTTGCCACCCAGCGCGCTAATACAAAATTTGTATGTGCCGTGATGCCGGTACATCCTGGTTACGGGCATGGCTTGTTTAGACGTCAGTCACATGGTACACTCAGTGTACCATGTGACCGTGACGTCACGGGAGGGGGCGTTCCCGCCACCGTGGAAGAGCCGATGCGGAAGAGCATGGAAGACTGCAGGTGAGCTGCGGTGGGGGCCCGTAATGTATGTGTGTTGTATTGTATTGTACTGTCTGTTGTATTGTACTCTCTGTGTTTGCGGGGGAGAGAGGGGCTTTAAATTACAGGCCCCCCTCTCCTCTCTCCACTGCAAACACACAAACTGCACGACACAATACATGACTTGGATAAGTAGAGTCGAGTGATCCATAATTATTCCTTACCCTTTTAGAATAATAACACACGACACCAGGTTGGATTTTAATGGCCACAGCAGCCGTTTATTATAAATTTTATAAAATTAGAAAATTTTATAACCCAAACTTTAAATAACTTAGAATTCCCAAACATTGGAAATTCTACCAGAATACACATACCAAACCCTTAACAGGGTCAATATAAATAACACCTTATAATTGACCAGGGGAAGCCCTTGAGGTTACCACGACTTATAAAAAACGTAGCCATCTGCCACCACCACTTGTTTTACCTCCAGCCGTAAACCGGCTCGAAGGCACCTTCTTGCAGATGGCTTTTCCATAAAGCACTTCAAAGGGGTAACACCCTAAGAAGCCTTCCACCTATTTTTGGGGGACGCATACCCCTGATGCGACCCCCCCACCAGTTTTACTGACCAACCTCAAGGACTCCCCCCGCCAGCCACCGTGACAATGCAAACACCACCAATTACACCAGGCAATAACCACCATTCAATACCCACACTTCTCCTTCCAAAATCTGTAAAATAAAAAGGGGCGGGTGGGCGGGACTCCTGTGATGTCTCACTTCTCACTGTCTCCCTCGCACTGAGGAAAACAGCGGGAAGCCCGAGACCTACTCCCCCTCCCTCCTCCCTTCCAATCCCCTCCCCTTCATTCCCTGCACATAACCTTAACCCTTTCCTCACCTGTTCCCTCCTATCCTGTCATGTCGGCCTCCCCTCACTCCTTGCAGTCAGCAGTACGGCCGCTTCTTGACTTGGATAAGTAGAGTCGAGTGATCCATAATTATTCCTTACCCTTTTAGAATAATAACACACGACACCAGGTTGGATTTTAATGGCCACAGCAGCCGTTTATTATAAATTTTATAAAATTAGAAAATTTTATAACCCAAACTTTAAATAACTTAGAATTCCCAAACATTGGAAATTCTACCAGAATACACATACCAAACCCTTAACAGGGTCAATATAAATAACACCTTATAATTGACCAGGGGAAGCCCTTGAGGTTACCACGACTAATAAAAAACGTAGCCATCTGCCACCACCACTTGTTTTACCTCCAGCCGTAAACCGGCTCGAAGGCACCTTCTTGCAGATGGCTTTTCCATAAAGCACTTCAAAGGGGTAACACCCTAAGAAGCCTTCCACCTATTTTTGGGGGACGCATACCCCTGATGCGACCCCCCCACCAGTTTTACTGACCAACCTCAAGGACTCCCCCCGCCACTGCGACATGGACCTTGACCGCCTCAAGGCCGTGAGCTCCTCCACACCAACACACCTCTTTCAATCCCGTCTGCTAGGGCCAAACTCCACAAATCCATCCCCACCTCATTCAAATGCACCCCATCCTGTCTCCAATAACAACCTACCCCCCCCTTCCAGATCCCTATGCCTGACCACAACACCTCCATTTCTTGCCACAAATGCCGACACAGCCCTGTTTACTTTTATTCTGGCCTTATTAAGTCTCTCCACGGATCGGGCCAAGCGCCATGTCTTTCTTGGTACAATATCTGACCATACTATAATCAGGCCCGGGTGTAATGCCCATAAACACAACAAGTCGTGCTTAATATCCCTCACCAAATCTCGAAAAGGGCGAACACTCAAATCATTCCCCCCAACATGTAAAACTAAAATTTCGGGAACACGGTCTAGCTGCGTATACACCTGGAATTCCGGTAGTACCCTTGACCAAACCATTCCCCGAAAACCCAGCCAATGCAGGATAGCATCCTCCCGCGGAATCCTTAGTTGACGACCATCCGGGCGAACCTCCGCCCGTAATGCGCCCCAGTACACAAAGGAGTGCCCCAGGATCCACACCAGCAAAGGACGCGAACCTGTGAAAGAAATAAACACACACTTCTTACAACTCCCAATCACACTCCATCTTCCACCAGCACCACATAACTCCCAGCAGCTTCTTAACAGTCTGACAGCAAGTGAGGCCGCACATAAGATCGAAAACGGTTAGACTCCCATCTCCCGATACGCCTGACCCCAGCCTCATCCAACCCCCATCGCACCGCCTCAGTTGCTGCGCCAATACGAAACGAATGGGAAGAATACTCAGCTGACTGCAACCCAATTGCCAGCAAACAGCGTTAAAACACTGCCCCAAATTGAAACCTGGATAAAAAGGACCCGTCTTCATGCCGCAGTAACGGAACCCCCATTACCCCCACCTGTACCCCAAAAGCAGACATACACTGTACCGGACACACCGCCGAGCGCCTGATGGAAAATAACACAATTCGCGTCCCCTTACCCGCCGTGTCCGTTTTTGACCTGCGCAGCAATATCTCCACTCTATCGGCAAACAACTCCACATCCTCTTGACTCAGTCCCCCCGCGCGCAACCCACTTGGTGACACCAATTCACCCACTCTAAAAGCCCCAAAAAAGGCTAATGAAAAAGCCAAGCGAAACAACCGGACTTCGAAGGCTGAACTGCAAACCAACTCCACGGCCGTTCCTAATAGGCAAAGAATTCGGTAAGAAGCTGGCCGCCGCCGATCTACCGACCCTCTTCCCCTGCGAATACCTTTTAAAGCTTGAACCGCCAAAAATTCTTTGGTAACGTCTTTTTCGCCATGCAATTTCAAGCCAAATGCCACAGCGGACACAAACTTATTCACTTTCGCTACAGACACACCAGACTCATACGCATCCCCCAACCAATACAATAAGGCCACCATCCTGTCCCGGTCTGACCGGACGTCACCCAAACCTCTCAACCAAAGCTCCCATTGAGCCCAGCCAGCCCTATACGCTGCCCATGTAGAACTCGCCAAGGATCGCTCAATCAATGCTCCTGCCGCAGAGAGACCAACTCCCAAAGATGATCCGGACATACCATGCCGATCCGATCCGCTCCCGGCGCCAGCTGACGAAAAAGATCCCACTGTGAGCGAGAAAGGGCATCAGCAACGCAATTTTCAACCCCCGGCACATGCACCGCCACCACCCAAGCATTTAATGACAAACAAACCAACACCAAATGCCGCAACAGTTGAACCACCGGAGGAGAAGACGCCGAGATGTTATTGATAGCCAACACCACCCCTAGGTTATCGCAGTGAAAACGAATCCTCTTGTCCCTGAGCCTATCCCCCCAAATGGTCACAGCGACCACGATGGGAAACAGCTCGAGCAGGGCCAGGTTCTTTGTCAAACCGCTTTCCACCCAACTAACCGGCCATCCCCCAGAACACCACTGGCCACCACAATAAGCACCAAAACCGCCCCCTCCAGCCGCATCCGTAAATAAATCCAGATCCACGGAATCGAAAGCCCCAGCCATCCACAAGGACCTGCCGTTGTACTGTCCCAAAAACCGATGCCACACTTCCAAATCGTCCCGATGCTCCCCTCTCAATCTGACAAAGTGATGCGGAGCCCTCACACCAGCAGTCGCCGCCGCCAACCGCCTACTGAACACCCTGCCCATAGGCATGATCCGACATGCAAAGTTTAACTTCCCTAACAATGACTGCAGACTACGTAAGGTGACCTTTTTAAGCCGACACGACGCCTGAACCTCCAAACGAAGAGCCACCAACTTATCCTCCGGAAGCCTGCATTCCATTAAAACCGAGTCAATTTCGATGCCCAAAAAACGAATAACCGTAACAGGCCCCTCCGTTTTGTCAGGAGCCAGCGGGACTCCAAACTCCTTCATGACTCTCTGCAAGGCAAACAAAATATTGGCGCACACCGCTGATCTGCCTGGGCCAACACACAAAAAATCATCCAGGTAGTGAATAACTGAATTCACACCTGCGACATCCCTAATTACCCATTCCAAAAAAGAACTAAAAGCCTCAAAGTAGGCGCAAGACAGGGAACAGCCCATTGGCAAACAACGATCCACAAAAAACTTCCCCTCCCAAAAACAACCCAACAACGGTTGACTCTTGGGATGAACCGGCAGCAACCGGAAAGCCGCCTCAATGTCGGTTTTTGCCAACAAAGCACCTGCGCCCGCTTCCTGCACCAGCGCCACCGCTTTATCAAATGACGCGTACACCACCGAACACAATACCGGATCAATACCATCGTTAACCGATGCACCCCGGGGAAAAGAAAGATGATGAATCAACCGAAACTTGTTTTGCTCCCGCTTCGGCACCACACCCAACGGGGAAACAACAAGATCCGACACCGGTGGTTCAACAAAAGGCCCAGCCATGCGACCCAAACCCACTTCCTTAAGAAGTTTTTCAGTCACCACCCCCGCATGCTGGTAAGCGGACCGGAGATTCCGGCGAGTCACTGGAATATCATAAGGAGGAGAAGGAATTACAAAACCCACGCTAAAACCATCCGCAATCAATTGCGCCCCATCCCTATCCGGGTATCTACCTAGACAGGGGGCCATCCTTTCCAGCTTCACCGGCGTCACCCCCTTGACCAGCTTAACCCCATCCCTTCTTGCCTTTTCGCAAACACCTTGATGCGCCATGAGATGACCCGCTGCAATGGGAACACACGTGCTTGAACTTACACGTTGCCCCAAATTTACACTGGCCGTCGTTAAACTGCCAGCAAAAACCGAGTTTTGAACCGGAACTTTGACCAGACTGACCGACCTGCCCTGCAGACCCTCCGCTCCCTGGAAAGGACTGTCCCGGCTTAACCGGAGCCGTCACCCTCAACCATAATGCGATATCCTTCTGATCCCATCTAATGCCGGGCCGAACCGCCTTCCGCTGCCGAAATTGTTCATCATAACGCAGCCACGCCATACCGCCATAAGCCCGATGCGCCTCACCGATAGCATCCATATAGCAAAAAAGCGCGGAACAATTTTCCGGCGCCTTTTCCCCCACCACACTAGCCAAGATCGCAAAGGCCTGCAGCCAATTCACAAATGTTTGTGGGATAAGCCGATAACGCCGACGTTCCTCCTCTTCCTTTTTGCTCTCATCCCTCTTCCCTTTGTCCAAATTAAATTTTACCAACGGAAGAAGGGAAAATATCTCCACATATTCGTCTTTCCAAATACGCTCCCGAACTTCCTGTTTTAAATGCGCCCCCAACGGCCCCTCAAAACAGACATACACCTCCCCCCTTGCTCTATCATCCAAGCGCACCCTGTCAGCCTCTTGAGCCCCGTCTGTCTGCACTGACACAGCCACCGCCCCCGCCGAGCC